>NC_071467.1:98695017-99005486 GCF_028500815.1 Rissa tridactyla
AGGATTTTTCCCAGTACTGCCATCTTGCCCATATTATTAATAATCCAGCTCATGTAGTCACAAACCCAGTGTAAATCTTCCAAGAGAAAATCCGTTATCAAAAATAGATTACTCAGAGAAAAATGTCTGAATTTATCCAATATTTTTTTCATCTCTTGCTCTACTTTGCAACATCTTTATCAATACACTAATTTGAATGCTTATAAAAATGCTACTGATCACCTTTGAAATTATTTTAATCAAAGCACTAGCATCACTGAAAAATATTATGTAATATTTTCAATAACAATCTTAAAATTTCATAAAAACTATGAAAATAAATTTTTGAATTCTGCTCAGTAGAAATTATTTTGCTGTTGCCCCCCAACAAGTCAAGGATCTTTTTTCCCTTTCATAAATGTTTTATATCTATGGGTCTGACTTTGCGGTAGTGTAATCATACAGGTAATTCTTTCGGCGAAACAGATCGCATCTGACAGCAGATACTAGTGTGTTTTCTCTTCTATAACAAATCAGTTATAATTGACTAGGGCATCTGCTAACAGAGATGATGTCCTTTGTGCTGATATTTTTTGTGTGCTATAATCCTTTTCACAATTTATTTTTTGTTAAATTGTTTTATTGCGCCTGGCTTGCAGGAAGACTTCATCTGTGTCAGAAATGGTTCGACCGATCACTTTTTAATTCTAGCTTAAAAAACTAAAATTGCCATACTTCATGTAGTTAATGTTATTTTTCTTTACAATGAATCCCAGCATCCAGACAATCCTGGATAAGCAAGAGATACTACAGCTAGCACTTGCTTCTGTCGCTAGACCATTTCACAGCTTATTTCATTTGCTGTAAGTTTTCACAAGATTTGATAGAAAGTCTGTGAAACTTGGGGGAAAAATACAGGATTGTTTTTAACACGGTGGCATTTGACCAAACGGGAGGGAGGAGGAGGGGGAACATGAAAGTCAAAAGTGTAATAGAGGCCGGAAATTCTTGAACAGATGTAGCAGGTGTAAACATGTTTCCTTATTTTGGTTCCTGGATTTAACATCCTCCTACAAGACTTCCATGTGCTCAGAAAAAAGGTTATATGTGCAGATGGTAAACTGCTAAAATGCCCAGAAGGTTCAAACTCATCTGTGCTTGTGAAGACAGGGAGAATTTCCCATCGTCTGACTCACAGGTGTTTGGAGCACTCTGAGTTAGAGGCAGGTTCGGCAGCGCTGCTTTGCTTGAGCAGATGCCTTAGGTCGCGCATTGGAAACACGCAGGCTCTTTTTCTCATGATGTCCAAGTGGCTAAGAACATTAGGAGAGCTCCCTGGAGCAAGGAGGTGGGAAGAGACTTTTTGGCATGTGGTCCACACAGTCATTACAAATTGAGGCTCTGGGCTGTTGCTGTCCCTGGGCTGCTGCTCTCTCTTCCTGACACATTGCGCTGCCTCGGGTCACTGCCTCGCTGCTTGCCTGCCCATTGTAGTTTTGATCATACATTCCCTTTTGGCACAGGACGATTATTTTCTGCATTCTGCTCGGTCCTCTTCCCGTTTGTCCCTATTAGTCCATGGCCAACACAGGAGCAAAAAGAAGCAGGTGTCTTAAACGCTTGGCTGACACGCTGGAATGGGGACGCATGGGGGACAGCTCTGACTGTGCAAGTACCACTCACAGCACGCTCTGCCCAGCCTCGCTCAGCGTTGACAAGCAGCGAGAAAGCCTCTGAAAGCCTTGCTCGTTATTGGTAATAAACGTACCTGCCAGGCCTTGCGTGTAGGGAGGTATGATGATACCACCACCAGGTGGGCAAAGGATGGGCACTGACTCCACAGGTTCACCCTCAACCCAGGACTGCCCTGTGGACTCCGACCAGGCCACCCCACCTTGCATCCACTGCAGCCTTCAGCTGAGGCCAGCGCGCCTCCGTGTCAGATGTCCCCATCCCCGTGACGGGCTGACTAGCACTTGTGACTCCACGTCTTTGGCCGGATCCTCGGCTAGCGTAAATTGGTTATGTCAGCTCAACAGCTGGCCTTACGCATGCTGGACAGCCTTCGCCAGCATCCCTCCAAATATGCTGCAGGGTCAAAAAGAGCCTGCCAGCACCTCCCTGAGGAGCAGCTGGCTCAACCCAAATCTAGGCAAGAAGTAAGCCGTGCTGATAGAAAGAACAGAAAAAGTCAAGATACCCACTATTTCCTCCTCCCAGCGCCCTCCAGTTTTGCCAGGATCTTACGTAGGTATCAAATCCATCTGCTGGACTTGTACACTAGAAAGGGGATGAACAGCAAGGTGGCAAACTTGTGGGTGACACGTCATTATTTATGGTAGTAAAAACATGACACATGACAAAAACACGATCTCATGATACTGAGTAATCGGGTGATAAAACAAAGGAGGAAATGCAGCATAGATCTGTGTATTGTAATGCCAGCGGATAAAGCTCTATGTACAGAGCTGAGGGTGCTGGTCTAGCTGTTACTGCTCAGAGATCCTTGCAGCGCTGTGAAATCTAGATATATTTATGAAAATGCCAGATCCATCCTCAGCAGCTTTCAAAAAAGCAAATCAGATTCTAGGACTTACTATGGAAGGGACAAAACTGAAAACACTGCTATGCCCTGGTGTAAACACATCTGACGTGTCGGCATCCTTAACATGGTGTCGTTCAAGCCTGCTAGCTCAAAAATGGTAACAGCGACGGAGCGAGAGGAAGGTCCAGGCTGTGGGACGGCTTCTGTAGCAGGATTTCAAAATAGATTAGGAGTATCTGTCTGGAAAATGAAAAAGTGAGGGGGATATGAGAGAAGTCTATGAAATCATGAATGGCAACGAGAAGGCAAAAGAGGAATGATTATAATTGACTCTCATACCATGAGAACTAGGAGCATCAGATGAAATTATTGGGTGGCCTGTTCAAAACAAACAAAATAAGGGCTCTTCTTTACACCCTGCTTTGCTGGAGCGTGCCGCTAATTGTCACAGGATGCTGCAATGTCAAAAATTGATACAGGTTCAAAAAGCAATTACACAAATTCATGGAAGCAAAAATCCATCAAGGGCTATTAAATTTAAAGATACCACATCTGTCTCAGGGAAGTCCCTGAGCCACAGCTTGCTGGAGTTTGGGACAGCATGCCAGGGAACTATCACCGTGTGCTTACCCTTCTCTTATGCTGTTCCCCAGGCATCAGCTGTTGTTTATGTTTGAGACAGGCTATTGGGCTGGATGGACTTGTCTCAACCAGCATGGCTGTTCTTGTGTTTGGATGCCAGGAAATTAATTTTTCCACATCCAGTCTGTCGGAAATGATGCCCTTTCTTTCATACAAGGACTTGGGTAGGATGATTCGTGAATTTGTTATCTCTCGATTATTGTAATCGCTTGTAATGGGACTTGAAGTCTGAGGCAACACAGACATTGCTCTGAACAGAACGTGATAGTACATCTCCAAAGCATGAGAAAAAGCAGGGGTTCTATGTTTCACTGTCCCTTAGGCTCCCGCACATGCTAATTCCAGACCTAGTGCTCAGTCTTCAAGGCCTAAGTAGATGGGGCTTCACTGATAACCAGAAATTCACCTATCAGTGCGAGACGTGCTTTCAGGTCCAACTTTTGTGGGACTGGAGCAAACTGCAGAGGCTTATGACAACCTAAACCCTCACAAACAGCCCGTGTCAGACAATTAATCTTTTCTTCTTTATTTATTTACAACATAGATATATGCTAAGATGAAGCCTACCACCCACCAATGAGCCGAAGTGTGACCAATTCCTTCAGTCAGCAGCTTCCTGACGCTCTTAAAAACAGGAACAATGGATCACAGATACCCTTTTTTGCAAAAGCACACGTCTTCTTTGCACTGTGCAGGCTGAGGTGAGGCTTGAGAGTGGCAGCACGCTTCTAGCGCTTGACGAGTCACCACGGCACACACACCAGAAGGCTGGCCTTTTCTGTCCATTAACAACAGCACAGCCACAGAGCCCTGATCCTGCACTTCACAGGGTTGTAAAGCTCCCGCAGACACAAATTTGCCTGCCAGAGGACTATGTTAATCAACTTTTCAGGGGAAATCATATTTGAGCTAATGGACCGTATGTGTTAGTAGCTATTGTCTTCTGCCTTTTAAAGGGGGATGTCCAATCATAGAATCATAAAATGGTTTAGGTTGGAAAGGACCTCAAAGATCACCTAGTTTCACCATGGGCAGGGACACCTCCCACTAGACCAGGTTGCTCAAAGCCCCATCCAGCCTGGCCTTGAACACTTCCAAGTATGGGGCATCCACAGCTTCTGTGGGCAACCTGTTCCAGTGCCTCACCACCCTCACAGTGAAGAATTTCTTCCCGATATTTAATCTAAATCTACCGTCTTCCAGTTTGAAGCCACTACCCCTCGTCCTATCACTACATGCCGTTGTAAAAGGTCCCTGTAGGCCCCCTTTAAATACTGGAAGGCTGCTATAAGGTCTCCCTGGAGCCTTTTCTTCTCCAGGCTGAAAAACCCCAACTCTCTCAGCCTGTCCTCATAGCAGAGGTGCTCCAGCCCTCCGATCATTTTTGTGGCCCTTCTCTGGACACGCTCCAACATGTCCACGTCCTTCTTGTGTTGGGGGCTCCAGGGCTGGACACAGTACTCCAGGTGGGGTCTCACAAGAGAGATGATGATGATGATAATGATAATAAGAGATGCTGAATCACAGAGTGACCATTCTGGCTTAAGAGAGTGGCCGTGAGGTTCGCGTACCCCTGAGGGCTGTGGCGATGCGGCTCACCCCTCATCACCCTGCTTCTCTGGTGGACACTAAGCCGCCATCCGTGGCCGGCCACTGCCCGCCTTCCGCAGCCGCCTCCCCGCGGGAGGGAGGGAGCCCTCCCTGGAAGACCAGCTCCTGGAAAGATCATTAATTTACCGCGGGAGTTGCAGGGGCCGCCGGGCTCCGCCACAGCGGGCCTGCCGGGCCGCGCGGACGCAGCCGGCCCCGAGCCGCCCCGCCGCCCCGCTCTGCCGGCACCGCCGCCCCTAGGGGGAGCCCGGCGGCCGTTGGCCGTTCAACCGCTGCTCAACCGCCGCCTGCGGGGCCGGTGCGGGGGGCGGCCTGGGCTGCCGAGCGCCATTAGCGCGGGCCCGGGGAGCGGCGGGCCTTGAGAGGCAGCTCGCTGAGGGGGCGGGCAGGGTAACCCACAGCCCTCCTCTCCTTTCTCTAAGGCGGGAGGTCTGCGGAGAAAGCGGCGCTTCAGCCTCCTTGTACCAAACACCCCTTCTTGCCAGCGATTTCAAGTACACAACATAACAGTTTTCTCTTGGGTTTTTTGCGGTAATCTTGTGTGGTGAGGAGCTGTTTATTGTTTGGGGGAAGTGTTGGGGGGTGGGGTGTGGTGTGTGACACTAGGGAATCTGCAGAACATTTCTGTTCAGTTTTCTGAGGTTGTGTGGGTTGTTCCCCTCCTCTGGTAAAAAAGAGGTTACAGACTCAGTGGCTTCACATCTTTAGTCAGCTCTTGCCACACCGGTAGGCAGATGGGTAAATATTATAGGGAGAGTGAATTGTTAAGTATTAGTAGCTGGAATATGCAGTGAAAGTACAAGTAAAGACTGAGTATCACGAGGCAATTAGGTTTGCTCAGGTAGGTGGGTTAGGGTATCGGGGCCTGTTTTACCACTGGGGAAGCTGGAGTGGGACGATGTGCCCAAGGTCAGGGAGGGAGCCCCAGCAGACCTTGCCTGGAGCCAGCCCTTGCCCGATCCTGTTTCCCTGGGGCTCGAGGGCTGAGCTTTGCTGTCGTCAGTGTGTATTGCCTGTGGGGTTTGTTGTGTTTAGGGCCTGGGTGGGCAAAGGAGCCCACTGCCAGCAGCTCAGAGTTTCTATAGCCAGCACAACCCCAGGACAGAAATGACAAGTGATTTAAAAGGCAGGGTTTAATTTATTCCTAGGTGACTGCACACCAGTGCTTGGCTCTGGGGAGAACGGAATAAGTGGGGTTTATTAAGAAAAACAAGTAATCTGTCAATTTATGTTTTCCCAGAAGTTATGTAGGGACTGAACAGCTCTTAGAGCCAAATCTTGTGTTTGGCGCGTTCAGAGGCATGGAGGTATTCTGGAAACGAGGGGTGGGGGGGTGCAGACACAGGATGGATACACATGAGGGTGGCTGTTTCGCTGTGGCAGAAGCGTTTCAGTCCTCCTGCTTGACTCTGGAGACTGTCCTCACAGTCAGTGTTGGGAAAGGGATTTTTTCCCATGGCTGACAGGCAGACATCCCGAAGAGCCTCAAAGGGGCACAGCACACATACAGAACAGCTCCGGACTGGCATTATCAAAACACAGAGGCAAAGAAATCCCTCCTCCAGCTATTTCACTTCCCTGCAAGAAACTTTAGCATGCAGATGTGACAAGCTCATGAAAGGGCTGTGTTGGCGTTTTGATCTGGCTGCACTGATTCAGCCTGTTCCTGCATCTCACTGTGGCTGTCTTGATCTGGCAGTGCTGCCTCCCTTGTCAAGAAATAGATCTCGCTGACTGGAGTCCTGTGTGCAGGGAGGTGCTCGGGACGTGGCAGGGTGTGCGGCAGGGCGTGTGTGCCATCTAGGAAGCTATGTCCCTGCAAGGAGGCTCCTTCCCCTACGGGAGCTTCTCAAACATGTGCAACTGCTGATAAAATAGCAAAATACAAGAAGCTAGCTGAGACCGCCACTGGTGGTTTCTTGATTTAGCAGGCTGGATTATGTGATGTGGAGAGCAATATTCAGTTGAGGAGCCATATCTGCTACCTGAAAGGTGGTATTTTCTTAAAGATGCTAATTTGATTAAGTGTACCCTTGCCTTAACCGTGAGGAAAAGTGATCTGTCCTGCAACACTACATCCTTTCTGGCATACCTTTTCTCATCTGTCACACAGCTACAGGTACGGTGACAATGGAAAGATACGAATGTTCCCTACCTTCGGTGAAGGGTGCCAGTGACGATTGCATTAGTGTTCTTTGAAAACAAATTCCAATCATCGGTAGACAAGTTACAATCAAGGTTTTCTTTCCATCCTTGGCCCCACTGCTGGTTTGAGTAGTGTATCATTAGAATGATTGGATAACAGATTCATGCACAATGCTGAAATTAAACTTGACCTGTCTAATCATACCATAAATAGCAATTGGAGGTTGTTTTTTTTTTCAGCTGTCAACCACAGATCCCATCTAAAATGTGTTGGCGTTGGGGAAACAGTTATAGTTGGTGCAAAGAGGAAATATTATCAGAAAAGATGTGCAGAACATCAAGATACACAAGTCAGTTATGTTGTACCTGAGTGGTGTGCTTGTTTAGGAAAATACCTGGGGAAAAATTTCCAGTGCATATGGCACTGGGAGGCTGAATATGAGTGCTTCATACAGGACTTCTGCAGTTGGTTTGGCATAACTTTGCAAAAAGTTAATTGGTTAGGCGTGCCCTTGTCAGTGTTTGTCAATGGTCACAACAGTCGCCGAGAGAGAATTCCCTCCTCTATACCCAGAATAAGATATAGCTGTCCCATCTCACACACCACTCTTGAGTGGTGAGTCTCAGACAAGGTCAAATAACCCTCTGTGGAGCTTTAGGAAAGAAAAGACATGGGAAAGTGCAATAATTTAATAAAGTGCCATAACAAATAACGTAAATAGCCTATACACCACATAAAAGTCTAATAGAAACCAAAGCAAGAAACAACAACTCAGCTTCTTCTAAAACTTCTTCAAAGTCTCTGGCATAGAGTGGGATAGAACTGATCCATCTTGGTGCTTTGCAAGGGAGTTCACTAGAGGGCTGTAACAATAGATTTTATTGTTGAAGTCTTTGCCCAGTCGTTTAGGTGTGAGAAAAGTGAAAAAACAAGTGAGAGTTCACCATATTGTGGTGTTTTTAAGGTGATTCTTTTAACCTAAGTCATGAAAAAAATGGAAGGTAGGATGAAACAGAGATAGGAGACTGCACAATCTGTCCCAATTTTATGATGTATAGTATCCCAGAAATTCCTGTGAGTTAGCATAAGTGCATAATGCATAATAAATGCATGATTTGTCCTCAAATGTTATTCCAAAAGGAAGCATTAAGAATATAAGAGATTATTCCAGGTAACACCAAGAAAAGACCAAACAGAAAATATGGTTGGTAGCAAGATCAACAATATGCTACTAAATGTCTTTGTTATCTTTGTAGTTGGGGAAAGTTCAGAGTTAATATTTCACTGGAAATAGTTAAGGAAAATACACTTTTTAAAATTTAGGAAAAAGAAAAGGTATAGGAATTTTGAAAGTGTAATTCAGAGATGAGAAGATTTTTTTTTTTTCAGTGTTCTTTTTAAAAAATATTAAGGCTAATTTTTATTTAAGGATTACTAGTAGTGACAGATAAAAGATAATGATATCCATTTAGGATAACTGTCTTCTTTCCTAGTACAGAGTGTCTCCCATTTATGTTGTAATGCTCAGACTGTCAATATTATTTCATTACAACACAAATAGAAGACATATGAGTATTACGGTTGTTTTGATACTGGATAGCAGGAATCCTTAGTGATATGACAGTAAAATTAAACCATTTTTCAACTGTTCTGTTATCACATAGGTAATAATATTCCATACACCACAAACTATATATGAACATGTGAAGACATAGTCTGAAAAGGCCTGTATAAAACTTAGCCATTAAAATAAATTTTTAAATTACCTTTTAAAATAACATTCACATTTTAAGAATGTGTGCAATGTTTGCATTTAGAAATAGGAAATTTTGCGGAAAATGGATTTGTTTTTTTTCCCCAGAGCTGTATCACCAGCAATCTTTAATAAAAAGAGATCCCAGTAGTTTTTGCCTTGTGTGAGTTTTAAAAGGAAGGGGTGATCTGCCTGACTTTCCAGGCTCCCTCTTCAAACAGCCCCTGGGTGAAATGTGGCTGAAAGGCTGCTGCTGTCTCTCATTGCTGGTTTGCAGACCATGTGGGATGGGCTGGTTGTCCTAGCAGACTGGCTTCCATTTCCATACTTGGAGGTGCACCTATGGAAGAAAGGAAAAAGACATATGCGTAGCACAAATTTTAGGCTTCTCCTGGGCACCAGGTAAGCCTCAGTGAGCCCTAGGAAAGAATCAATGGGTTACCATTCCACTGTTTGCCCAGGTTCAAGCACTGTTATGCATAACCAAAATGTCAGACCCTACCTGTGCCCACCATTTTTCCTTGACTTCTAAGACTAGAGAACCATGGAGACTGCTTTAAACCTGTCTGTGGTCTGGACCATTGTTGTTAGGTGCTCTCATTCACTTGTTGTTTTGGTTATTTCACAGGGTAAATAAAAAATATTTTAAAGTTTAAAATGATGACTTCCCTAAAGACAGTGTGTCCAGTCTTTAAAGTAGTGGTTTTCCACCTTCTTTTTTTTAAAAAGAATTGTGGCTGAAGCAAGTATAAAACCTTGTGTGGCCAGTTTACACCCACATGCTGACAGTGGGCTTGCTTATCATGGTCATCTTTCACAGACCTCCCTTAGAAGTGAGTTGTAGAGCAGGAATCTGCAAAGCGAAGGTAGAAAAAAATGCCTCACTGTAACAAGACGTTACTGGAGACAGAAGATACGCAGGGGTTCCCGTCTTAGACCAAGAAAAACTACATTGCTGGCAAGCTGCATTCAGCAAAGAGTTATTTCTTCCCCCATGAATTATTTAGAGTACATACTGCCTTTTCAGTATAGATATGCACAGATCCAAACTAAATAGAGCTTCAGTCACTAGGGCCTCCAAGTAATACCACGATGCAAATGTTAGGCAATAATAATAAGGCCCTAACTGCAACTGGTTTCCCATTTGCTAGATGTGAATATTCAAAACCTCCTATTCCCAGTGCACACGTTGGGCACAACATGGAGCAAATGATGAGCCCGGGTTTGTTAGGGATGTAATGAAAGAAGGTAACACACTGAAGTGGATGAATTTCAAGTGTGACCAATAAAAATAAGCTCCTTTGTAAGTATTTTGAATATATCCGATGCTATCAAGACAAGAAATCACATAAATCAAAAGTTAGCCGTTGCAGAATGAGACCTGCTGCGGACAGAGGAATTGTAATTTTATAGGCAACGTTGAATTCAGATGCAGGGAAAATGTACACCAAACATAGCTGTCTTGACAACCTCATTCAAAGAGCTACTCAAGATGGAAGCTGTGTGCATAAAAAGCCTTCTGAAACCATAAAAGCGGCACACTGCATCTAAGGTGAAAAAGCTCTAAATTACTGGGACGTGTCACAACCTGTCAATTTATTAGCAGATGCTTCTAAATCAAGATTAGGAACAAAATATCGAAACCTTCAGAAGTGGCATAATGGAACTGTTCTGAGAAGGGAGAGAAAATATGCGCCACGGGACCAGAGTTTCTAGGACTTTTGCTAATGATCATCAGAAGGATGTAGACAACAAAGCAGGTCACAAGCAGCTGATGTCAGTTTTTCAAAACAGTAATTCATTTTAGGCATATGGGATCAGAAAAACTTTCGCAGTGACTTTCAGAGGAAACTTTTTAGTCAGGAATAATAGCTAAGCAAAAGAACAAAGAGCTGATTCTGCTCTACCTTGCCTTTTGTTTAGAAAAGGTAAAATAGAATTTTCCTTTCCCACAGGGATGTGTTAATATTTTACTTCCAAGGATAGGCATGACTATAGCTAGTGACAACAGACAGCCGCTGCAGTCTAACCTAATGTTAAGGGGTCACAGCTGTTCATTCAGAAGGCTTTTGGCCTGTGGGTTAAGCGAGATGTAGCTTTAGCTCAGCATCAATAGTACCGCTTCTCAGCAAAAAGCTGCTGAGGACAACTGAATTACCAGATCAGCAAGAGCAAAACTGAGAATAGATCACTGAATAAAAACCTGGGACTGGATCATTCCTAGCAAAGCTGAGGGTAGGATTGCTGGCGTGGGATGATGGAAGTACTGAGGCAAATCCCAGGTCAGTTTGTTGGGAAAAGGGATGGAAATGGTGTACCTGACAGAAGGGGAGGAAGGTGTAAGGGCAAAGGAAGGAATAAACCACCTATCTGTCCTCTTTAGGCATGGTGGAACTTTAAACTAATCCCGACAGCTTGTTTGCCGATGGTGCAATAGAGATCCTGACCTGATGCATGAATTCTGTCAATCGAGTGCCACCAGTTGGGTTAGGATTGGGGGAAACTGCCTGCCAAGGTGCATGACAGCCTTAAGCCAGTGCCATAAACAGAGCAAACCAGTTACGGAGGAGGAATGTAGGCAGGAGGCAGGCAGGAGGGTGCAGTGAGCTGTGCGGACGCAGCAGCGCTGCAGACTGGAACCGCACTGTGGGGTTGCTGCACAAGCCCAGGGCCACAGAGCTCTTCATGCTCTTCAGCTCTTCAGGAGAGCTCTTCAGCTCTCCATGCTGGAACCACTCGTGTGGGAAAAGAGCTGGATGCACACACTGTGGCTGGGTAGGAAAGGATAGGATGAGTCAGTACCTGTCTCCCACATGGGCAGTGGTCACAGGTAGAGCGAGGGGATGGGGATCTTGATTACCCCAAATGCCGTGTCTGTCCTCCTCAGGTGATGTGTGACTTTGGCTAAGCAGGCGAGTGAGTACTATGGGTTGGAGGTGGCTTGTCACTCCTGCTGATGCTGTTCCACTTTGCTGAAGCACTTCAGTCCATGCTGGAACCCATGCGTTTCCCCTCTCCAGCAAGTGCCCTAAGCCCTTCACTATAGAGTTATTCTCATGCTCTCTGACTCAGTGAATGTGCAAGCATTGCAAGCGAAGTGGAACAGATCCAAAAGGAGAGATTGAGGCAAAATGGCCTCATAAGGCAATCTCCTTACATTTAGGGCACACTTCTGAGGCTGTGGTTCAATGATGCAGTAAGTCCAGTTCCAATGCTCCCCCTGTGAGATCAGATACATCCCAGCTAGATTTGTATTGCAAGTGCTGACACTGGGTTCATACTGGTTCCAAAAATGTTGATGGGTTATCTTCAACACCCAGCTTTATGCTGACTGAGACTGGCTGTTGTCTTGCAGCCAGCAAAAGGTCAGTATAAGGATAAAGGCAGCATAAAAGCCAGTCACATGGCAGGTTCAAGAGAAATAAACTCGAGTGCTCCCCTCTGCCCTGGATCAGATTGATACTGCTGGTATATGTACTGACTTGTACAAATCTAGGATCGATCCATAGATTCAGAGACGGGAGATGTGTTCTCAGACCCTTGCTCTGAGAGTGGTGGGGACAGAGAACAATTATCGTAGAGTGGATTATTGAAGATACTTGCTCAAGACAGGAGGTGTTTTGTTCAGGCTCTGATCAAGTGACTGTCAATTTATTGAAAATGGAAGAAATTAACAACACGTGAACCTGAGAATATGTAGTGCCTTTTATGTGGTGATCTTACTAGAGCTTGTTTAACTGTTTCCTTCGAAGTTTTAGAACGAAAATGTATTTCCCCTCCTAATTCAATTTCCTCTTGTTCAGAATGCTTGTGGTTTTCAGCAGAAATAGAAGAAAACTGGCAAGCCCAAACTCCGTCTTCTGCTGAGGACTCAGTGGAATCAAGCACTTTAGTTTTACATACCAGGTGCCCATAACTGGATGCTCCATGCAAAGAGCTGCTTACACTCTCCAGTGCTTGGAGGAAACTCATCTCTCTCTTAAAGGCTTAACGAAATATATATTGTTCATGTATATTAATTAAGGAATAATGGTCTCAGCAAAGGGCATTTCTTGGGGATTAATGACTGGCTGGGTGAGTGGATGGCTTGAGATTTTTAATTAAAGGTGCAAGCTGCTTCTCTTCTGGCATGGGAACTTCCATTTACATTAGGTTCTATTGAATTCAGAGGCTTTTTCATGGCATGGAGTTCACCAGTGCCAACAGGTTTGTGCCCCCCAGCTTAATGGGTGGCAGCGCACTCTAGAAAGACAGCTTTCAACTATCTCATCGATGCCAAAGTATTACCACTGTGAATGTGCCCAAAACCGTCCATTTGTTCTGCTGAGGCCTTCTGAAAATTTTAGCTGGATCATCTGAGGTAGAGAAGGAGTTGTTTTCAAAGTTGTAGGTGTGTGAGGTCATACCAGAGATCTTTTCCATTCAGAGTCTACACTGAACCCCATCACGGCCCATCAACTACATAAAGCTGGGGGTGGGGTATGGCAGGAGATGGGTTTGTGGAAGGAATGACAAAAAGAAAGTATATGGAAACCAGAGATGTGTCTTGCTTGAGAACAACTAGAAGAAGCTTCCTTATGTGTCGAGTGTGCCATGTTGATGGCTGTGGCATAAACCCAAGATAAATTAAAACTCCTTGAGGTTGTTTCCTTAAAAGCAAAAGAAAATGCAACTGTTATGAGTTTTTGCTGCTGAAAATCAAAGATCTTTGCCCAGCCTGAACAGAGATTACGCTATATGCAACCTTTGTTCCAATCAAAGAGTAAAACCCCGTGGGCCAGCCGCAGAGCTGCTGCCAAAAGCAGTGTCTGTGTAGCTCAGTCAGGCCTGGACAGGAGACCTGTTGGTCACAGCAGAGATGGGTCAAACCCAGAGCAGGAGCACTAGAGTTACCTCTGTTGGGCATGAAAATGCCCCAACAGCTCCATGGCACACCTGCCTTTCGTTGCTGAACTGGGCCATTATTTCTGTCTTTAGTTTGTCTGGAGCTTATGTGTTATCTCCCTCTAGTACTCATTAGCAAAACAAAAGCAGGATCAGGCCCTAAATTTATGGAAATGAAATGCTGTCAAATCTGTTTAACTCCTCTAGGACTTTTTCCACAACTTTATTATAGTTGCATCAGAGGCTGCTTTGTTAGGAAATAGTAACATATTTTCTCTCCCCCATCTCATAGCACTACTGTGCAGAAACTGATCTGACAGGGAGCAAAAATACACCATTGGAAATAAATTCGGTGTTATGATGAGAGTCATCACTGAAACCTCATTGAAGATGGTGGGCGAGAAATCTTCCCTTCCCTATGGAAAAGCCTAAGAACTACCTTCTTTTGTGGGTCATGCTCACTGAGACCCCAGGAGCAGGAGCCACACCATACGTACCGCACCGTACATGCTGTGCCGTACATGCCTGGCAGTGCCGCACTGTGGGGGCCGAGGCGTTTCTCCAGGATCTAACTGCAGACGCTGAGGACAAGGTGGGATATGATGAAATGGAGCGATTCAGAAAGTGACAGCAGAAACATCAGAGAAGCAGACAGAGGAAGCAGCAAGGACGCACTAGAGCCAGTGAGGAAAACCCTTGTAGCCTGACCCTGAGAGAAAGCTAAGAGCGAGCGAGCTTTAAGCTTCTCAAAAGAAGCTTAAAAGTGTGAAAAGTGAAAGCACTGCCTATTGTTTTGACTCCCGCTGTGCCCAGAGTAACGGGACATTGTGTACATTCTTTCTAAACAAACAGAAGTGCATTAAAAAGCCCGATTCACTCCCTCATCCGTTTGTTCTCCAAACAGAAACAACCTGTAGGGACCCTGAATATTGGCTAACCACCCGGGTCAAAGAGGGTAACAAGAAGTATATTAATAAAAAGAACTTTCTCCTCAGAACTGATTTTGCCTTTTCTTGCCTCTAGTAAAAGATTTTAGTCCTTGTCTGTGATGATATTGTCATTAGCATTGTCATAGCAACTGATAAACAAGGAGAAAGAGATGTGTAACAACTTTTTTTTTTTTAAACAGGCAGACCAAATGTCTTACTAACAAGTAATTTGGTGACAGAATTTAGCAAAGCGATTGCACAGTAAATGGGTTTATCTTTAAACATAATGCTCTTTTCCATTTTAACTGAGCATAAAATTGTATCTTTAAAGGATCGGCAAAAAGCAGGGCTTCATGCCTCTTGAGCAGTTCCATGTGACATATGGTCTTTCCAAGCAATAGTTTTATCGGCTGTGCACAGTAGCAGCAGATTTGAGCTAAGGTTCCTGTGAAAACAAGTAAGGGTTTGTCCAAAAACTGAAGAAGGGGAGGAGAAAGGCACCTTTGCCCTGCTGTACAGAAAAAAACAATTTGTATCTTACGTCAAACTTACGACATACCTCTATAAATATAGCAGCTACTGGTAGTGACTAACTTCGGCACACGCACTGAGCGGGGCTGGAGAAGACTCGGTGGCCTGTTTGATTCCCTGCCCACCAGTGATGCTCCCAGGCGTGTTTCAGCCATATGTCGCCCTGAAGCCTTGGATGGAGCAGGGTGGCTTCTGGGGACAGGTGGGGCATCACTGACCAGAGGGGCTTTACCCCAGCCTTGTCTGTGTGACCAGGTCTCCAGTTCCCACCGCAGGTGCTATAATCAGCGCCGAGCACTGGCAGAGGGCAGGTGTTGCCTGTTGCTAGATGGGTTGCTTGGGGTGCTGAAGAGCACCCTGCCTCCCTGCTGCCCAAATACCCTGCTTCATGCTGGGAAGAGGGTCGGGGACTGTTTACTTATCAGCTGGGCAGCAGTGAAGGGCAGGGTGAGCCTCATACACAAATACACATGCCCTGTGTTTATTTTAGCACACAGCTCTGGCCAAATATTGGCCTAAAGTTATTTTCGAGCTCACTGCTACCTCAGTTCGGCACCGCTGCCATTATTACAGAAATAATCTCTGTAAATGAATTGGTGCTGGCATTACAAATGCAGGAAGAAAGCAAAAATTAACGGATTGGAAAACATTTCTGCATCTAAAGGATTTTGCTATAGTAGTTGTACACACGCAGAACAGAAATAAACAAACATATGCTCATGTGGTTATATTCCTGCATACAGACACACACACATATTTATATTTATATTTATATTTACATTTATAGATGTATACATATAATCACATTAAGTAACAGGTAACATAGCAGGGAAAATTGAATTGTAAAGGAACAAAGTTGGAAAAAATTTTCCTGTGGCTCCATAGCTTCACAGAAGGCATGTTTTCAGAAAAGTTTTCAGTGTGCTTGAATGGCTCTATGATGCTTCTGTAGTAATGAGTGTTTTTTTCTCTCATTCTTGCAACAATGCAATAATTTGTAGGTTGAGTTCCTCAAGGCCTTCTCATCAGCAAGAATGAATTCCCTACATTTTGAAGTCTTTCATGAGCACTTCTCTCTCCCCTGCTGTCTGTGCCTCCCTCTTATCCCCGAGCACCGGTGTCAATTTTACTCCAAATTCTGTCTGAAGTTCAGGGAGGCTTTTTTCTGGGAGGTAGCAGAGATCTCTGTGTAACAGTCATACAGGTTTTTCAGAACTGACACAAGGTTTCACAGTTACATCAATGTTGCAGTTTTATACAACTGTGATCCCCTCTGTGGGACATGGAGAAAAATATTGGTTCAGGAGAACATCTGTATTAGAACTGAGGCATTAAGCCTGTGGATGGTCCCAAGTCCTAAAATTGCAGGGGAAACAGATATACATTTAATTTGAGACCTGCAACTACACTTAGGAATAGCATCAGCCTGTTGTAAAACAACACGGTGAAGAGTAGGAAATCACTTTTGTGTTCTATACTGATACAGAAGGAGCAGGCAGGGGCATGAAAGAAATATCCATCATTGGTGATAGGCAGAGATGGACGGCTGACCTTATGAAATTGGAGGAAACTGAAGCTCCTGAAAGCCTCTTTCCGCCTCTGAGTTTCTCTTGGGACAGTGGCACCATGCAGAGTCGCTAACCCCAGGATAATAATACCAGCTCTTAAATATTGCATGCTTACAAAGGACACTGTGGTATACTGCACATTGCATGCTTACAAAGGACACTGCACACAAAGTACTCTGCAACAAAGTAAGAAAGGCTTTGTGCTGACTCGGCAGAACTAGGTAACAAGTGCGGCTTTAAAAATAGCTCTATCTCGATAAAGGGTAATCGGTTCTTGCCTTTTCTCATTGTGTGAGATACACTATAGACTTTATTCATTAGAGAGCACTCTGCAAAGTTGAAGTAAGACATAGGAAAAATAAGGATGGCAATAGAGTTGTAAATTCAGCTTGTATGTCAAGGAAATGACAATAAACTGATACACTCTCTGGAAAAATCACTGGTTATATATGCCATTCCTAGAATAGAAGTAATAGACATTCAGTATAGCAATATCTGCAAGTTGCAGAAGAAGACGTGGCTGTCACGGAATCACAGAATGGCTGAGGTGGGAAGGGACCCCCATAATCATTACTTCAGCCCCCCTCCTCAAAGCAGCAGAAATTCTAGCTCAGTCCTCAGGGCTGTGTCCATTGAGGTTTTGAGTATCTCAAGGAAGGAAACTCCACATCCTCTTTGGGCAACTTATTCCAGTGTTCAGTCATTCTCACAGTATAAAAAGGTTTTCTTATGATTGAAAGGAATTTCCTCCATTTTAATCTGGGCCCATTACCTCTTGTCCTATCACTGGGCACCACTGAGAAGAGTCTGGCTCCAGCTTCCATGCTATTTCCCGTCAGGTGTTTATACACATTGATAAGATCCCTCAGAGCCTTCTCTTCTCCAGGCTGAACAGTCCCAGCTCTCAGTCTTTCCTTGTATGTAAGATGCTCCAAACCCTTAATCATCTTTGTGGTCCTTCACTGGACCTGCTCCAGTAAGTCCATGTCTCATTTGTACTGGGTAGCCCAGAACTGGACCCAGCACTCCAGGATGTGTCTCACCAGTGCTGAGCAGATGGGGAGGATCACCTGCCTCTACCTGCTGGTGATATTGTCCCTCATGCAGCCCAGAAGGCTGTTGGTCTTCTTTGCCATGAGGGTGAATCACTGGCTTCTGGTCAACTTGTCATTCACCAGGACCTCCAGGGAGTTTTCTACAATGCTACTTTCCAGATGGTCAGCCCCAGCCTGTCCTGGTGCATGGGGCTGTTCTGCCCCAGGGGCAGGACTTGGCATTTCCCTTTATCTAACTTCCTGAGATTCCTGTCAGCCTAGTTCTCCAGTGTGTCAAGGTCCCTTTGAATGGAGGCATGATCATCTGGTCTAGCAACTATTTTTCCCAGTTTTATAGCATCTGCAAACTTGCTGAGGATGCACTCTGTCCTACCATTCAGGTCGTTAATGAAGATGATAAATAGTACTGGCCCCAGTGTCTTCTCCTGGGATACACCACTAGCGACTGGCCTCCAGATGGACATGCCAGTGATCACAAGCGTTTGAGCCCAACAGTTCCACCAGTTTACAGCCCATCTCACTGTCCATTTATGTACTCTGTAATTCATCAATTTACTGGATGTTACGCGAGTGATGTTATGGGAGACAGTGCTGAAAGTCCTGACAAAGTTGAGAGAAATCACATCCATTGATCTCCCCGAATACGCCAAGCCTGTCGTCTCATCATTGAAGTCTACTAGGTTGGCCAAGCATGTAACAACTTCAGCGTAGACCTTGCTGGCTTGATAGGAGAGAGCCGAATAACTTCTAAGGAAGCATTTATTTAATGATATCTGAGTTCCTGACCAAAAAATGCCCCTGAGCAGACTATGCAGAGTGTTCCTGTGTCCCTTCGTTCCCCCCTCTCCCACAATGTATTTCACATCCTGAGATTGGAGTCATTCTTTGTCTATGTGTCATTCGTATGGTTTGTTATAATGTTAACCTAATGTTCAAAACTTTAGCTGCTCTGTGTGGCCGTTTATTCTTGTAACATGCTTTGGTTTCCTAGTTCCTGGCTACTGCTCTTCCTGCCTTTCCAACCTTTTCTTGAACGGAATATCAACTTCTTTAGGCTGAATTCGACGGGGAGGAGTAGAAACATCATCTGTATCTCCTTTAATTCTTGATGTCTTTGCAACGGCTGTCAGTTTTAGTTTGTTCATTGATCATTCAGTTGAGCAAGAGCAAGAAGCTGAAGGACCATTCACCCCTTGATGTTGCTAACAAGCCTGTCAGGCTTTGACAGCTTGAATGAGAGACATTTCATAAAATTATGAGTGAAATTTTAAATGTCTAGTTGAGGCATACCACAAAATCCTTTGCTGTCAAATGAGCACTTGCAGTAACTTTTATTTTTTGCCTGACTCAGCACTCTGCTCATATCAGACCCATCCGGTTTTTGGAAACATCTCTTTTTTATAGTGGGCATGCTCAGCGACATTAACACAAGCACTAACACTCAATTTACCTCCTGACAGTACTGTTGCACATCAGTACTGTCATTTGTGTGCACGCAGCAAAAGGGCAAGATAGTTGAATGAAGACTCTTTAAAACGGACTAACCACCTCTCTTTCCCTATCAGCATCACCACCTGATTCAAACTTACAATATTTCACAACCAAGTCAACGAACTTTTTCTCCCCTGCCACTTACTGAGTGGTCGGCATGGATTTTAGATGATGCTTTAATCCTACAACTACAAATACCCCGTGTGCATGAGTTCTAATGACTTTTTATGACAGCCATATCCTGACCTCACGCATTTCGCAAAGGGTATCAATTCTGCCCTTGGCCCAAACAAGAGGGCTGTGCAGTGGGCGATGCCACCAGGGCTCTGAAGCATAGCTGTGGTGCCCTCTGATGCCCACCAGCACAGCACAGTAGCTGCAGGAGCCCTTACACCTGCCACACTTGGTGGAGGCCATCACGGCCACACGGGTCCGGAGGTTCGTCTGCCTTTCACTGGGACAGACGCGTCCCAGCAGCCTCTGTGAGGGCTTCACAGATTTTGCTCTTCAAGGTACATCAAAGCATGGTAATTTCTTTCCCTACAGGTTTCTGCTGAGGAGAGCATAAACGGTCTTTGCTCAGTTGACTGCAAACCCCATTTGAAGAGAAGATTTTGTTTTCACAATGTACACGCGTGTGCTGCCAGAAGTATCTATTGTATTACATTAATAACAGTGATTATAAACTTGCTTCAAACAGAATAGGTATCTGTTTCTGAGCCAGTAGCCAAACCCAGATGTAACCGTGCAATTTATAGCTAACTAGGTAATCTATCAGCACATAGGCTTCAGCTTGGAAAAACATTTGGAGTACCAGCTTAACTTTAAGTGTATGTTTATATACATATATTTCAGTGGGGCAAACGCAGGTGCTTAGAGCTATGTGTGACTAGAGCTATGTGTGATTAAGTGCATCACTGAAAGAGTGTCATTAGAAAAAAGCCCTAAATTTTCGCTGTCTGAATTTGTCTAGGGGTAAATATAACAACTCTGTCTTGGCTGGCTCTGTTTCTCTTTGGTGTGGTGCAATGTAAGGAAGATCCTATTACTCTGCAATATTGATGGCATGCCTTCATGCATATGTGATAGCACAATCCTAGCGTATTATATATTTTAAAACCGATCTTTTCCACCACTGTGGTGGTGTTTTTTTCCAGTTTTACTCCTCAGAATCTTCTAGAAATAATAATATCAACCCTGTGCATTCAGACTATTTAAGGAAGAGGCACTACGTGCTTTCCTAATTTCTTATTCCGTTCTTCTCCACTGCCCTTTGTTGCCTGTACTCTTTTCGACGCTCAGGAGCGAGCATGCTTTCTGTCAGAGTTTCAGCATATTCCTCTGTCACACATTCTCCTGCTTGGAGCTCTTTTGTTCTAATACTCTTGACATTTAAGCTTGGGCACTTTAAAGGTTCTTTCTCTTTACTTTATTCTATGATTTATTGATTACTTCCAGCTTCTGTTTCCCTAAGCCTATTTCCTTTCATGTTTTCTCACCCTTCCCACTTCTTGTTATTTCATCTCTTGATACAAATAATGCTTCACAATTCCGGTTTTAAAGCCACCACCACCGGCACAAGTTTTTCTCCCATTGGCCTGGCAGAGGAGCACTTTTTTTTTACACAGGGAGGCCCAAAGGCATTGTAAATGATTACAGGGGTCATTGTTGCTGATGAATGAGTCGCGGCCACACATTTACAAAGAGCCCACTGAGCCGCATTGTCCTTCGCAAGTAGTCCCCCTAGAAGTCATAGGCACTACTCACGGATCAAGGGACCACTCTGTGTGGGAAAGTGACACTCTGCACTGGGACTCAAGTCAGCATTGTACGGGGAGAAGCCTCCTTCCCAAAGGCTGAGCTACGCTGGCTGTGCGAGCCTGACTTACCACCAGAAGAGCTGTGATGCCGAATGAGGGGGTTTGCCAGCAGTTTAGGATTATTGCGCCTACGTATCGTGGGGTGAATTCTGTACTAATTGCTACCTGGTGGGAGCCACACGGCCGGGGACAGAGTGTGGCTGCGTGCGCTCTCATCCACGCTTCTGCAAGGTACCGTTTTGTGCTGGTTTTGCTCACCATGCAGGAGCCAGCTATCAAAGAAGGCTTCCATTCACCAGAAAGATCAGTTCTAGCCTAAGAAACCAATGTGCAGCAGGAGCTGTATTAGGTGCAGGTCTCAGTGTGAGTCTTGGACTGAAGTTGCCTAACGTGGCTGCATCCCTGCTTTCCTGCCATAGCATGGGCATAACGTTTGTGTCCACTGTGGCATCTTGTGATGACTCGAACTGTACCAATAATTTTGAAATCATCAGATGGGAGAGCCTAGAATGGAGCAAAGCATTACTCCCGTGTGGCCAAACCCTGTGCAAGCCTTTGAATAGCTTTTTTTCTCTGTCTCCTGCTTTGTTATGGGAAAGGACCTTGTCTTTCCCATAGAAATGTCTGTGTTCCCATCCTGGACTGAGCCTTTGCTGGGCTCTTTTGCTTCCCCTCCATGCTCAAGGAGTGCAATGATTTGCTGCTGTACATATGCTACAGCAAAGCACAGTAATTCAGCTGGATACAACTAGAAGTTTGTATATGAGGCATTAAGGGGTAAATTGCCCCAAGGTAGCAGCTTGATTCAGTGCTGTGTTTGGACGGGCTCTTTTGCCCACTTCCAACTCGGACACAAGGGGGATGAGAAGCAGATTGTAACCAATACTCGCATATAAACCGTGCTCTAGTCAATTAGCTAGTGATTTTTCTGTCAGCCAGGATTCTGTGCAAATGAAGAGATATCAAGGATGCAGAAAATGATCGAACTCAGCTGAAAATGTACCTCCTGCTTGTGCTCCAGAGTGAATAAAGACTTTTTACTACCAAAAAAAGAGCATTGTTCTTTACATTTTACCATTTCAATACAGATGAAAAATTAAATTGCCAATAAAATTTTATGAGAAAGGAAATTCTTGTTAGAAATTTTGTCTCAGAGTATTGATTTTGCTACAGTGAAGAAAATTGCTCTCTAAAAGTTAATAAATAAGAGTGAGCAAGGACAGACTTTTAATTGTCTGATTTAATTTAAAATCTTCTAACATATAAAATATTGTTAAGATTATGCTTTAAAAGAAAGAGGTAACTTGCTAGTTTTCCTACATTTAAATGTCAGTTAGAAGATTTTAAATGGTGAAAAGTTGGTCTTAGGTGTATGTTCGTCTATGAACACAGCTCCTTATTAATCTGTGATTAGAGATGACTAAATCATTGGCCTCTGGTTGGTCTGTCAGAATATCTGATGCACGTAACAGAAGGATGTTATTCTGGTTCATTTTACACACAGCACACCAAAGGGGTCTGTTGTCCTAGGGGCTTGAACCAGGTTTTACTTTACATTAAAAACTCAGCCAAAAATGATGCAGCCTCAGACTGAGAGATTTCTAAATAGTAATAACTGTGCTTTCACTAACACCAGAAATTTGGCAGTTATGCTTCTGGTAAGAAAATGGATTTTACCAATAACAAATACTATTCAGAAATACTGTCACTGTGTTTCTGTACGCATGTATGTAAGTTTGCACGTATGTACATTTATATTATACACATGTACTTGCCTTTCTTTCAGGCAACCACACAGTGACGTCTTCCAATGAATAAGAAACTGAATGAGCAAGTAAGAGAAAGCTGTGGGTTTTTTTCTTTTTCAGCAGTGGGAATAATACTAGTCAACTATGTGGCTAGGAATATTTTGGAGAGCGCCTTCAGCAAGTTCCCATCTATTTTCTCCTTTCAGAATCTCCACCAAACACGTAACAAAAAAATAGTCAAGATAGTTCAAGATGACCTGTTCTCCTCGTGTAAGAGGAATTTTAGCATCTTTATAGAAGCTGTTGGTTTGCTTCTTCCAGGTTGTCTGGAGAATTACCCCAAAGCAACCAGAGACATGTTTCCCTTCCCTGGGACTCTAATATGATCCACAGGACCCCGGTGCTCTGCCAACTCCAGGGGCGCAGCACAAGCGAGGGATTCTGCCTGGGACCCCCACGTGGCAGAGTGATGCTCTTACATGGGTTTTAACGGTGTTATCCTCAGATGAATTCAAGTGAGGCAAGCTCAGGAACGGAGAAGCACAAATAAATCTCCAAGTGAATGACCTGGTAGTTTGTGGGCGTATACGTGTGTGTCCTTCTTTCCTTTTTAATTTTATTTCAGGAGTGGCTACCGTCTTGTGCTGTTGTGGCTTTGTTTTCTAATCTCCTCACGGATGCCTGCCAGCTGCTGGATACTCAGAAGAAGGCAGTCACTTGGGCTCTTTCCCATAAGCCATGTCCCCAAGTAAGTTCTCACACGCAGAAAAGAAATTCAGGACAACAAAAAGATATCAGTGAAAAGGTTCTTTTAGAGTAAAAATTTGGTGGAGATTAAAATAGGGCAAAAGTTCAAACGAAAACGAGCCACTGCCAAGCAAGCAAGAATCTTGGCAAAAAGGAAGGAAAGGAAACATTGGTTTAAAAGGCAAGTAACCATGGCAAGGCAACAGCTCAATGCTAGAATCTGGTTAAGAAGTAATATCACACAGAGCTGTGATTGTTTATTCAGGGCTAGCCCATGAGAGAACAGTTGTCTCCAATGAGTGTTCTCACAGCTTGGATCCAGAATTCTAACTGCATTTTTTTAAAGAATCCAGCACTTCTTCACAAGCCATTTGCTGATAGACAAAAGAAAAAGAAAGTACAAAGTTTATTCTTAGTGTCCCTTGTGTGTTTAAGGCACAGCTTTACATATGGAAAGGCATTTCATGTCAGCTGTTGAACTGGTATCATGCTATTCTGCAGCAGTTGCCAATGGAAACTGTTGATACATGCTCAGTACCTTTCCCAAGTTTCAGAAACTGGAAGCAGTGTATGGTTTAAGGATGTTTTCTTTGTGGGGGTTTTTGGAGGGCGAGAGAAGAGGTCTTGCACCTATGAGTTGCATTACTGCTTTTGCGATACAAAGCAGATAATGGACTGTGGGAGCTAACAGCTGTGGAATTAAGTTTAGGCATGAAATAAAAATAATGGCAGCTTTGATACAAGTAATAATTTACTAAAGATGTTTTGTGGCTATCAGCAAACTCACAGCATATGCACACATCCATACACCTGCTTAAGTTGTGCACCTGTTGTCCTACAAATAAATCAAAAGGGAAAAATGGAAGCTTCCAATGTTCCGCTATAAATAAAAGATGATTAATACCATTATAGTGACAAACAGGTATTGGCAGCACACAGAAAGAATGGAAGATTGTCATCTAATTTGTGCTTTTGTTTCGACATCTAGATGAGCTTGGAATACATATACAGTGCTAGAGGGCACAGCTGCAGCCCAACAGATGAGAAAGAGAGAGCAGGTCAAATTCATCTCTCACTGTAAGTCAAAAGTAGCTCAACCAAATCAGGGATTTTCATGGAAATGAACACAGCCTGATTTTTCTACGAACTGGGTGATTTTATGGCTTACACTTTTTTATTGCTGAGAGCATCTTGGGCTAAACTAAGACATGGTGGTCTGTACCGGGTCTGCAGATCTCAGCACTTTTGGGAACCTGACTTTGCAGCTATTCTTTGGAGACTGCGCGGAAGGTCTCTGTTTGGAATTAGCATGCACATCCTTAAAAAGATCTTTCAGGCTAAGACCTAAGCCACCACATTTGCACTTTGTGGAATCATTTGCACACGTGCAGAGGGCAGCTTTGAATGTTGCTGGAGTCTTTGGTCTCTTCAAGTCAACAGGGCACATGAAAATCGCTGTGTAGACAACTTCAAAGTTCCCCATTTACCCACAGACTAATTAAAATTTAGGCAATAGGAGTGCAATGTCTTTGAACTTTCCTACTTCAGAGCTGGCTACACTGGCTGTCAAGGCGATTTTGAAAAAAAAAAATGTTTTTAAAGGAGAGGATTGGATTTTAGAGGGTAAAGCTGAAGCATTTCCTTTTTTCCTGTCCTGTCCTTCTCCTCCTCCCTCCTCCCCCAACAAATACACACCATTCCCCTCCACCAAAGCATCTAGCTGCCTGCGGAATTGCCTCACCTGGAATCAGACTCTCTGGTAGGCTAAGGATGACAGTCAGGTAAATCAACTTTATATCAGTGCCGTTCCTTGTTTTAGGGGGCAACACTAATATTCCAAGGTACAATTTACTTCGGTGTTTATGGAATCTGAACTGTGTTTTGCCTACTCTTCAGTAAATGTAGCATATATTAGGGGCAGATAGCTCCAGTGCTGAGAGATGGAGGGCTCCATGTCTGATATAACTGCATTTGCCCTATGCTTTTACAGTTCTGAGGAGTATCTCCCCAAACTCCCAGCTGCCATTGTATCAATCCAAACTGCTGCAGCACGTTAGGGAGATACAGAGTCTTCTATTCCATTTGTTTCTTTGTCATCTAAAGTGATGGGAGTCCGTCATCAGTCTTTCTATATGGAAAAATCATAATCTTTTCCTTTTGTGGTGCTCTGGAGCCCACCTGCAATGTGATAATCTCCTAATGTCAGACTTTATATCCCTGGCACATCAATGGAGCTGCACAGGAAGAACAGAGTTTGGCACGTTGTTTTTCAGTATTTTTTGCTTAGGCGCTCAGAGGTCTTCAGGAGCACAGAGGCTTTACATTTATTTTTATTGTTATGTATACTTTCAGGGGGCAAAGCAGGAATGACCACATTTGATCCCGTGGTCTTATACAGGGCAAAATCTACTCTCAGATTCTTTCTGCATATCTGATCTGTCATGAAGATCTCTGTGGTGTCTTTTACATTCACAGCCTGATCCAAAGGGCACTGAGTCCCTCTCTGCCCAAATATATCACTGCTATAAACAGGCACTTGTACAGAAATCAAGAGGCAATCCAAAGCATATGTGAAAGCAGAACTCGGCCCACTGTTAGTACATATCTTAAGTCTGCTAAAGAGGAATACATGTTCCACTTTGGTGTTATTGTTTTTTCCTTGGTTGTCAGTGAGAACCTCTGGTTTCTGCAGTATGAAGTGGGGACACTCTTCCTTGACAACTTTACCCTTCTTCAGCATTGTCAGGAATTCACAATCCAAATGACTCATGTTGTGTGAGCAAATATTGCCTTAGTTTGAATTATTTTATTTTGCTTGCAACCACCTTTGAATGTTACTATAGTAATATCTCTGTTTTTCCTTGTCAAGGGACTGTCACAGACAATTTCATAAACCTTTTATGCAGCTACAGTACAAAGAAAATCATGCATTTATTTTACTCTTATGCTTGCCTGTAAATAAAAAGGATATTTTAAATGGATAGCATATAATTGCATCATAAGGAAAGAATACAAAGAAGCCAGAATCAAACAGGTTAAAAAATAAGAAAATACTGGAATTAAGGTGGAGATTATCTCCCTTGCTCAATCTTTTCCCAAAACTCTACCTCATCCCATTCACTCCTTTTTCTGGGCATGAGCAGATGGAGAACAGGGAACTGAAAGAGATAATTCCCTGGCTTTGTGCTTCGGTGACAGTAACATACTATCCTTCAGCAACTGCAAGGAAGGACTAGGTTGTACTGCTGGCTGGAACATGCAAATTTACTTCATAGCAGGACCGTATAATTTGGTGTCTAGGAATGAGAGGATGAAGTGTCCTCACTGGAAGGGTCTGAAAGTGGGACACTTCCGATACTTCAGTTGCTAAGCTTCAAAAAGTCTTCTCCAGACATAAGCATATGGTGATTTTTCATTTTATATATATATAATTTGCCACATTTGAGAAAAATGTCCACTAAAATGGCAAACAAGCATATGCACAGTAACATCCTGAAAGTAGGTACCAAGTTTCAAGTAGCACAGTGTTAGAGCATCTTAACAAAGGTTGCATGCTTTCTTTTTTCCTAAACAAATAATTTTCCTTGATTTCATTCTCAATTTAAGAAAAGAAAAAAAAAAAAAAGATGAAGTATTTTTGTTGAACTTCTGCCAAATCCTTAGCTTTGGATGGATAATAAGAAAAAAAATATTCAGTTCAATAATTTAGTTCAAATAATTAAGCTTGGTAAAGTTCTGAGAACATGAAAGCAGGGTATTGCAATGGGAAGATCTTCATGTGACCTGTGTGTCCCCTAAAGCGGAGTTATCTATCAGGTGAGCCAGTTCAGTCTGGCCTGCAGACTTTGTCCACTGCAGAGCAATATGACATCCTAGATCTGAATGTCACCGGAGTGTGTGAAGACGCCTAGACTGATGAGACATCCATCAAGGATGGAAGAGAGACTGGAGATGGGTTATCTCATCCACATGGTCTTCGAGCAGGCCTGATAGCAACACCTAGTCTCCCCACAGTTGTCACCATGATTGTCACAGTAGATGCTGTGAGACACTGCTACATACAGAGACATGTTTACATACATCCCTCTCCTGTCACCAGTAACATTCCTTCCAGGTCTGCCTGTCACTCCCATGTGTGTGGCTTGGTGCATGTTGTATGGGTTGGCTGCCTCATCTTACATCAGTTATCCAAGCATGGCTCTTCCTGAAATGCAAGAATTTACTCAAAGCACCCGAGAACGTGTGGATTTGTGAACCTGCTCCACAGATTGTCATGTGTGCAGTGAGCAGTCTGAGACCCAAAGGGGCAATTCGACATCCCTGCAGCCTGGCAGGAATTCCTCTTTCTTCTCTTCTCTGCCCACCTTGAGCCTTCTGCTGCCAGTTCACCCCCTCAGAAGAATGGGAGTGCCAATAATAGAGATGTCAGAGGCTGCAGGAGAAGACAGTGGCTTCTGCTGTATGAATAAAACCAGACAACTGTCTGAGTTTGTGTTTAAGCAACAGGATCTAGCAAAAAGTGAACACAGGTTTTCTGTTAGCCTGAGATGAACTGGAAAACCACCCACCTTCCTGTAAGAGCACAGCTTCAGCAGAGCCTCAGTAGGCATCCTTAAGTCCAGTCCGGCTCTGAGAAAGTGAACTCTCTTTGCAATGAGTAGGATTTTTATGTGGGCATTAGGATTTCTCCACTGGAACCATTTCTCCTGATTTCAGCTGGGATAGAGTTAATTTTCTGTCTAGTGGTTGCTGTGTTTCACATTTGGTATGAAAGGGATGTCAATAATGCATATCGTTCGATTGTTGCTAGGTGATTTTTAGACTATTCAAGGGCTTTTTTCAGCTTCCCATAGAAGCTGAGAAGGAGCATAGACAGAACGATGGCATGGCCAAAGGAATATTCCGTACGACAGACGTCATGCTCAGTATATAAGAAGGGGTTGCCTGGGGATGGCAATCTACAATTGCTACTCAGGACGGGCTGGGCAACCAATTCTCCAGGTGGTGAAAAAGTGACTTGTGTTATATTACGTTATCTTCTATATTCTTTTACCATTATTGTTATTGTTGTTGTTGTTATTTTCCTTTTTCTGCTACTGTTCCATTAAACTGTCTTTATCTCAACCCACAAGGTATTTTTCCCCTTCCCTTTCCCTTCCTTTTCTCTCTCTTCTCCCTACCCTTCTGTGGGGTAAAGGGGGAGAACTGCATGAGTGGCTGCGTGGTCCTATCTGCTGGCTGGGGTTAAACTACAACACCATTCCTGAGTAAATTACTGTCTCTTTAAAAAAGGTCGAAAGTGGAGGCCAACTAGGAGAAGATACAGTATTCCCCACATTAAGTGAGCCTGTTATTCAAGTTTCCTTATATATCTCTCAGATCTTAAATATCTCTCAGAAAAGGATGCTGTTAGGTAATAAAAGTCTGTCAATTTCTTTAGGTTTAGATCAGTGGTAGACCAAAGACAAGGATTATTGCATGGACAAGTGCTTTGTCAGGGTCATGAACCAGCCCACACAGATTAATTCTATAATTTAGTCTTCTTGTGGTTGTCATTTTATCAGTCACTGTAAGCAGCCAGCAGGCTCTCATTTCATCTATGAAGAATGCAGCATTTTAGATGATGCAAATGGTGTTAGGAACTTGACATAGCTGCGGGATAAGATCTCTAAAAAAAGAATGTGCCTGTGCCTTATGCAAACACAAACAAATGCCCATAATTGGCTAGGGGCAAAGGATGAAGAAGTGCTAGTATGGAAACACTGCTGCAGGAAAACTGCCAGGGAAGCTTACAAGTACTAGCTGGAGTCTATAGAGTAGAGAGAGGATAAAACGTGGTACATGATGGGATGTTGCACAAAATGTCCAAGAGGAAAACAAATGAGAGAAGGCAATAGTGAAAAGAGAAGCTAGAACAGAGAACCATTGGAGAAGGGAGAATGGAGCAGCAGACAGAAGAGGCATGGCATTTAATCAAAAATAAAGAGATGAAAAAGTGCAGGAAGGAAATATTGTAGCACTGTAGGAGGATAAGCTTGCAGACAAATTCTGTTTACTTCCTCAGCCAGAAGTAGGCCCTCGTGCTTTATACAACAAACAAAGCTCTGGTGGCATCTCTTATGCCAGCTCACTGAGCTTTCTCCTTCAGATGTAGCCATTCTTTATTTGTCTACCCGTGGCTGCCCTCCCTGTGGTGCAGGAGGAGGGTGCTTGCGAGCATTTTCTCAAAGTCACTTTCAGTGGAACGAAATTCCAATATCTGGGGCCAGGGGCACAACTTGAAGCACTTGGTACCCTTGAATAGTTTAACTTAATTTTTTTTTTTTATTTATTTGCAAAGAGGAAACAACTGTTCAGTATTTCACTTAGCAGCTCTGAAATGAGGCCATATTCAAGCTATCTGCAGGGATGTGTTTGCAGAGATTTCATCACTAGCAAACAATTCTTGGTAGGCTCACAGCGTAAAATAAAGACTTATTATTTCCCATCTGTTTTGCCATTTAGCATTTGTCCATCTTGCACTGACGCTTCGAGCTGGCTTGTTGTGATTATCTCAGTGTGGCAGAGAGATTGCTCACATCATCAAGTCAGAGTTCAGGCTCCCAGTCCTGGGCTGAAGCTGTGGGTTAAATCCACACTAAACGCTCGTACCTATTGTAACAGTGCTGGTGGCTATGGGGAAATTCTTTCCTTCTTTCTTCCTTCCGTAGAAAGTTTTGGTGAATAAGGTCTAGAAACAAGAATGAGGTGCGGGGGTGAGGAAGCAGCTGTAGCAGGGGAAGGGCAGAAGAGACAACTTATTTCATGCATATGTGCTGTCCATATGTCATGACTCACCAGGACGTGAATCTGCAGTGGGAATTAAAGAGCAAAGGGAAAAGACAGGGTAGGTTTTTCATTTGGAATCACAGTGACTTTTCTTATAAAGCCTTCTTGGTCTTGGCTTCCCACAGTGATGGGACTGGTCAAGGCATTTTTAATTAAGTAATGGTTCCAGCTAAAGCTGTTAGTAATAAGAGGGCTGGCTGGCTTATGTGAGCAGTTGTCAGTCAGCTGGGTCACCAGTTGAAATGTGCTCAGCTTTGTATGGTAGCAGTTCCAATCGGATGTTGCTTGCGGTGGTGGCCTGTGTGAGTTTGGAGATCTTGTCCCAGTTTTCCTTGGCCACAGGTCCACATCATAAAAACGAAGGATAAGATCTCATTTAAGAGTTTCTGTGGAAGTCTCTGCAGAGACCGTAAAGGCACAGACATAAAGGAGAAAATACTACAAAGTGGACAGCTTGCCATTCAGAAGAAGGCAAGCCCATCACAGACCTGTCACATAGGAGAGAATCTCCTGTGCAGGATCGTTGGGCACCTTCTTCTGGGGAAGGGGTAGAAGATGCCTGACATTCACTTTCTTACTGCCTGGCTGCCATGGGAATCCCTTCATGCTGTAAGAAATCATTATAACAAAGGACAGTGATCATATCACTTTAATTTATGCAACTAGCAAGGATGCAGAGATTTGAGGCAAATATGTAGAAAAAACCCACGCATCTCCGTCAGGGAAGGCTGCGTATAGAGACCTATACCAAGGTGAGGGTTTCCAGAGTGACAACAACTCACCTTTATAAGAAAAGGAAAATATTTGGGTTGGGGTTTCCCCCCTGCCCCACCCCCCATCACTAAATACTGCTTGTATTTAGCCTGAAGTTCCTTTAACCAGAGTCTAATCTTGGTCCCACAGAGTACAAAAGGAATATGCCCATTCAGTTGACAGATGCTGAATCAAGCCCTGTATTTCCCTGGATCCTTTAAGATCCTGAAGATACTTTAGGAATTTTTAATTTAGTAGTTTCCACTGAATTAAGAATTGATGACATTTTTTTCCACGGCAGTAAATGGAAGGTACTATTGCCAAAATTCCTGCTGCTGTATAAGCGTGGAAAACCTGATGGTTTCTTGAGTCATATTATCTGAATAGCTCCTATTGGCTTGCTGTGGTTTCCTCCCACTGAAGAGCTGCAGTCCTTTGAAATGTGAGTCGCAGGAAACCTAATTAATACATAAGGCACATGCCATGTTAAAACCAAGGGAGGTGTTGCGTGATGGATAAGAAACTTGTTCTCTTGGACTAAGATGCCTCAATAGGTAATCAAGGCCATTTCAGGCACTCTTATAGATGAGATAGGGCTGTCTCTACCCTTTGACCACGAGTGACAACAAGCCCTAGCTGCTTGTTTAAGGGAACAAGGCTGCACGTTAAGTCACCTTGCTAGGGCTTCTCAGCACAGCAACCAATCCACTGTATGCCTAGATACATGACTACATGCCTCAGTTCCCTGTTGTAAGAGCACACTTAATAAAACAGGGTCTCAGAGGCTTCATTTATTCACCTTTTGCAACATCTTTGAGATCATACAATCACAGAAGGGTTGAGGTGGGAAGGGACCTCTGGAGGTCATCTTGTCCAACCCCCCATGCTCAAGCAGGGCCACCTAGAGCAGGCTGCACAGGACCATGTACAGATGGCTTTTGAATATCTCCAAGGTGGGAGACACAGTGTAAGCTTTTTCCTGATGTTCATAGGGACCCTCCTGTGTTTCAGTTTTTGCCTGTTGCCTCTTGTCCTGTCACCAGGGCACCACTGAAAGAACCTGTCTCTGTCTTCTTTGCACCCTCCCATCAGGTATTTATATAGTTTGATGAGATCTGTCGTGAGCCTTCTCTTCTCCAGGCTGAATAACCCCAACTCTCTCAGCCTCTCCTCATAGGAGAGGTGCTCCAGTCCCTTAATCATCTTTGTGGCCCTTCACTGGACTCTCACCAATATGTCCATGTCTCTCTTCTACTGAGGAGCCTAGGACTGGACACAGGACTCTAGGTGTGGCCTTACGAGTGCTGAGTAGAGGGGAAGAACCACCTCCCTTGACCTGATGGCAATACTCCTCCTAACGCAGACCAGGGTGACATTTGCCTTCTTTGTCACATGGGCATGTTGCTGGCTCACGTTCAACTTGGTGTCCACGAGGACACCTCAGGTCATTTTCTGCTTTCCAGCTGGGTAGCCCCCAGCCTGTCCTGGTGCAGGGATTTGTTCCTCCCCAGGTGCAGGACTTGGCCTGGTTCCTTGTTGAACTTCATCATCTTCCTGTCAGCCCATTTCTCCAGCGTGTCGAGTTCCTGATGAGTGGCAGCATGACCCTCTGGCATATCAGCCACTCCCAGTTTTGTGTCATCTGCAAACTTGCTGAGGATACACTGTGCTCCATCATCCAGATTATTAGTGAAGATGTTAAACCGGACTGGACCCAGTGATGTCATCTGGGATACACAACTAGTTACTGGCCTCCAACTAGACTTCATACCACTGTCCACCATACTCTGGGCCCAGTCGTTCAGCCAGTTTTCAATCCACCTCACTCTGCTCATCCAGCCCATACATAGACAGCTTGTCTATGAGGATCTTACGGGAGACAGCGTCAAAGGCCGTACTGAAGTCCCAGTAGGTGCTAGCCACTGCATTGACCATATCCACAATATCTACTGTGATGAGATCATCACAAAAGTGTCAGGGATTGTACCGCTGAAAAAGTGAGAACATCTGCTCTGCTTCCTCGCTGAGAGGCTTTTGTGGTAGGGAGCAGGAAGCAACCACGGGAACTCCCCATGGCAAAGCCTGCAACGAGTACTCAGGGCTTCAGGAAGAGCTGCCCATCTTGTCACCACTAACCCAATGAGGTCAGGTAGCTCTTGACTTGCCTCTCTGAATTATCACACATTATTCTCTCTGGACTCCTCAAACAGAACTAGCATTTGTGAACATTAAATCAAGGTTTATCATCATCTTTATTTTCATGGCAAATATTTTCTGGCAGGCTTGCGTGTGGTTGGTTGTACGGACAGATCCTGAAGGGGAAACAGTGTCATGGGGCTGAGAGCCACTTTACTGACTTCTGAAGAAGAATTTCCTTTCCTCACTCACAGACTTTGTTAGTGTTGAGCCCAGAACCAGACAACTGAGAGTTGAAATTGAGGCCGGCTCACTCATGAGAACGAACAGTAAAAGAGGTAACGCACACTGTGAGTAGGCTATAGTGACCAGATTGCTAAGACCATATATTTTACCCACAGAGGATAAAAGTAATGTGCAGTCAGACCTACAGGCAAACATTTCCTTTTATGGAGGGAGGATACAGACCCAGTACAAGCCCTAGTGCTGTCACAATCTTCAGTGACAGGAATAGTTTACAAAAAATCTAGAATATCAAATCACGTCTGAAGTAATTCTCACCTAATACTGTTCACGGTGGGGAGGATAAGTGTCTGGTTCATGTTGTCTCTGGTGATTTGTGAATACACATGCGAGCATGTGTATGTGAATGTGTTGATCTACGTAGCCTTTGCTATCTAAATGCTAGATAGATAAAAAGATAGATTTGTATGGTTTCAGGTTTTAAAATCCTTCTCCCACTTTTTCTGCAAGTTTTCAGTCCCTGAGTCTCTCTCTCTTCCCCTCACTTTCTCTCAGATATTTCTCCAGCTACCTGGTGATCAGCTTCAGTTAAACCTGAAATACGGTTTTCACTGCTATGCAAATGGTGGAGAAGAGGAGAAGCTTGCAGGTGATTTATGAGAGCTCAGATGCTGGGAACGATACAGTGACCTAAATTGGCTCTGTCAATAAAAATCTATCTAAGCATTATTTTCAAATAGGAAATAATTGCAGGTTTGAGGTACATTGTTCCTGAAACGCAGATGAGCGCATGCCATTCTCTCCCCCTCCCGCCTCCACTCAGACCCAAAATTGGTATAAAAACTGGCAGCTGTCTTTACAGGGTTTTTTTTGTTCTTCATTCATGAACAAGATGGCTAACGTTGACTCGAGGAGAGAAAAGATGTGAAGACAGCAAATATCACATTTGCTTTCTACCTTCACATTTTAAAGTACTTTGAACCAGTTTCATTAGAAAGGGTGAACCCCTGAGCCCAGAGACCAAAAGGTAACTCGCCCCCCTCACCCTCTCCCCGTCCACAGAGGAGTGGGACTGCAGATGTCAGAGGTGCCCAGGAGGACTGCCCCATCATCTGGTGCCCATCCCAAACAGTGCCCATCTGCTGTGGCATCTGGTACTCCTGAGTGCTCATGGTTCTCGTGGTACCGTCAAAGACACCCAACTGCTACAAACCCTGCTTTCCATGGGAGCTCAGTGAGCTGGGGCACCACATCAACTCCTGACAGAAACCTGCTCCAGGCTCTGACAGACTCTCTTGGCCCATGAGCTGCATGATGGAGGCCAGGCTGGTGGCACCATCCTGCCCCTGTGTCTCATGCTGGCAGCAGGAGTGCCTCGGCTGGGTTTGGCCGCTGCACAGGGCCACAGAGCAAGCAGCCATCTCAGATCACCCACATCCTAGATCATTCAGGGCTGGTTCTTTCCCTCTCACACAGTAACTAGACTGATAGATTGAGATTTAATTAAAAATGATCAGCTACTGCAAGGACAGGCTTTTTCCTTTTTTTTCCTTTCCCCAGGCGCTTGGTTTGCATGTTTACTGTGCTAAAAACAGTTACGAGCAATCTGGCTAGCCCTCTGTTAGCTGTGATGAAAACATTCTCAAGTATATCCAATGGCGCCTGCCACTGAAGAGGCCTGAGAAACACTGCAGCTAGATGGGGAATGAGCCTTGATTTCTCTAAATTGTACACTGAAGACTTGATGCTGGCTTTCACCCGAGGTCAGTGCTACGGCATTGTCCCTGGAGGGGACTCTGGCTTGTTCACGGTGAGGTCCCTTTGGTGATTCCCACAGCAATGACACAGGCGGTGATGCCCGTGGGCTGCGCTGGGATACATGGTGTGCCCCTCTTCCCTCCACCACTCCACTCCGCTCACAGAGCTGTGGGAGACATGGATGTGGCTGGCACAGGGCCTGGTGCTCTTGGGGGGTGACTGCCACATTCAGCAGGGGGAATAACGTAACTCCTCATGATTGCTGGCTTGTGAGCTTGGGCACACGAAAACAAGCTTATACACAAAATCTTTGCAGAAATATTACCCTGACAAGAGACTGGGTCAGTGTGACAGTGTGCCCCCCCGCCAGGCGACAACCTGACCTTTACCTCCTGTAACCCTGCCCAAGCGATAACCACCCATGGTGGTCATAACGGGTGCATCTAGTCGTGATGGCTCCATCTGGCTCAACGTGGTTTCGGGGAGACAGATAACAACACAATAGCCAAAGCTTACTTGAGCAATGCTGAGACTGTGGTCAATATGCAAATATGACTATAGGTCAATCATTTTACCCCCATAAATAGAACCCTTTGAGCTCTCCTGCATGGCAGCAGGCTGCACACCAGGATCTCCCCTTGAGTAGGGACTCAAGGTTACTTCTCGAGATTCAGAGATTCCTCAGTGAGTGACTAATAGCATGCTAAACTTTGAAATCTTAGCTAATGATATAAAGGATTGATTGCGTGTATATAATCCTTTAGACATAAACCGTTCACCAAGTCTGGGACTAGGATTGGATCCAGCCGCACCCAGACTCCTCTCTGAGAAGGAGTTTAGAAAGCAAGGGGGTCCTTTCTGAACCTTGACTCAATGGGAGGATCTCACTGACAGTTCTGTCTGACCCTGTTCTCTATGCGGTAAATAACCAAGTGTGCCTTGCCATCGAATCTTATTAAAACACTTTCGCATTTACTATCAAATTTTGTTAAATCCCTGTCTTGTATCAATAAATATATTGCTGCTTCTGAGTGAAGTGCATCACTCCACCTGTGACAATCAGGACACAGTGGCAGCTCAGAGCTCTCAAGCCTCATTGCATCCCCTCATGGGACACAGCTGAGCACCGCTGCCCGTTCCGCAGCGACATGGTGCTATGGCCACAGCCCTTTCCCTGGCTGCAAAGCTGTTTTCTGCTCCTGCGTGCCACTGCTCATTCCTACACCCACCCTGCGGTTCATCACCCTCCTTCTCCTGCCAGTCTGGGGCCACCTGCATGCCGAGTCAGTGTTAAAAAATCCTCAGTGCAGAGTTGCAAGCCCTGCAAGCAGGGCTGGCGAAAAGCAAAGGAAGTTCATCTCTCCCTGTTGGTGATAAAGCATCCATGCATTACCAACTCACTACTCCTCAAAGTCCTTCTGGTTTGCTTACAGACCTCTACTGATAATGCCAAAATTGTCCTTCCCACCTCACACACAATATGAACATACATGCGCATATGCACACACAAATATAAACATTCAATTAATCTCACGGTTAGGATTTTTATTTTTTTTTTGAGGTGCTAGTGGGCTGTAGAGAGTCAGAACATTCCCACAGCAAAGCCGCTTTATTAACAATTTTGAAAATGCCCCTGCCCATCATTATCAAATATCCTAAATACCCGTGTTCAGCAGCATTCTGCTGGTACTTAGGCTATGAGTCACTGGGTAATTTAGCCCTGCGAGGTAGATTGTAAGATCTTCTCCCCCTGTCTTTTCCAGAGAGGAGATGCCAGTGGGGGACCTTCATTAATATTCGCTGTAATGTACATCTGTTTGCCCCCTCAGCCGCTGCGTGAAAATACACAGGGAGAGGGGGAAGGGCAGAGGGAGAGCTTCAAAACGCTTGTAGTTAAGGCAGGAGCCAGGGATGCACCCCGAGCGGTTTCTGTCAGTCTGACAGGGACAGCAAACATTTACCATCTCTACGAGCCATTCTTTTGTGGCTTTGTAAGCACCGAAGCATTTGAAATAAGAAAGGCACTAGCTCTGGCTGAGGAATAATAACAGAGCTCAGGTTGATAATGCTCCTCAACGGCTCGGTGTTCGGGCTGGATCTTGGGTGTGATGCGAGTGACCCACTTAAGATTTTTTGTTGCTGTTGTTCAGAAAACCTCACCGTCTACCTTCTGTCCCATTGAGACTCAGCTACGACAGAGTCATACTTCATATTCATCTATAGGAACATCTGGCCCATGTCTAACATTTAATTTCCACACCATTAGAGTCAAACAATACGTGTACATCAGTAGATAATGTAATGCATTATCACGCAAGGCAGAGAGCAGCAATTTATTAGCCTAATTTAAAATAGCCTTCAGCAAAAAATAGTGCATCTTAATTCATGGATCTGAAAGGAATGACATATTTTCCTGTAAAATGCAAAGGTATGAAGAGAGACATGCTTTTCCACAGTGGTGCATATATTATTTCTTTTTCTTGTAAATCTTATAAAAGATGAAATATCTGTTCTCTGTACAAAAAAAAAAAAAAAAGAAAAAAGGAAAAGTTCAAAACCAAGGTACATCCATAATAATACAAAAGGAGAGATCTTACCAAGGGGACAAAAGAGAAAAAGCTGCCCCAGAACACAAGCAAAAATGACCTTTCCTTTACAGCGAAGTTGTGATCTGAATGTGAAGATCACTCAGACTTTCCATGCTTGTATTTGAACAAATCTGGGCTCTTCAAGTGTACATCAAGCATTTCCTCCTCTTTTTTATCTATTTTTTTTATCTGTCTTTTCCAATAAAGGACACTCCCTAGATAGGACCAAAAATATCAAAACATATTAGAAGCCTTTGCCACCCTAGCAAAATGAGTCACTTTTCACAAGCCTTTGATTAAAGACCGTAACTTCCTTCTAGGGGGAAATTAACTTCCCAAGCGGCAGAGTAATACCAGGCTTACGTGCCACCCAAAGTTCACTTCAGTTCTCTGAAGCAGGATGAATCTTCTCACTTTCAGTTAATAAGTACATCATGGTCTCTGGCCATACTGCTCAGCTCCCGTTTCTAATGTACCCAAAGTTTACAGCTGTCTGAAGCTGAGATTTGTATTTGGCATAATTTCTGTCTATCCCTTTTTTATTTGACATCAAACTGCCCATTGAAAAAAATACACAGGTAGGGGCCTTGGAGCAAAGCCTAACCTAATAAATCCTGAATTGTTTATTCCACAGTGGAACAACTGTGCTAGGAAAACTGGGGCGGCTGCCTTGCCCAGCCTGGGATACAGCCTTGAGGTGAAACAGTGCCCACGATGCTTTAGGAGAAAGCAGTATTATGTGGGCAGCTCAATCCTGCCGGCATGTCTCAGGTGCTTTGAGAGCTTCTTGGGAGACTTAGGTAGGAGAACCCACAGTTCTGGATCTGATCGGTTTGAGCCCTGCCAAAACTGAAACCACGCAATATTCGAAGCAGAGATTTTAGATCACCAGGAAACCTTTAAGGTAAAAAAACAACAAAAAAAAGCATGCTTATCTCAAAAATCTGCATCAGCGGTACCCTTGTTTGGCAGCACCTGAATGGGGATTCCCGAGATCTCAGCCGTGGACTTTGCTGCAACTGACATATAAATGAAAATCCCAAACAAAAGAAGCCTTACAGTTAGTTATTCTTTCAGCATCAAACCCAGTTATCTTCACTTCGTCATGATGAAGCGCTCCATTCAGTGGGTTTACACAGAATAGCACAGGGATGATTGGTCATGGGGAATTATAAACCTAAAAAAAGTGACACAACACTGCAATGTACAGAGAGAGAAAAGTCAGCAGTCCCCGGTGGACGTGGGAGCTCTTCTGGTCAGCCAGAAGCACCACCTAAAACATCACAGCTGTGCCGAGGCTGAGGGGAAGGCCGAGGGAAGTGCTGGCTGTTCCCCTTCGGCCACTGCCAGCTCTCTGAATAGGTGTACGAGCATGCGTCGGTCAGGTCAAGTACAGTCTGGCGGTGACTCCAGGAGAGAGCTGCAAGTGCCAAGGACAATGAAACAGGAGATACAGCCCCGTGCAGAGCATCCCACAGCAAAACTGTGACAGGGCAGGCATGCCAGCAGTGGCAAGGGGAATTCTGGAGCTGATGCTGAAAAATTGATGTGTTTGCTCAAATTAAACAAGCCTTACTTCAAGCAGGGAGACAGTCTCCTTGCTCAGAGGAGGGTTGGTACTCTTGTACTTATAAAAATACTCTGCTACTGACTTAAAAACATGAACGGCAGCAAGAACAGGCAGGATCCAAGATCCAGGCGGGTGATCCAGCTCAGCAGTCCACTGCTCTTCTGAAAAGAGGAGGACTATAAAAGCAGTAGGTCTTGGAGATTTAGAAACAGTTACGCTTGACATGCATCCACTTGACACATGTCAAGAGAAAAACAATAAACACCAAACAAAAGTCATCTCATCCAGCTGGCTGGTGTACTGGAAGGCGTCATTTGGATGGTTTACTAATTGGCTGCAATACAGCACCATGGCTTGGGGCGAGTGGTGGTGGTGGGGGGCAGTCTAAGTTTGTGTGTGAAAGAAGTGAAAGATGGCACGTTAGCAAAAGATTTTGGCTACCCATCTCAGCTGCAAAAGAAGGGGAGAGTCTTCTTTCGTCTACCTGACCCTATGGTATATAAAGTGGCCTGGAATAAAGCTGGTATATCTTATCTGGCCTTCTGTTTATCATTCCTTTACTAAGAGGCAGCTGGACATATTCTGGCACAGTTACTACCCTTGTAAGGATGTACCTTATGCTGAGATACCTGCATCTCTCTAGGAAGGAAATAAGACAAAGAAAAGGTGCTTGCATTAATGCTGCCTCAGGGCGCCAGCAAGTTACGGGTTGGTGGGTTTTACAAGACTACTTACTATGCTATTCAATTAAAAAAAAGAGCAGTTACCATAGCAACACCCACATCTAATGGCTCTTATGCTACCTCTGAGATACAAAGCACCTTCTTACAGAGATACATTGACCAATACAGCATGTCGTGGGAAGTTTTATGCTTCTAGCAATGGTTTAAGGGGGAGAATGTGTGTTCCAATAACCAGACATATTTATATCCCCAGGTTGTAATATTAATTTATAACAAATTATTTTGGTTCCTTGATATCTCTTTTCTTCTCATTACCATTTCCTTTCTAATAGCGCCTTCATTTTTTCTTTTCTTCCCCCCTGGATGGATGATATTTGATTAAGTACAGGATGAGATTTGCATATGGGAGCTCAGGGATATGTCCAGCAGTTAGGTGGGTCATATCTGTCTGGAGATCTCGTATCTAGGAAATGCTACCACTTTATCACAGTTGAGCAGTCACGGCTGAGTGGACGCCAGGGGCTAGAAGGTGTTTGTGGAATACGGTCTGCCAATATCGGTGGTAAAGGATGGCTTTGCTCTCCTGAAAAGGGATAGAAGGCAATATTTTTTATTTCTCTTGCCCAGGAGGGAAAAGTGGGAAGGTGAGGGCGTGGTGCACCTCCCCCAGGGGTGGGGAAGAGGGTGTGGAAGTTTCTTTCTTGGCCTTCATTACAGGCATGGTGGAATGGGAGAGAAGTTACATGACCCAGTGAATACAGCAGGGGCCAAGGTAACATCCCCACAGGCATGTCAGAACTAGAGGCTACTTTCAGAAATATAAGGAAGAGAGAAGGGACAGCTGGGCCTCAGGGCGTCCGTCCTCCTCACCCCTCGGCCCTCTCTGTGGACATTTTATTTCTTCGCAACAAGTCATAGAGGGCACGTGCACTGCTCGTGGAAGACCAAGAGACTGCAGGATGCTGTCCCCTACCGCAGTTTTAAATATATCCGTACGAAGTGGCACATTGATGGACCATCATCACTTGGGCAGGCAGGACTGGCTCCTGCCCCATGGGAGCCTGGAGGGGTGAGGGGCAATGCAAGAGTCACAGAGCTTCGTACCCTTCCCTGAGGGAAGCCCATGGCTTGGGCTCTCTGGGTCTATCAGCTCGTCTGCCACTTGAGCTCCCACCATGCTTCTGAAAAGTGGGGTCAAAGCTGACAATTAGTTTCCAGAAACAAAAAAAGAAAGTGAATCTTCAATAACCTCTGATTTTCAGTCTTCTAATTATCTAGCCAGACCAGTAGGAGAGGAATAACATGTTTGTCCTTCCTACACCAAATATTCTTTGTAAATCTAAGAAAAATTCCAGAAAAAAACTGTAATGATTTAAAGAAAGAGATAGATCCAGATTAATCACATTAATTACTATTTAAATATTTAAATTAATTTACTAAAATAAATATATAAACTATTTAGATAAAAAATAAAAAAAATTAAATAAATTACTAACTGCATAAACATAGGACGCTGCTATTTTGTTACTGCAGCAGTGCTGAAAAATCTCTTTCATTCAAAGTGCAAGACTGAGTATCAGTTCCATGTTATTTTTCCATGAACATAGGGCTACATGTATTATTTGTGATGCTCCTAATTTTTAATTACCTCAAATTAAAACAATGGGATGATATATGATGAGTGAAACCAAGCATATGTTAAAAACGTCTAAACAGTTTTACCTGGGAAAATGAACAGAAACATAAATTGCTTGTATTGCATATTTAAAAATTCAATAGCAAGCTAAAATTATCATTTGCATTAATGTATTCTGAAATATGAATTATTAAGTGATTCACATTGGCGCAACAAAAGCCAGTTTGGAGAACCTAGCTTTAGCCTGAAGCTTTCCTCACCAGCCTTATCTTCCCAGTCCCCTCTAAATAGTGCTAAATATATAAAGGAGATTCTTCTAATTGGAAAAATGTATACACAACACCTGTATGAAAAAAAAAACCTCCACATTTCCAAGCAGCTTTAAGAAAAAAAACCTTCTCAAACAAAAGAAATTCAAATATTCAGTGCTATTCAAGTCTCCTGTCTGTTTTTCTCTCTTTCCTTTTTTAACCCCCTTTGTATTTTGCAATCCTGTAATTATTTTTTTTTCTTTAATCCCAGCCATCGCTTGGTTTCTTCTTTTTTTTTTTTTATCCCTTCGTTCTTTAAATATAGTTCCATTGTTCAGAGGTCAAGGCAACGACCTGCCAGAGGGAAGCGAGGCAAGCGCCTGTGCCCGGGATGCTGGGGGAGCATCCAGGGGGTGCAGAGGTGGGTGTGTGGAGCTGGTCCCCAGGCCCACGGCGGCAGCAGCATCCCGGAGGAGCCCTGGGCAGTTTCTCGGGACGAAGAGGTTTCTCCGCCTGTAGGGCAGGAGCACTCTCTTTCTTCCCTACACAGCAGCAGGGGGGACAGGAGGGAGCGTGTGGTATGGGGAGGTGGGAGGGGATGACTGTAAGCATAAACATTATTCAGTGCTTCATCCAGCAAAATCTTAGTTCACAGCATAATACTTAGAATAAGAGAATCATAGAATCATTTAGGTTGGAAAAGACCCTTGGGATCATCGAGTCCAACCATCAACTCCACTCTACGAAGTTACTTCCTCCTCTGCATTGTGTAAGAAAGGAGAAACCTGTCAGCAAGGTTTTCTTTGACTGGGACTCAGACTTCATAACTCAGGATCCCTTTATAGGGGATTTTTCCCCTCCCTGCCTTTTTGTTTTGGGCTGAGGAACTGAGATCCTGAAGGACAGCAAGGCAAACAAGTGCTAGTTAAAGAGGGACAGCCCAATGACGGAAAAGCAGCCCCGAATCACTTTTGGACTCCTGTCCTTCTTCTGATGTGCTGAAGGTCAAGCGATGAGTTTGTGGAAGAGCCAAAGTTAGCAGCCTGTATTCCCAGCGCTCTGCTTTCACTGCACGGGCTTGATTTCCCAGAACACTCTCCTAGCTCCGGTTAACTTGAGAGAGAGGACAGTTGCAAAATACCTTTGACTAATCAGGGCTGAGGTGCTGCTGCTTCTCAAAACAGTTTATCAGTCATAAATGCCAGATCTGTGATGTGTGTTGCAGAGCCCAAGTTTGCAGACTTCCTCCTGCACTGAGACACAAAGCTCAGCATTTCTGAAATTGAATTTCTCTTCATGCCATGTGATTACAGATACATTCTGACTCACTGTTTCCATTTCTCTTATGTATTAGTAAAAAGGAAAAAAATGGTTGGAAAAAATTATCTCTGTAGCATTATTTCTGTAAAAATTCATTTTGTATGCAAAGTGTTACACTGCTCTGGGAAAAGTGACACCAAAGGACTTATGTGTAATTACGTCTATGTGTTGTGCATATACAAACATACACACACACAGAGCGCCTGATGAGCTATGCTAATAAAGAGACAAAAAGTGGACGTGACATTTACCCAATGCAATAAATATAGGTCAAAAAAAAGTTGCCATGGGATCATTCAGAGCACAGCCATGCACGAATAGCTTTACAGGGCCAGCAGTATTGCTCGTCCAGTATCTTGTCACCATAAAAGCATCCTTAGGAACCCTGGTTCCCAGGAATATTTTAATCCTAGTCTCCACTCATTAGAAATGGGTATAAACCTTGAAGTTGAAGAGTTTAGTTTGCTTTTGTCAAATTTGTTAACTTGGCTGGATATTTTTGTTATCTCGTTAGGTATCAGGTCCTTTAAAAAAAAATCTGCAAATGTTCTTGGCCCCTGAGATCTCCTGGAGCAGTGAATACATGAGTTACATTCATGCAGGCATAAGAAATCATCTGTCTTTCATTAGCTTTGAATTTTCCACTTTCCTATGCCTTTGAATTTCCCCATGTTCTGATACCAGAGTCCTATAACGCTCAGTGGGAGAGGAGCAGGGAGGGCAGGAGCTGCAGAACCTGCTCATACAAAGCTCCCATGTTTCTGCCTAGGAGATCCCAGCCCAAAGTGCAGCTCTCAAGCTTGCCCAATGAGGCCATGCTTTGTGCATGCCCTGTGTTTGTTGACCCAGGGAGACTGAATATCACTCGAAGTATGTGGAGATCAAAGTACGTGGAGGTACTACTCCATGTGAACTTCCAGGTGGCCAGGAAATGCTGACAGATGAACTGCAAGAGGAATGTCTACTCTGGCCCACTTTGCACACACTTCCTTCAGACATCCATCTCACACTTTGTTGCTTTTCATGAGATGTGGACCCTAGTCTGAAGTAAACATGGGTAAGGTGACCTGGTTCCACCTACCCCTGAGGATGTATTCCCAGGTAAACACAGCGGCCCCTGAAGGGATGCTTCTAGTCCCTGGTGGTCTAGAGCAGCCAGATCCCCCAGCTTCTCCACATGGGACAGAACAGAGGCTAACAGTTCCCCCAGGCCATCCCATGCCTCATCTTTTCCAGTATCGAACCATGGCTGGGGAAAGGGGTACCTCACCAGGAAACCCTGGGGGCTTGAGCACCCTGCTTCATATTCCTTTTTGGCAAGATTTCCAAGCTCCTACTGGCCCACGTTGGAAAGAGCCCTGTTGGGGCATCCCATAGCTGGGTCCCAGGACCTCTCCCCTTGCATCTATCTGCTGAGCCTCGTGAACTGGGGCAGCGATTGCAGCTCGGGCCCCTTCTTGGAGACGGCTCGCTCCCACCTGCCGAGCTCAGCCGGGCAGTGGTGAGTCAGGGGCCACGCTTGCCCATTTCTCCACATTGTTTCACGTTCAGTTAAAAACAAAGCTGTCAGTAATTAACAAAACATGAGATATTTGAGAAACCAGATTTGCCAAGCTGCTATTTTAGCAAATCATAATGGTGTGGCTGCCAAAATCATCACTTCTCTTCTCCCCTCTGCACCCCCGCCCTCCGGAATCAGTGGTGTGCTGTGAAGTCGAAAAACTCTGTGTGCAGGAAGAAAGTGAGGTTCAAAGAGGGCTGTGGTTTTCCAGTTTGTTACACTACCAATGCAAAACATGTCATAAAAAAATTAATGGCACCATCTAAAAAATTCTCACTTTGAATTTTTCTTGCTGTCTGAGTAATAATAAGCAAGCTGGTCCTAATCAAACAAAGCAAGCACCTACCAACGCGTTTTGTGAAAAAAATTATCATTCTCTTCCTTTAAACAGAGGGAAATTCAGGCTGGCAGAGTTGTGGTAATTCATACAATGCGGTTTGTAGGCCAGGATTAAAGAACACAGCTCCAAGGGCCCACTCCAGCACATTAACTGCTGGATGGCAATGTTGTCCCCTGCTGTGGATGAGCTTGGTTGCAGGACAGGCTCCCAACATCAGAAGTTATTACAGGCGTCATTCTGCACCATTCTTATTTAGTGTTTTAAGATGTGCATAACTCTTGTATCTCCCAAACTGGAACTGGAGCTGAGAGCTCTCCCCCTTTCACCAGAGTTGCTTAGTATTAGCCAAAAAACAATGAATCCTATATTCTATCAAACCTTATTGTCTAAATGCATATGTGTTTAGAGAAACTACATATTCACCAGCCTTTAGGCTTTGTTCTGAGTTCAATTGTGCTAGCAAACAACGACCTTGCTATTTCTAAGAAATTAGGCAGAAGTCAGGTACTGGACAGAATGAGATTCCCTAGGAGTTTTGTTACAAGAACAAAGCCGTATGAGGTCAGACACTAAATAGGGTGGAAAAAGCCATATTAAAAGCCTGAGTCAAGACCTGTTGGAGTCATCAGAAATTTTCTGTCTGACTTCTGTGGACACTGGATCAGGCTGTGAAAGAACATTATGAGTTCGCATGTCAGTATTCAAACTTCGAGATGTCAAAGTTAGACTGTTTACATTGCCCCAAGGCACTACGGTTCCTACTATTTTTCATATAACCCAGGCTAATAGGAGACAACTTCTTTTAGAAGCCATATAATAAACCTTGAGGAATTAATTTAATACTGGGATGCTAATGTTAAACTCACTGATGTAATCGATTAGCACATCTTTGTTGACTCATGGTGACATTTTCTAAAGTGCTTAAACAGCTGAAGAACATAAAACAATTAAAATTAATTTATGTCCCTTTGAAAAAAAGGAGGCATTTTCAAAGGTGTCCAATTCGGATACCTTTTTCCCACTAGAAATGAGGGAGAACTGAGCGTCAAATTTCTAAAAGTAGTTTTGAAAATCTCACCTTTAGTTCTTTCTATGGACAATATTTTAGTATTTTTCCATCCCAATAGATTTATGCAAGCACTGTCACTACATCTTGCTCTTCTAGCAGGTACTTTCACCAAACACAGCAATACCGCAATACTCAACGTAACCAAGATAACTCCTCCAGGGCTGCAGCATCACACTTCTCAACATGTGAGATGACATCTGTCCAGGGATTTGATGGAATTTCCTGGAGTGCTTTAGCTTCTCTCCAGTTTCTCACTCTCCTCTTGCTGGTTATTTCTTATCACAGACAGTCCGTTGAAGTTAAAATAGTCTGCCACCGTTTGCGAGTGCATATGTAGACACAAAGTTACCTTATTATTCCTAACAGTGACCCATCTCGGCGGAGATCTTTGCTGAGGATTTTTATTCCATTGTGCTCCTTCATGGGAGCTGTAGACACTCGGTGTACCTGATGTGCTGCTAATATGGGCATTAGCTTTTATGATTTCTCTGACCTCTTCCTAGAGGCATTTGCATAATCATTTAATGCTAAGTAGAATAGTGTCATGTCTTGAGGAAGCCTCTTTGCACCATTTCCAACAGTGCAGACGGGAGCACTAGGTTTCCTGCTAGTGTTCCTTCAAAATTGGGTCTCTCATATCTGAAGTTTCGGGATACACGGCCACTTCTCCCCTTCCCTTCTCCCAGCAGTAGCCCTCAAGTGCAAGTCAGGTATGGTCTGGGAGCACCTGTTTGGTTGGACGTACCAGGTACTAAAGGCAAGGGCAACCCAGAACTTGAGAAACTCACCAGACCTGTGATGTGAAGTAGGTCTCTGAGCAGCTCAACAGTTACATGGCGTAAATGGTTTTGCAGGTCAGCTACAAGCAGAAAGGTAGCCATTGGAGGGCTCTGAGTACCTCACAGTTCACAGGCAATTAGGGATTGTAAGGAGAAAGTCCATGATATTGAAACACTGAAGTTAGACTGTGCTCAGAGATGCTGCTTAGGCTGCTGCTGATGCATACCACGATATTGCCTTGTCTAGCCCAGGCGTGACAGGTTGGCTACCGCATCCATAGCACATCTCCAGGCTTATACTCCAACCCAGTTAAGGCAAAACAAGCTTGTTTAGCCTCAACATTTTTGATAGGACTTTTTTTTTTTTTTTTAATACTTAGGCCATTTTGACCAGGTGAGGAGTGACAATGATGCTGGTAGATCTGAACTGGAAGGGGAAAGGGAGGCAAATGCCTATAAGGAAGATAATGGATGAACATCTGAGAACAGACTGTGTTTGGTAATCTCTTAGTCCCTATTAGCTTCAGCCAAAAGTGCTGGTTTACATCCGATTACAACCTTTGTCTTCTAAAGAGCTCTGAGTCCCTTGGTGGATCTTAGCAGTTTCAAGAAATTATCTGCTATCTGCATGTCCTACATGGCTTAGGTATACAAGTGAGATACTCCTTACTCCCTCAGACACTCTGGAGACATGAGGCAGACGATTCCAGTCTGGATCCATTCCACTCCAATTATCCACTGTTTTTTTGTAACATATTTTTTATTTAAATAAATCAAGAGGTTCCATTTAGCACGTTGCGTTTGTCTTGGCATATACTTCACACATGCAGAAACTATATATTAAGGCTTTCATACAGCCGTTAGCAAAAGAATCAGCCAAATGTATCCCTGGTGTAACTCTACTGACTTCGGTGAAGTTTCACCAGGGTATCCATGTTCTGTTGATTTGTCCCGTTCGTTCTCATTCCAAAAGACAAAACCCAAGAAAAATGTATATTTGTATTTAGTTAATACAATGTATTCCCTGTATGATACACATTTAATCCCCTGCACTTTTCTTCATTGTATGCTATACTGCTTGCTGGTTTATAAAATGATTTTCACATTTATATAATCATTCTGGTTTTAATACAGATGTTGTAACAACATAGATATTGCAAGAACAAGCAGTGGGAAGTCAGGAAACATTAAACTCTAAGTCGCCATTTGCCCCATGAACGTAAGCCGGCAACCTTGAAGGGAGTCTGTTGGCACCAGCAAACGTAAGAGCAGCAGGAGTCACTTAGGTGATGAGTTACGAGTGCTAGTCTCCAAGGATCAGTTCTTGGCCCTGTTTCAATCTAACGGTTAGAGCAACAGCATCAAAGAGAAGAAGCAGATCCAATAACAGCGTGTTTTTCTGGTGTGAGAGGCGGGCAGGACTTCAACTGGCTTACAAGGCGGTGGCATTGCATTGCCTGCACTACAGCTCCGTGTTTGCTTCAACAGGTGTCAAGAGGTGTAACTCTTCGTGCTGTATAAAAACCAGGTAAGCAGAGCACTGCCTACTGCGAGAGTCAGTTCAGGAGAATTAAAGCGGAGTGACATCAGTCAAGGAGGTGAGACTTGGGCAGGAGATTTAGATTAGATATCAGGAAGAGGTGGGGTGGTGAGACACTGGAACAGGTTGCCCAGGGAAGCTGTGGATGCCCCATCCCTGGGGGTGTTCAAGGCCAGGCTGGATGGGGCTTTGAGCAGCCTGGTCTAGTGGGAGGTATCCCTGCCCAGGGCAGGGGGGTTGTAACTGGATGACCTTTAAGATCCCTTATAACCGGAACCATTCTGTGATTCTATAAGCTCCCCTGCAAGTTAATTTTTGCCACTCTGCTATCAAACACTGCATTACGGACTAAGTCTACCCTGACAAAAAGAGTCAATGGGAGTGATAGAGATCGCAGATCACCAGTCTGGAGCACTTCCTAAATCGGCACAAGTGAATGACATGCCTGACGATACAGGCCTATATCTGCCAACAGAGAATTCCTCCCACTGAAGGGGCGCACAGGCAACCCCTGGCAGTCAGTGCCCGGAGGTGTGGTAGGTGGCATCTCAGGGTGACGTGTCAGCCATTGCAGTGCTCAGGAAATACTGTTTCTCCTGCCACTCATGGGTCTCCTATGTATTTGACAGTGGCGTGATCCGTGCAGTTCCAGCACTGTGTCTATTCATGGGTGTCGAAGCACTGATGAGCACTCAGAAAATACCCACCCAGGGGACTGATGGGCTCGGGGCACATGACTAGGGTACAGACCTGAAGGTGAGAGTGTGGTTAGCATGTCAAGGAGAAGGAAAAAAGACTTATTTAATCACCATCAAAACAGGCAGCAGAAACCTGATAATGTGTGGGCTTTTCAGTTTATCAAATCTATAACAACATTTTGTGGCTGGAAGTTGAAACCAGTCAAATTCAGAATAAAACTGACATGCAGATTTTTAACATTCAGGTTAATTGAACAGTAGAATTATTTCCCAAGGGCTACAATAGAGTATACATCATTGGAAAACTTTTCAATCAAGAGAGAATGTGGGTTTGGTGTTGTGTTTGGTTTTTTTTTCCAAACAGATACGCTCTAATTCAAGGAGGAATTTATTGAGGCCAGTACTGCAGTCTGCACAATACAGGAGATCACATTAAATGTAACCCTCGATGTTTTGGGCATCTTTTACTGGCATAGAGGCCCAAAAGCAGGACTGTACATATTTAAAAATAGTCTTATTTATTGCTAACACACACAGCAGTGGGCCAGGACTAGCATTATTAGGCTAAGCATTCATATGCTCAGTATCCACGGGGCAGTCACCTTGTGAGTCTCCGCGGGCCAAGGTGCTGTCAATCAAGCAGAGACACGTCAACCTCTTTTTCTCCTTAGAACATGCTGATCCTCAGTCCTCTTAATACACTGCCTTCCTCCTTTCTGCCTCTTCTCATAGGGTTTTTAGATCTTGTCAAGTCAATGATAGTTTTCTGCTTTTTTCCCCCTGCTGAACGTCTGATGATTTTACTTCTCTGCTTCAGCCTGTTACTAACTGGTACTGACTCAACGAGCTCACCTCTGTGGTCCCTCTTTGTTTCTGCCTTCTTGCTTTTCACGGCTTATTTGCTTATAAAAATCTCTCCCCTCCAGATGAAAGTGTGAGTGACCGCTACAGCTCACCTCCGTGAAAACTGAACCCTGAGTCACAGAAATGGTTCCAGTGGTGACTTTTGATTTTACAGTCGACAAACACATATGACCCTAGCTGCTCCAAGACTTCCCCTCACAGGTTGCCTCCCATGTGAACATATAGCTTAACCAAAAAGTGTGTGCTCAGCCTGCTTATGCGTGGGGGTTGCAAGCATACCCAAAGGGACAGAAGAAATGGTTCCCGTCTCACCTAACTTCATGTAATGTGAAGCATGACTATGGAAAGCTGGAAAATCAGTAATTAAAAACAAATTCTGCTTCTGTACACAAATACTGAGGGGTATGTACAAGGCATGTGCTTAAGACCTCATAGAGGCAAATGAAACTGTTAGATAAATAGACAGTACTAGGTACTGCTGTGCTCTTACGTTTCGCATTTCATATCTTGATAACTTTAACTACTCAGAAAACCCAAAGGCACGGCTGTGGTTGGGGACAACATATGTGCCGAAGTTCAAACATCTACACCAATTCTCTAAGGTATTAGAATTGCTTAAAAAAAATAACCGAAAGAGTGCATTTTTTTCCCCATTGTCTGCAGTTGAAAACTTAGTTACAAACCAAAATCCAGTAACTTCACTGTGGGTACCATAGTCAGTCCTTAATGTCCTGCTTCATAAGCCTCTGTAACATGCCACTGTCCTGCGAGCTACGCAGAACCTGTGCCTGCATCCCACTTAGCACTGAAATTGCAAGCAGAGGGAAAAAAACTTCCTTCAGCTTTAGTGCGAGCCTTTTTTGGAGGATGGGCAAGTATTGTTTGTTCTGGCTGTAGTGTCTCTTTTAAATGTTATATATTGCAGTGCCTGGAAACTCCACTAATGGCTGTGTGTGAGACTGTGACAGATGGATTACAGAGATAGATAACACTGGACATTTTTATGTACTTGTAACCTGATCAAAAATATTTCATTTTTATGTCCATGGATAACTTCAAAGAGTAAAACAACAAGAAAAAAAACCCCAAAACACTAGCAGAGATGAAAAAGAATCTGAGAGGACAATTAAATTAATTACGCACGCATCTACATTACCTTGAAATAAGATTCAAGTGACATTTCGGCAAGAATCATGCTTGGGGCTTGAGTGCCAGTCACGCCGCTGTGTACAGCTAGTATGTAGAGCTAAGAAGTAATTTTCCTTTTTTTACATGACGCTCAAGGGAGATGAGGTAAAGCAAATTCACCCCTTTTGCATTGCCTTGAGCTTGACCACTTTGGTGGAACCACTGCGCACCTGCAACCCGCAAGGCTGCACCCCGCCTCTGTTAACACATTGCTCCCTGCAGGACTGCCTGTCCTCTTGCAGAAAGTTAGGGTACACCAGCAAGAGCTCTCCAAAAGCTCCCCATGGGAAACTTCTTCAGTGGGATGTGACGTGCTTTCAGTCTGGCTCACGAGGGAGAGCCCACCTGATGAATTTGGCTAAAGTTGGAACTCACCGATCTGAACGCCACTTCACGTCTTCATGCTTATGAGATGAGAACCTCCTCTTCCTTCAGCTTGTGGAAAAGCAATGCGACTCACCTCTCCTTCCCTGTCTCCTCACCCAAAGAGCATCAGCACCAGCATGGTTCTCAGAAATTTATAAACATTGTTTATTTTTTTTTCAAAGAGTCAGGAAGATTGCAGGGTAACTGCTCTCCAAGCAGTATGCTACTTCTGCTTCTACCAGAAGAAAACACAAGGCGGATCTGCGCAAACAATTTGTTGGTTTTGCTTTAATTAAAGCACTTCCATTCTCAGAGAGACTGTTCCAATCTGGATGTTGAGACAATGTTTGGGTTGCTTCTTTAAAAGTGCTACTCCATTCTCAGTCACAGCAGGGACCCCGAGCACAGGATTGCTTAGGTATCCGCCTGGGGTGTATATGCGTGTGTCTGTACGTGTCCTATTTTTGAGCTATTTTAACTTACACTTCATATTCTAGGGCTTTCTGATAAGTAGAGTTTATGTCAGAATAATTGGCCTGAGGATTTTTCTTTCCAGTCCAGTACATTTCTGAGGTACAGCTACATGGGGGATAATGGAAATGCCTCTAGAGTATCTGTCTGACAAGGGAAATAGCAAGAGCAAGGAGTGAACACAAAACAGGGACCTTGTCAAAGAGCGTGCTAGTGAATCGGCCCAATCAGTCACTGTGGGTGACGTATCTGAACAAATTGAAGCTGACACAATGGTCAATTTGACTGGGAAAGTATAATTTTGGATTAGGGTGAACACCTTTAATCTGTCAATTGTGGCAGTCTTAAACCTGTAATTGAAAGAGTGCAGCACTGCTTTACTCCAGATGTCAGTCAAACCCACTCACCCTCTTCTGATCACTGATCAGTTTGCAGTCTCTTCTGCATTTACTCATTAGACTCCTATTTATTTCCTCTTTTAGGTAGAATTCTTTGCTCCATTTTAAGAAAATCTCAATCTAATAAGGACAGCCCTTCAGAATAACGCTTGGATTCACCTGATTTTCAAGCAGATGGTATTTGGGGCACAGGAAGCAACAAAACAGAGTATCACCATGTGTTTAATTTTAGCGCTCACTCCCTGAATTGCTGTTTCAACCATAAAACACTATTTTATTTTTAGCCTGCCTGTGTGCCTGAATAGTGTCAGCCCAGCCACTCCGGAACTGCAGTCGTGCCTCTCTAGTGTAATTCAGAATGGGATAATTTCTGCCCTGGGAGCATGACTCCCAGAAGATGGCTGAGTTTCCAGCCCAGCTTACTTATCCCTCCTGTCCCAGCCTGGGACAGGTAAGTGAATGATTTCCACAGACATCTTACCCATAGATCTGTCTGTGAAATTAAAGACCAAGGATACTAACTCATGGGATGCGAGGATCTCTTAACAGCTTCGAGAGAGGAATTACTCCACCCCTGCCCACTTGCAGAGGATGGTTCTATGATTTATCAAGATAAATGGTCCATATACTCCTAACAGTCTCCTGAGACTTTTGCCCCAACATCACCTCTTCCAATGTTTAGGTTAAAGCGACGTGAAACGGAGAATAAAATTAGCCTGACCTTGCAATAAACAAACAGATAACAGAATGACTTGCTGTGTGAGAGGCCCTCCAGTTCTATTCAGCATCTCAGTCAAATCCAAGACGAGAGTTTCCTTATCTTTGCTCATGGTGCAGGTGAGCCATGCCCCACGCTAACGTCCTTCTCTGAATACTGAACCTGACATTCTCCACAGCATTTTGAATTCTTGCCTTGTTAATTTTATGGTCATCACAGATACAGCTGTTTTGAATGTTTGCTGAGCCCCTTCAACAACAGCAGCTCTAGGGGCAAAAGGAGAGAGATACCTCTCGTTACTCTTAACAGCAATCTTGTTTTTGGGAGGCAGGCCACAGGGAAGCACTGAAGAGAGAAGCAGATTCCCATCCCCTGGTAGGAGAAAATGCAGCAGAGGATTAAAGCAGCTATGCAAACTCATTTCTTCAGCATGTGAGGTTGAAATAAACAGGCAAAGAAGCATCCCACCCTCCAGAGCTTCACGAGAGTAAATCATCCAAACTATTAGTTATCCATCCTCTACTCTGTCATTATTCTCTGCCTGTCAGCTCCTTGTAGGGGCTGTCTGTTCCATCCCTCTTGTGTTATTATGGTTGCCATGCCCTCCTCTCAGCAGCTCCTATCAGTTATAATGAAACAGTGAGGCGAAAAAAAAAATAATACTTGGGCTTCCAAATCACCAGGAATTAGAGGAACAACAACAAAATTGTTTTTAAAAAAACCCCAAAACTAACAAACAGAATAAAAGGAAAACCAAAAAGAGAGAGTGAGAGAATTTTGCAATCTGTAGATGATTTCTGCTTCTGGGATTGCATCCGTCATTAAGATTTATAGGTCAGTCCAGAGCTTAAATAGCAGATGTTTTCTCATTATTTATCTTCCTGCTAAGGCTAAGGCACAAGATTCCTTTTTAAGGAAATCTGCGTAACACATGCAATGAAAACAGACCAGGTCCTAAGATCAGCCCTTCTAACCAGCTCATAAAGGCTGAGCTGAAACACCCATCAAAGAGAAGTTTCATTTCACTCTTCCATGACAGGAAGAAATGTGCTCACTAGGGTCTGATCCTGAAAATTTCAAATAACAGAACTGAAGTTTACCTCTTATCTGGCTGTCCTCCGACTATAGTTATGAACATTTGACGAGTTTCTTGTATGAACAGTCAACTGGCTAGCAGGCTTCAGCTTCTGTGCCCCATCCCAAGACCTGTGTTTCTGAGCTTTAATCAAAAGCTAGCATAGCAAGTACTACCCTGAATAACGTCACTGCTATAAATGTTCTTTATAAAGCACAACCTGTTAGTACTACGCTGCTGTCGCGCAAACTGATCAAAGTTGCATCACTTCCACAGGCATCTCCCCATAAGAGCCCTTCTGGGCTTTTTACATATGTAGCCACAGAACTGAAACTGCTTTCAAGGATCCACTTTTCTGACCATTGCACCTCTTTGTGTGAAAAATCAGCGGCCACTTTGTTTCAAGCTGTTTGCAAGCTATTTGCACATGCCATCCCTTGTTGTGGAGGTGGAAGGGAAAAATCAAACCAAACAAAATATCCCAACAACTTGAAGTCTGAACTTTCTTCTTGTGTTCCTTACACAAGAAACACCTTCTGATTCAGATCTACAGAATATCCTTTCCATCCTATAACATACTTCCAAAACATATGAATTGTACCCATGTACAACCTCCACAACTTTTGCACATACTCTTGGGTTTCTCTTGTCAGCTGCCAAGAAGCAGCTGTTGTACATTAAGGATGCTACAGTGGATGATAGAAAAGCCCCTCCTGCTGCCCACCTCAAGGACTCTTTAGTCCCTGTTGCCAACTAACCATTCATGTGCATTGTCTTACAGTAGGATAACACCCCTTAACATTGTGTGACTGCTCAATAGAGTTCACACAATATTATCCTATGACTATAGAGGCTCTGACACTGTGAGGGAGCAGCAAAAGCAGGGCTGGTCCCCAAAAGAAGGTGATCCAGGTGCTGAGAGCAGCCCCAGTGCAGCCAGTAACCTCACCAACTAGGTGCCCAGGTCCCACAGGACCTAAGCATGGTGGGTAGAGCTGGGGAATGATAACATGGTCCATCAATAGCTTCAGACACAGCAAGTGTTGAATCAGGTCAGGGACCCTCCAGGGGCTCCAGTCAAGTTCAAAAAAGACAGAACCAAAGACAGGAGTGGGAAAAAAACCTACAACATACATCCAAGAGAGCCATCCAGAAAACAAGCCACCTACCACATAAGTCCAAGGTCCACCCAGGAGACAGTGCCAGGGACTGCACTAGAGACAGGCGCACCTGATTCCCACTGTATTTAGTGTTGGTGCAGCCTCACCTGGGGTATTGTGTGCAGTTCTGGGCCCCACAATTTCAAAAGGATGTTAAGGGCCTTGAATGTGTCCAGAGGAGGGCACCAAAGCTGCTGAAGGGTCTGGAAGGCATGTCCTCTGAGGAGCAGCTGAGGACACTGGGTTTGTCTAGTTTGGAGAGAAGAGGCCTGGGGGCGAGCTCATTTCTCTCTCCAGCTTCCTGAGGAAGGAAAGTGGAGAGGGACGTGCTGGTCTCTTCTTCCTGGGATCCAGTACCAGGACGCATGGGAACAGCCCAAAGCTGTGTCCCTCAGGGGAGATTTGCACTTGACATGACGAAACATTTCCTTACCAAGTGGGTGCTCGAACCCTGGAACAGGCTTCCTAGAGAGGTGGTTAATGCCTCATGCCGGTCAGTGTTGAAGAGGCATTTGGACAATGCCCTTAATAACATGCTTTGACTTTTGGTCAGCCCTAAAATGGTCAGGCAGTTGGACTCAACGATCATTGTAGGTCCCTTTCAACTTTTCTCCTCTTCTCTCCTCTCCTCTCCTCTCCTCTCCTTCCATCTCACCTCACCATCTCTTTGTACCTCCTTCTTTCCCTACCAGTACATGCTGAGGAAAACTTTGATGACATTTCTCCCCAGTCCTGCACTAGCAGAAGTGATTGACTGCGTAATCATGTCACATCCTAGGCATTAGCTCTGTCACTTTGTAGGAAGGCGGCATCTACCTTCTGAGGGGGGTGAGAGCTGTGGATTGTCTTAAGATCATTTGACTGCCTGAACAGATTTGCAAAAGGCATGTGTGAACTGCGAATTTTTGAAAGTCTTCTATGTTTTTCCAGTGTAGGTGGGTTTCCATAGGATGGCAAAACCCCACATCTCTGACACTAGTGAGGCTCAAAGATCAAGCCCTCAGTTTGAAGCAGGAAGTACTCCATCACTAAATAGTTGCAAACCTTCTTCAGTTAAAAAATACCCATTCATTTTGTGTTTTTTTTAATTCTTGCACTCATTTTGAGAAATGCCTGAGCTGTTTCCCTTGGGAAAAACATGCTAAAGCAAAGGAGCCAGAGAACAACAGTACTCCATCAGAGCAAAGGTCCATCTGGCCCAATACTCTGTCTCTGAAGTGGGGCAACCATAAATGTCTGAAGGAGAGTATATGAGCAATGCAGGTCTACTTCTGCCAGGCTCCTAGGGGTGCTCATGAGCCTCAGTGGCTGGCACCGGCCTCCCCTTGGACCCCCACCATCTCCTGCTAAGGGCCCAGGGGACGTGGTGTCTCAGCTCTGCCTTCAGTCCCTGCCTGAGCGATGTTGTAGGTGTGCCCATCTCTGACCCTCAGGAAGGGAAAAAACCCCCGGGGATCAGGGCCAATCTGCCCTGGGGGAAAAGTCCTTCCTGAACCCAGAGCTGGCGATCGGCTATTCCCTGAGCATGTGAGCAAGACCTGCCTCCTCATCCCACAAGCTGGTCATGCCTCCCAGGAGATGCCCAACCCCTATGCTCCCTCAACCTGGATCCATCTCAGTGGCTTCCGAGAGTGGCTGAGCCTGATCAGCCTTGAGGGCGAGAATCCTTCCCTCACCTGGTGGTACACCAGTGGGTGCTCCAAACCACTGGGACCCCTGGCAACATCTCTGCATCCCATTTCTTATGACTGCTGCCACTGGGTCCACAGGGAATGAGGATGGCGAGCTCTGCAGTGCTCCTCAAGAAGGCATTCCCTTGGTCTGGCCACTGTTCTCCCACTGAAAAGGCCCAATAGCCTCAGGCACCTCCAGCTGTTGCTGATTCTTCTTATCTCCAGCAGCCTCATTCAGCCTCTAGTCTTCTTCCCTCAACCCTCTCCAAGTAATTCCACCGGCTCCTCAAGGGCTTCCTCTCCGATGTCTCTGGGCTGCCTCTGGGCCAGCTCTGTCCCAATAGGAGGATACCCCCTTTATCCTCCCCAGGGCATTGTGACTGCTGCGTTGCCAGGTGGCAGCACTGTGATATGGGGGTAACCAGGCTCCTCCATGTGCAGCCCCGTTTGACGCCCCTCCACCCAGCATCCTTTGGAGGAAGAAGGCCTTTGGGGTGCTGGCCCCGAGGCAGTCCCTGTGCCCAGGAGGCCCACGGGGCTTTCCCTGCCTTTGGTGGCCATGCACTGTGCACAACTGCCGGGTGTTGCTGTCAAATCATCTGTACATTCAGACTATCTAAATAAGGGCATTTCTACCATATACATTCATTTGGTTGTGGTGATGCCAGAGGTGAAAGACAGGGTTTTCTTCCTTCTGCGTGAACTCTGCAGAGACATAGAGAGCGTGCTTTTCTCACCATTCCTTATCAATGCACCAAAGGACATTTGCTACTACACTGTTGATGGTGAGGTCTTCCTCTTGGTAGTACTGAATTCGTTTGTGTTCATTATCATTTTTTTCATTGCACTTCAATAGCTCTTTTACCCCCTTGGCCTTCACCCTTGATATGTTTCTTGAAAGGGATGACAGCCCTCTCAGCCTTTGGCTTGCTTCTTCTAGTCATCATCTTCTTCCATGGGCCCTCCACACCCCTAATCAACCGCTTACTCTTTATCTGCCTTCACCCCAGACAGAATTTCTCTTTCTTGAACTTTGAAATATCCATAGTTGTACAGGTGAGTTCTCACTAGGGCTTTGCACAATGCTTGCCTTTCCTACAGAAGTATCTTGCCTGACACAGGAGAATGCATTTGCCTGTATCACATTGGTGGTTCATAGTCACCCTGTGACCTACTTATACCTCCAGGAACATTTGCCTACTCCCATGTTTCCAAACTGGAGCAGAAAGTCATGGGGCTCCACCTGATGTTGTGTTACCTATTTCTACGGTGCAGTTCTTCATACATGGTTTATTGATGTGGGCTCTATCTATCTCTTCTGTCAGAGCTTCAGATAGTGTGGTGTATGGAGGCCATAGAAATATACCATGAGATACAGCTTTTTCTGATTCATGGATGCCATGATAACCAGAATATAATGTGGACAATGACTGTATCTTTTGGGAAGGAAGCCGACATATCTTTAACAATGGTTTTCTGCAATCTAAATTCAAAAGACCTGACCATGAACTTCATCATTTCATACACTTGATGAGATCAAAGCATGAAGGGTGGAGCCTGAGATGTGTTAAGGAGGCTTTCACCCATCAGAAGCACGCTGGAGTCCAGCTCCGCACAGTCACAACAAGCAGATCCAGCCCTCCATAGGCCAGGAGAAAAACAGACATGCTGTGTCGGTGGGCTTTGAGCATGAAGCTGGTGGTGTCAGTCTAGTCACTTTAGAAATTAATGTTTGTCTCCTAAGAAAGGTAATAACCACAGCTGACAGTAACTGAGCTTCCATTTTGGAAGTTTCATTGGAGAAAGGGCCAAATGAGCACAGACACTGAAAAAGCTCCAAGAGACAAACCACTGGTGGGGGGACGCGATGCAGTTTGTGGCACTGCTGTCTGTGGGGATAGGCTTTACCCTACAGGAGCATAAAGACAGGTCACGGAGTTTTTAAATGAATTCTGCAGTCATTTAGTGAAGAGGAAGGTTGTTGCTGATCATGCTGATGTGGGTAAGGAGTTGGCTGGCCAGGTGGCCATCTGACACGAAAAGAGTCCCTACGCACCTGGAAGAGAGCTGCCAAGAAGGACTGAGCATTTTGCTTTTTATACACTCACATGAAACCACCTGAGAATGTTGGTGTGATGAAATGACTGATGACGTTATTCAGATACAAAGGAACTTCATTGTTTGTTTTTTTTAAATTGATAAAAAAAGAAACTATGCAAAACGCTCTTCTAGCACACACTTGATAATTTGTTTGCAAAACTGGTGCAATTAGTGCAGAAAACTGACAGCGTATGTCTATTCAGTTAAAGAATCTCATCATTTTGATGCAAGCTCAGTGGGAAGAGACAACAGGCCCTTGCGTGCGCCCAAATGTGGATCTGGTGGATCAGCAGGCAGAATGAGGCTAGAGCCACATTCCCTTGCTAGGAGTGCCCCCTGTCCAGAGGACTTTTATGAAGAAGACAGTCTTTTAGGAGCAAGAATTTCAAATGACATGGAGTTTGTAAGCTAAAACCTCTGTTTTGAGTTACGCTTTGAGTTACAAACTGGTAGCCAGTGCTTTTTCAGACCGTGCTTTCCTCTTTGCAAAGGGCCCCACAAGGCAAATGCCTGCTGAAGTAGCACATCCTAAAACAAGTTGCTATAACTGTACTAATAGCATTCTTGTACTGGGGGGGACACAGTGCAGAAATTCAGTCCCATCAATTAGGCCCCACAATTTCAAAAGGATGTTAAGGGCCTTGAGTATGTTCAGAGGAGGGCACCAAAGCTGCTGAAGGGGCTGGAAGGTATGTCCTCTGAGGAGCAGCTGAGGACACTGGGTTTGTCTAGTTTGGAGAGGAGGCTCAGGGGGCAACCTCATTTCTCTCTCCAGCTTCCTGAGGAGGGGAAGTGGAGAGGAAGGTGCTGATTTCTTCTCTCTGGGATCCAGCATAAGGACGCATGGGAACAGTATAAAGCTGTGTCCCTCAGAGGGGGTTTGGACTTGACATGAGGAAACATTTCGTTACTGAGAGGGTGCTGAAACCCTCGAACAGGCTTGCTAGAGACGTGGTCAATACCCCATGCCTGTCAGTGGTTAAAAGGCATCTGGACAACGCTCTTAAAAGCTCTTAAAACCTTTTGGCTAGCCTTGAAGTGGTCAGGCAGTTGGACTCCATGATCGTTGTAGGTCCCTTCCAACTCAACTTTTCCATACCATTCCATTCCATTCCACCAAAAACACAGTTCAAACAGAGATGGAGGGACAGGCTTGATCTGAAAATGGGGCTCTTGGGTCCATGGGAAGGGGTGTGAGCAGAGGCCCCAGGTTAGGCTGGTCATGTCCATGAAGGCCTATTAGTACCCTCAGGACTCTGACATCCATCATGGGGCATTGACCTGTGTACCTTTAGGTACCCCAGTCAGGCACCTCAGCTAGGCTTACCTCTCTATATCACCCATAGCAGATATTCAGATTCACTTAGACATTTTAGACATTATAGCTGTTCTGTTCTTGGGGCCCTCATGCTCTGCAGGGTTTTGCTCTAGGTAGACTGTGCTCTTGTTTCAGTCCTGTGATTCCCAAAGTTTGCTCAGTCGTTCTCAGAGCAAGTCACCCTCTGATTCTTGTTTTTAACCTCTTTCCCATGTATCTGCATAGTAGCTCAATGAACTGTCTGTAGTGTCAGTCTATCCAAGCTTTGTTCCACTACGTCCGTGAGGAGGTGAAGAAAATGCATTTAAAAACTGTAGAGTCAGTGCTGTGTGCTAATGGCCCATGTCCCTTGGAAAATATTTGCACTGTTTGTTATTGACATGAAAGTTCTCTTGGTAATTTATATGCTGCTTTTAGCTCTTCAGGATTCCTTCCCTCTTTGGCTGCCCTAAAGAAATGTGCTGTACAGGCTAATATGAGCATACAGCTGAGCTCCAGTCCAGTACTTTTCTGTATTAGGCAAAAATGTTGTTTTCATTACCAATATTTAATCCTTAAAAAAAAAAAAAATCCCTGCAACTGAAACTGTTTCTCATAAAGTCCACATTGCATAAACTGTTGCCCCAGGTCCTGGGAACGACAGCCAGTCCACACATGGACTGCACCACAAAAGCAACAGCTCACAGTGGTCATGCCAGGGCAGAACAAGGACATGCTCACTTTAAGGGACAGATGGTATCTATTTAGCTAAACATTCTTCCACTAAGGCTGTTTTAACGCCCAGATCATTTTTATCAGCTTCTTATCACATTTGGGAGCGCAGCATGCTTCTGATGGAGGCTATGTAAGCGCTTCCCAGAGAGTGCTGTAGTTTCAGGGTTCAAGGCAACGTAGCAGAATGAAGAGGAGGTGTGTGGATGTGGAGGGGGGGAATAAAAACAACCCCATGCCATGTTTGCTGATTTTGAAATGTTCTTGGATGGATTTCCAGGTAGAATATAGATACGAGAACGTGGGAGGCCTCCTTCATCCATACTCAGTTTTGCTATACGTTCAGGGCCAGACTGTGAGCCTGTAACTCATCGATGTCTGCGCACTGTTTTGTAGGCTGACATGAAGGAGGTCTGCCAGTGTTCTGAACAACTCAGAGATGCCTCACTGGCATCTGTAGCATGGTATTAAGCCCAAGCTATCCTGGCTCACATCTGACTGCAAAATTCAGTGTAGACACGCAACTTAGCCTGGCACCCACTCCTAGGAATGCTTGCCTTCCCAGATACTTCTGTTGTGAGGACAAGGTGTTACTCATCCTCGCTATGCATATCACCGGGTGCCTTGCTGTTAGACTGTCAGGCAGAGCTGTCATCCGAAACTTCCAGTGCAGTGAGGCAATACAACCCTGTGTCAGTCCTCTTGAACTGTGAAAGTACCACACGCGAAACTATTAGCATGACATCTGCGCGGTGTAGCGTGCACCAAAGCACGTTAATGTAAAGAACGGGAGAGCAAAGAGGAAAGTGTGGGACACCTATGAAAGGCAAAGAGAAGTCTCTCTCTCTCTCTCTCTTTTTCTTTCTTCACCAGGGAACTGGCTCACACAGTACTACAATAACAAGCACTGGCAGGCTGCCCAGCATCACTGTACTCTGGTTGTAAGCGAACTATGAGGCTCAAGCAATCTTCTGGGAAAAGTTCACACCAAATGTAGCGTATGTTATGTTTTCCCCTCATTGTACTTTTTTTTTTTTTTTCCCAAACCAGTCCATTATATTCCTTCCCTGTTGCATTATGGGTTTCTTTAAGATCCCCAGGAGCTGCCCTCTTTCAAAACCAAACATTGAGTAATCAAACAGATCTGTTTTTTAAAGTAACAGAGATAAACTAGTAATCCTCCTCTCAGAGACAGCTCTCAGAAAAAAAAACAGAGCACACGTCTTTAAATGGTGGGGTTTTCCGTTGTTGGGAATTTGTTTGTTTGGTCTCATTCTCAGATAAAACCAAGTTAAGTGAGAGAAAAAAGTGCATTATTAAAACACTACCATTATCTATATGATGTACATCTTCCACGGAGTGGAAGCCAAAGCAGACCACGCTTTACAATAGCAGTGCAGTAAAAGGAAAACTGTTCCAAAGAGCTTGTTGTGTGTTTGATCTGAACCTTTCAAATCAAGCCTGATGTGGCTTTGCATGATAGTCCTGGTCACCTCAAAGATGCCAACTGTAACTTCCACTGTAAATGTAATGGGTACACAAAGATTTTATTAGAAGTACATGAATTTGTATTGCTTGAAGAGTGAAGGGAAGAGTCACTCATTCTGTGCTGAAGGCAATACTAAGATGCGTTCATTTATTTTTGACTGTTTCTCAATGTGGCTTTTACAGAGTCATAAAAAGACAAACTTTCTAAGTTCACAAAAACTATGAACACATTGGGTGTAATTTATCTGACAAATCAGACCACAGACAGTTAGTTGGAAATGGGGTAAGAAAAGTAGGCCCATCTATAAGTAACTAGCCCAAATACGTATTCCCCATTGTCCTGCAAATACAGATACTGACAATATATAATTTACTGTTGATTTTACTAATTAGTTTTATTGTATTAGTGCCTGGAGGCCTTTGTTAAGCTTTGTATTGCATTGCGTGAGGTGTTATACAGGAAGTTTCTGCCTCAAAAGGCTTAGGAGGCTAACTTAGGGTCATGCAGATGTGATGGCACTGTCCAGAAAGCAAAGTCACAGCAAACATGAAACAGTTCGTTCAGCTTTAATTTGCAGTGGTATTGAGTACCTGTAATTCCTGGAGACCTCAGTAGGAGTTTTGGGTGTTCAGCACTTTTGAAAGCCAGACTGAAGTTCCTCGCTATGCTTCTGACAAAAGGTCCTTAGACAGGAGAGACAGACTTACTAGGTTATCAGGCCAAATTCGTCCCAGAAGAAAACCCGTTGAAGTCAATGGAATTTCACTGGGGATGGATTTACCATAGAAAGATTGTTCCCTATAGTATATTTAGAAGTGCTTTGTCCTATACAGTTTTAATTAGCTCTACATTAGTCAAGGTACCGTACCATTGTTTCAATCAGCTACCCTTGCAGAGAACTGTCTCTAGCTATCCTTGTCCATGTTTCCCCTCCCCCCCCCATCCCTTTCTGCCTCCTTCTCACTCCCTCATTATTTTATGTCTAATTTGGCTAATGAATTTCTCAGACAGGGTCTTCTTTCATGTTTGAGAAGGACCTAGCCAGTATTGAGGTTAAAGGAAAAGAACAAAAATCACAAACCAAAACCATGAAGACAGAACAAATTATTCTACTGAGAAAAGCAAAGGTGTTTATGAAGCCTTAAGCTTTTATTTGTCACTCCATCTGTCCATGTATAGCTAGGGTACAGTTTTTCACCACATATTCTGCGTTAAGATGGACATGGGTACTTTACTCCTGACTTTCCAGTTTCGTCACCGGCTCACTGCATTGTTAGAGCAAGTGGCTTCACTTTTCAAACCTCTGCTTTACCACTATTTCAACAGGCATAGACACACACATGTAAAGAATTTCTCAAGTTGCTTCACAGAAATACGGAAAGCATTTTAAGTTCTGTAGTGGAAAAGCAAAGTACTACAAGGCAAAGGACTGTTGCCATCAGCAGTGCTGTCTTGTTTTTTAATAATCATTCTGATAAAACATTAATTTTTCTCTGAGCTATGCCTGTTTTTTTTTTTTACCTTCTCTAAAGAAAGTTCTAACAATATTGTAGGGAATTTGTAGTCTAGGTATGCTTTCAGTCATATAATTACAAATGAAACAACTTCTTTCGAGAATAACTGCGGAAACTGTGGATTCAGTGCTGCCTTATGCCAAAGAAAAAAATGTCCACAACTACGAAACAAACTCTAAAACCACATTGGACAAGTTACTAAATCCCATCTACGTAAAGATGTGTGTGTTCGCTTCTGAGTCACTGTATCGTTTGACCACGCAAGAAGCAAGACAGTTTGCCTGAGGAATGTCAGGAAGACCAGGATATAATTAAAAAAACAGCCATGTTTTCAGTTTTCTTAATATTCTTCTAAAACAGGTACACACTCACTTTAAAATTAACCACAGAGCTTAATTATGCTTCTTGTGATCGTGCCGGGAGGGTTCCATGTTGTCTTCCTGTGGTCATTTCATCAGCCAGGGCTTTTCATGTAAGAATGTGCTGCATGCATGTCACAGCATGGGATCTCATCAGAGACACCTGCTCTCAGCCTGTGAACACAGATTTTAATCCCCATCCCTGCAAAAATGGTGACAGAAGGGCATATTATTTAATTACTCATGCATGCTCTCCAAGACAGGGTCCACAGCTCCACTTGTTTCATATGGCTTGTGCTATTTTTGGGGGGTGATCAAATAGGATGATTGTTAAAAAAGGAGAAAGCTTCACCATAGACTTCTCATTGCTATTTGATGAGAACAATATATGAAAAGATTGGCAAGATAAGAGCAGTTAGAGCAGGAACTGAAGAAAATCTAGGTATGGTAAATACGGTCATAAAATTATTTGTGTTTTCTTTAGCTCTCACTGTGAGGATACGAAAGCTAAGCTGTACTGTGTAACTTGGCTCTCCTCCACTACAAGACCATGGATCCAGCAAAAATTAGCTGTGATAACCACCTCCAACGTACTGAAGAATGTGAAACCAACTTACTAAAGCCTTCATCTAAGTTAGAGCTGCAGTAGTGGTTATGTTTCCCCTAGGTGCTAGGAGGGGGAAAACCAGGAGGAAGATGAAAGAAGTATAAACTTTTAGCTCTGCCTAAACAATGCATTTATTAAATCACTTCAGTCAAAATCATTCAGCAATACCTACAAAATCCTATCACGGACCAAAGCAAAGCGCAGCTAAATGAAACGTTATATATTGTACCCGGCAAGCAATCACCATACTTGCATTCTCATTGCCCTCAGCAGCACCTGCGCTCTTTGATCACAGTGCTTTTATGTGCTACACTGTATACAAAAGACCAAGCCAGCAATTAGCCATTCTAGCACTGGGTCCTGAAACCTCGGCAAATGCTTCAGCCCTTTAATGAATTCCTAAATAGAAGGAAGTTGCAAACAAAGTTCAGCTTGTGTATTTTATGCCAGGTTCCCACAGCACTGTAGGTTCTTAGAGCTTAATTAATGACACTTGCATCCTGTACGCCTTCCAGAGTTTTAGTGGAAATTTTACTGGTCACTTCAAACTCTGACATCTTTTGGACGATTGTCCTCAGAATATTGGGCAACCTCCCCAGTCTTTGGAAGGAAAAGACAAGACTTCGCTGTTAATCATGACTCATCTGTATCAATGGGATGGACAAAAACTGGAGGAACAAAACGTGCATCATGTAAAGTAAACTACTCATCAGAAATCCTATGCGTTGTATAGGAACCAAAACGGGGACGAAAATGAAAACCACAGCCTAATATACCAGCATTTGGGAACTCTGCCAATGCCCCTAATTAAAATTTTGTACTAATCTCTTCAGGGAATCCAAGAAATTCTTTCAGAAAATGGAACATTCTTCTATGCACATCCAACTACTTATCCTGTAAGAGGGAATATAAAGGAGATTGTACACGATCAGACAGAGGTCAGTGGAGTGGAAAGGACAGTGTGAAAGCTACAGGAAATGAGCCATCTATGAATGAAAATACTGGAATTCCTTCTTGAACCCTGACTCACATAATGTATGATTTTCTGGTCCTGGTCTAAGGATCGTTACATCAATGGAAAGACTTCATTAATTTTAGTGGGGTTTTAATCAGTTCCCAAAACAGGAGAATACAAAAAAGTATTTAAAATTACAAGGTACGCCAACATGTCCCTTCCCTTCTTTTCCTTTTGTCCTACCATCATTAGAGAGCTTGGTGAGAGTGGTTTGAGATGAATGGGAAGTGTAGAGGCTGGACTGGAGAGGGTCTAAGACAGCACCTCTGACATTGGCTTATAGGCAATAAACAACACATTCAGTGCTGTTAGGGATGCAATTAGAGATGAAAGGAAGGAAAGAGTTGGTAATTGGTAACTGGAGAGGGAAGAGATGCTGATAGATCAGTATTTTTAAGAAGGGAAAGACCAAATCTGCTTTATTGTTAATAAAGAAGAGCCAGGGTGAGATTTTAAGAAGAAAAATAGGGTGATATGCAGGTGTGAAGGAGAGCGGAATAAGGTAACTAGAGCAAGTGTACAAGGCTACGTTAGAATCTCGTTCATCTGGATGGAAAAAGAGACAAGACAGGTAGGAGGCATAAGGAAAGTCACAGACAGCAGGGAAACTGCATCATACTTCATCAGTTTTCTCTTTGAAGAAATCAGCAGGGTCCTGTAGAGAAAAATAAGTGAAGGCGGTAGGAGAGAACTATCAAAGATGAATCTAGGCTGGCTGTTCAATGAGTAAATCTTCTGTTTAGCTATGCAACTGAGCTTCATAAGTCAAGCAATCCTATCCTGAGCTCAAATTATTAAAATCTAGGGCTTTTGTTTGGCCAATGTGGAGCTACAGGGTTTAATCGTTGATTGTCTTACACTTTCCACAGCCCCTGACACTCATGCAGACCGGCTGGACCTAGCTAAAGGGAAATGGAGGCACAAGCACATATGGCATCCACCCTTTGCGTGGCTGTACATGACTACATGCAAATCCAGACAGTGGGGACTCAGCTCCCTCAGCTAATTCTCCCAAGTGAGCAAGATCTGCAGTGAACCCAAACAGGACTTTAGCTCCGATCCACTTGTCATTTGCAGAGCTTTCCCTCTTCTCCCTGGCTTAGAAACAAACAAAACTTCCTTCCTGTTACCTTTTTCTAAAGGATCTTTCTGTGACTAAGCCATTTATGTGTCTATATTACATGTAATTCTCTGATGTCAGATGAGATAACAGAGATAATCCTCCTAAAGGATTTGTGGCATTATGGATTACAGCTTCCATTTGTATGTTGTATGCATTGCCTTCAAGAGGCCTTGAGTGATGCTATAAGATCTCTGTATTCAGATTACAAGATATTTGCATTCAGCACTGCCTTATTATAGGTTTAGAAATACCAACACCCCAAACTAAGTGACCAGCTGTTCAGATCCTGCTGTTCTTTTAATCCATGCAAAGGTAAAATACTACTGCGGTCAGTGGGATCCTTGCCAGGGTAACAAGATTTAAACCATTTTCCTTGTATTTCTTCACCTGCCATTTCACTATAAAATAAAGTGATCATTTAGCAGACAGAACAATTTATTCCAGAAAGAAGTCAGCTTTGTTTCAAACATAGTTTGTCCAAGTCAGAAAGATTCTTAAGTATTGTGCCTTTTTTTTTTTTTTTTTTTTTTTTGATATCTAAACTCCTGTTGACACAACCAGCAGGAATCTTGACACTGGGTTTTACTTATAGCTCTGGGGTCTATCTAGGGCTTAAATGCTCTTGTGGATCTGCCTGAAGGTGCCCTCTCTGGGCATCTCTTCAGGAAAAAGCTGAATAGTTACAGCTGGACTGCTGCTCCAGAACTCAGTTTCTCCATCAGAATGACTATGGCATTAATACTTCCAGGAGGCAATAATCACTAAGATCTTTAGTTGCATTTCCTGCTGTGCAACGCACGCTCTTCTGATGAAGAAATTAGTAATTTTGTGAAACACAGAGGAGCTATGCTCAGCAACTTCACAATATGACTGTTCCTGTTCTGATACGAGGCCAACTCTGGCTCCCAAGCCTGGAGAACAATATAGCCGATCTCTGTGATACCGGATGGTGCGAAACTCACACAAAAGTATATCCTGCTTAGCACATGTGGGACATTCCTAGAAGGAGCTTGGCTGATGATAAATTCGGGTGACATTAACACAGCTGTCACGTACAATGCTCTTTTGCCTAATTATTGGTGTATTTACGTTTCTTCAGTCTCGCGGTGATCATTTTTTAATTTCCTCTCCTGTGAGAGCATTTAGTAGAGTGGGCCAATTTACATTTGCTCTCCAATGATGGTATGTCAGTCTCTACAGCAAAAATCTGCATTTTCTAGCCTCATCCATACTGACATTTTGCCTGCTGCACTGAGCTCCTGAATGGATCAGCAACGTTCAACCAACAACAGCCGTCTCCAGTGGGGAACAATGATCTACATCTTCAAAGAAGTCTAGGCACCTCTTGATTTCAGCTACCTGGAAAGAGAGAACGAAGTATGCAGCATAATTCTGCTACATACAAGCAGGCAAACATCTAATGGAAATACACCTTTAGCAGCTCGCGTCTACGTGATTTAGGATGCCACAGATTTCAGCTGTTTGTTGCCTTTCTGACTCCCCTGGCTGTGTTGAAATCACCACTGTGACAGCCAAGATGAAGTAGCTGGCTGCGTGAGCACTCCTCGTCCTTTCCAATACGCAGCAAAACTACTTAGCTTAAATCACCGCTGACGGGAACTAACTTCTTAAACAGGTTTGAACTTGATCCTCGTTGAGCGCATCTGACTGTGCCCCAGATTGCCTAGTTCAGCTCAAAGCCAGCACATGTACCCTATTATCAGCAGCAGCAGCTCTACATCAGTCAGCAGCTGGCAGACGGGCCCTTGGGGACTTTTCTAGTCAAGGCTAGTGCAGCCCAATGGCTGCTTCAATATATTCTCCGTGTGCAAAACAGGACGTATCTCTGTGCAAATGCTGTTATTGCACAATGGGTGTCACTGATAGCAGGAAAGAGACAATGCTTGGGAGCTGGACATGTTGTTCAAACATCATTCCAGTCTTTTTATATACTCTGATTAAGGCCCTTTACTTAGAACTGCCATCATGCTGTTGCGGGCTACTTTGAGACAGAGACTATCTAGGCACAGAGAATATACGAAATCCCCTTTTACCCATCTTTATAGGGCAAATTCAACTGTATTTCAGTACCTGAATTTCTAGAGTTTGTGACATTCTCTTAATGTAGATTCTGGCTTATCTATATCCAAATACATACAGACCTACCTACACAAACAAGTACAGCCATACTACCCGTCCTTTCAAGCACTACATACATTTTCACTATTAGTCCATTCAGTTTCTCCACTACATTTCCAGGTCATAACCCCACTGTTGTCAGCAATACTTAGCCCTTGACTCCCTAGCAGTATTTCTTCAGCAGTGGCAGACAGGGCTGTTAGGCAACCAGGAAATCTAAAACAAAGGAAAAAGGGTTACAAGGAGAATATGGCACAGGCAGAGGAGCGAGTGGAACTAACAGACTAAAGGCCCAAAGGAAAGAAATGAAGAGAGGCTGGGAACAAGGACAGCAACATTCGGGAAGATTTGCTCCCAGTGCAGGCGGCAGCAGCAGCTGCCAATACCAGTAGGGACAGTGTCAGATCAAGCAGGAGTTCACCCGTCGCGACAGTACAGCACCAGCATGGGGCTAAAGCTCTTAGTATCCCATGTTCAAAACAATTCACAACTAAGCACAAAGACAGAACATATGACTAACTGAAGGGCTTAATTTCCTAAACCTGGATATCTCTTTTAGATGCCCTCACACAGGACCTGTGATGCCCCTAACAGCCCCATGCCAATGTCTCCGATACCTCAGATCTCTACGTTTGGGCTACTAAACGCTAACCACCGTGTCCTCTTTTAGGCTTTGACCCCCCTGCTCTTCATCCTCAAAGCAGGACAATGAACGGGGACCAACTCCAACCAACTTGAGACAGAACAGCTCTGTGATGACCCGGGTTGTACCTGCAGCTCGCTTATGGATCCAACCCAGGGCAGCTTCGGCTCCCTGCCTGGCTCAACCATGTGGCCACCTCTACCCCTTTACAGAAACCCCTGCTCCCTCTCACATGTGTTGAATGCAAACCGTGTGCAGCTGGGCACCGTCATTTCCCAGAATCACAGCTGTAGAACTCAGAAGACACAGCGTAATCAAGCGCTGGGCATCCCCCATTACCATAACCACGCGATCGAAGCCTCGCCACAGCACAACCTTTTTTCCCCTTCCCATCCCGTCTGCTTTTACCCGCTCTCTTTCAGTCACTGCCATTCCTCACCAAAGCTCTCAAATGGCCATGACAGGGATGTCTGAGGAAATGAGATAGAAGCACCTACAGCAAATAAATAAACCAATAAAGCAATAAAAAGACAAAGTGAGAGAACAAGGGGGACATGAGCTGTTCGGAGGCTTGAAGGCCAGCCCATAGAGTCACTCAGTCTAGACTCCAGATGTGAACGCAGAGCCTCAGTGAGTGCAATACGGGACTGCGTAAATATCTCAGCCAGATGTCTCAGGGCCCAAGCTACAAATCCTCACAAATGGTGACAGAGTTGGCTGTTGCTGTTCGCATAGCTCTGCTTCCAAGAGAATCAGTGGTCATTCAGTCAGCAGCAGTTCAGTTTTGCTGCCAGATGGGAGGGAAAACCAGGCTCAGAGTTGCAGTTAGTCTCATAGCAAACTCAGCAGTCGGTGGATGGGTCATGGAGCCCTCTGTGGGTACTGAGGTTAGCTTAAAATAGCAATCTGGGGAAAGAGCTGAAAAGATTATAGTAAACATAAAAGCACATGATCCTAAACTTCTAAATAGAATAAAGTAACAGGCTGACATGTTAGGCCCCTGAATTCAAATTCAGATCTCCAAGACTCCTCCCATTTGGTAAACAAAGTTTACAGATGCTTAACGTTACACGACGGAATTACCTTCTATTTCAGTTGCTGGAGACGTGCATTACATTGGCTCTAAGGAGCTTGATGCTTTTACCTGCATGTTCACAAACTAAGCATTCCTCTGCCTGACTTCTGCGTTCCCACAACCTGTTTCCTAGGTGGGTGCCTCACAGAAAGCACCTGGAGGGAACATGACCACCTTCCCATCTATTGGCAGTTGGATCTGTCCCTTGGGAGGCTGGAGATTAGTTTCAGCTTCCTCTTCTGCCTGAGTTAGACCAGAGAACCAAGGCTGTCTCTCCCAGGAAAAGCTTCTAACCACTAGGCTATAGTATGTTTTAAGCCAAAGCTTTCCCAGTCTCTTGGATTTATCCCATGCTCCATAAAAAAAAAAAAAAAAAAGTTTTATTGCAACAGGGGATAGGACCTGGGGCTTTGCAGTGAAAGTCCTTATATAATCCACCCTGTCACTGGCCCAATTTAGGATATATCAATTTATGACCCAGATTCTCTTCAGCAAGTCACACAAAATTGGAACTGGCTGAATAATTTATGAGATGATTTGTAAGCAAAAGCCCTGAGTTGGGTTACTCTGATTCACAGGGATAACATTATTTATGATTTTTTGTTAAGACATAAGGCATGAACATGTTTTAGGGTGGCCAATAATTGTCCCAAGATTTGCAGAGTGATTGTTCCATTCTCCTGTTTTAGTGTGCCAATAGCAAAGTGACTCATACAGTATAAAAGACAAGCTTTTAACGAAACTGCCCAGAAAAACTTGACGAAGAGACACGTGCTACCAAATCACTCTCCTATTCCTGGAGGTGCAGTTACAGCCTGAGGTTGGGCCCACCAGAGAAGTATCTTAAAAGGCTATTGTTCCTCTCTCCTCTTCAGAGCTAGGCTCACAGAGATAACTCGGAGTCAAAAAAGATTAGGATAAATTGCATTACTTCATACCCGCCACAGGCTAAGAGCTCATATATAAGCAGCGGCTGATGCAGGGTGACTAGTTAAGCTGCCATAGCAAACCACGTGGGACTGTGAGCACCAACTTCCGAGGTCCTAAGAGAGGTCAGATCTGCTAAAAGGTCTTCTGAACAACACTGAGCTCCCACAGCGGTACATTTCCTGTAAAGGTTGCAGGGGCTTACTCTGATTTATATCTATACCACATCTGACCCTCAAACCATTGCTGGGATCCACTTAGATCCCGAGCTGCCACATTCAACCCCAGGTCTAAATCAGATTTATCTGAACTGACGGGTGTATGGTTTTAAGATTTAATTAATTTCCCTCCCTATCCTGAACAACATGGCCCTCAAACCCACAGTACCAAGACACCCGTGCTGGACACGTACATCCTTTTCCTTATTGTGCACTTTGTCAGGAGAAAAGGCATTGAATATAATGGTCTAAATAAGAGTTAACTCCAAGATCTAAACAAGTATATTGAACAATTTATTCAGAGCACATCGTGCTGTTCTTCCACCTCTTTGGTAATGAATGCACAGCATCACCGCGGCTGAAACTTAAAGGGGATATTTCTTCTGGCAGTGCCCTCCGGGTCCCTTAGGCTGGCTTATCCAGCAATTGTGCTGGCAGTTTGGAGTTTTTCCCAGGATCTTCTATGGCCAGGGATGCTACAGGCCATTTTATTAAATGTCAATGCCCATTGCTGATTAATTTTTGAAAAAAAAAAAAAAAAAAAAAAAAATCAGCCTTAGAATATTTTTTTCCTTCTGTTCCACGTCAAAAGCGCATCTATTTAAAGGTCTTTTCAGAGGGGGTCCTTTCTTCTGGAATGAAATAGCATGAAAGAGTTGTATTTGTAACCCCACTGTGCACCACTGACTTTCCCATAACAGGGGATAGCAAATTTTCCTTGTCTTGCCCTCGAATCTGCAGCAGTGTTGCAACCCCTCTTCCAGCACAGGCTCAGAACTCACCTCTGACTCATCAACGCCAGCTCCTGTGCGTAAACAGTTAATCAGCCAGCAGACAGAAACACGAGAGAAGTGAAACTTTTCTTCTTACTGTACAGATCTCAGAGAGGCGGAACTCAGGTAGATCAGTAAAAAAGTAGGTGTTGAGATACAATGGTGGAGGGAGGGTGCAGAAATTCCAGAATCCTTATCTCCATCCTTGAGAATAATCAGAGCCCCTCCAACCACAGACCACGGCACGTTCCTCTCTGTGGAAGATCAGATTTATTGTGCCATTCATGCAAATGCAGTAGCCATCTGACAGCCTCAAAGCTGCACTCCTCTATGCCTGTGGCCATATCAAATTTTTGGGAAGACGTGAGGAACCATTTTCAGGAAAATGGTGCTTCATTTACTCTTTGACTCTCAAAGAATGTTTTGTCTTCCTCTCTGTTTTGTGAAGAGCTGTCAACACTTACAGTGAAGTTTATTGTAAATACACAATAATAACAACTGCGCGCATTCATCTCTGATTCAATTCCTATGTAAATTTATGTTAATATGTATGCAGATCAAGTCTGCCCCCCTTGGTCCTGGAAAGTTGTCAGAATGACACATGGGTTCTGAAAAGGTTGTGTACTACTGATCTGCAGTTTTTGTATAGTATTCAATAACTGGCGAACCAACAACAAGAGACTGTGGATATTTCTCTTCACTTTTGCTGGAGAAATTAGCGGAGTCTTCCAGACAAAGTTAAAAAAAAAAGTCTCTAAACCCAGTCTCTAAAACCATGACCTGCCTATTTTTATTTCTATTTCGCAACAGAACGAATATTCACAGGTGGGATCTTCTGAGGAATGGGGTGGTACAAGGGAGTCTTGCTAGTAAGCTTTCAAGAACTGACGTGCCATCTTCTCGACAAAAAAGCAACTTTTCTCCCTAATACTTAGTAACGGCTAAACAAACGCCTAGAGTTTATGTATAGTCCTCCTCACTTTTTGCTGTCTCAATTAGTGCAGTTTTTAAGAGAGCTCAAAAAGGTCACTTATTTAATCCTCTCCTTCCCAGCCTCCTTTTTCTCTGTTTTAAGGGAAATATACTGACCTTCCACCTGTGTGCGCAGCCAGAGCCAATCTGAGCACCCAAGTCACACCAGCGTCGAGGTAGCTGGGGCGCTACAGTGGGCTGTTCTCTGCTTTCCTGCCAGGGATGTTTGGCTACGACACTTTCTGGTACTTTGCAGTAAATAGAACCTAATCTTTAGTTCATCCCTGGGCTGAGTCCCTACAAGGCTCCCAGGCACTTCTTAAATAATCGCAGCGGGACATAAATTGGGACTTCAAGAGATACATGTGCTCTTTGCATAGGGATGAATTTCCAGTAATCCAAAAGGGGATGGGGAAGTTGCTATCAGAAACAGCAGGCGCCGCAATTGTTGGCTAGGAAGATACACCAGACCACAAAAGTCCAATTGCCAGAAAGTATTTATACCCCTGCAGTTCACAGCTGAGGACTTGATCCTGACCTTTGATACACAGAACAGATTTGCTCCGAAGCTGGAAACTCAGTTGCAGCATTTGGGCTTGGAGGGTACGATTGTGCCCAGAGCTGATAAAGGTGGGAGCTGAATCATCAGTTCCGAAGTAAGGCAGCAAGCTCCTGACCAAAATCAATTCCACCCTAATAACACTCAATGGACTTAGGCGGACAGTGATTTTTGGAAGAAAAAAACAACCACAAATAAGAACAGAACTGTACCCCATACAGTGACGCTTCAGTCACCCATTTCATTCAGGCCTTTCAGCTGGTTTAAAGACTGAGAAAAAAAACCTTTCTTCACCAAGCTCTTCTCACTCGACTCTGGTTTAGAGCGTTATTTCACACTACTTTTTTAATCTCATTTTATTGAAGGCAATCTTAGCCCCAAGAGCAAAACAAGTAAAATAAAAGCAATTAAAGCCTGGAAAGAATCCGTATTTTTCCTTTGAAATAGAGCCCCATGTCAGACAGCTTTCCACGTACCTTGTTCAGTGTAGGTTACATTATGGCATCCCATCAGGCCCATTCAAACCAGGTTGCAGAAGTATTGTGGCTGGGATCCAACGCTGCCTTCCTGCCTGCAGGAGCTGTTGGTGGTGATTTCATTTCAATCATTTTCTCTCTTTCCACCTCTCATGCAGCTGCCTGCATGTCTTGATAGGATCGAAGCGTAGCTCATGGAATCTATATGATAATCACAAAAATAGTTGTTTCTGCTGAAAAATGGATTTAATTCCCCCTCTAAACCTTTGTGGATTGCCAACTGGGGGTGTGAAACCAGCTGGCAAAAGATGCGTTCATTTCAATTTCATGACTTTCATATACTGCAGCTTCCTGACTTTAAATGGTTCCTTCCCTCTCTAATGAGAGCACCAAGGCCTTGATTAACAGCCCTCACTTTAAACAAAGTTTTGAAGAAGCTTCTTTTCATGGTAACTTCTCTGGGGATGTCTGACAGCCTGCTCAATCCAGGGCAGCCGAATGCCTCTTCTTTCACAGCATGAGCATTTGTCAGAGAAACGAGGAGTCAGGCTTGGTGAAGATTTGTATCCGTGAGTACTCTGCAAGTAACTTGCACAACAGCGTGGGAAGGAAGCATGAAAGTAGTGCTGGTAAAACAGTGGAAAACTAATTTAATCAATGTTTTCAAAATGTAAAGGCTTGGAATGGACTCTGTTTTACTTTTTTAACTCTTTCAACCCTTTTCTTAAAAAATACATGTTTGTTTACTGAAAATCTTGTCTTCAGTCTACTGTTTGCGAATTTTTTTTTAGTCCAAACAGGATTTTAGAGAGATGACTAGGCAACATGGAAGAAAAGCCTGATATATTTTTTGACAGCTAATCACAGAGAAGGGAAAGACTATCTCTTGGGAAAGAGTCCTTCAAGCCAGGTAGAGCCATCTGGGTCAGAGCCTTCCAATGATTGAATAGTGATTTAGGATGTAAATATTGAAATCAAAGCTATCATCCATGGGAAAGTACTATTTGCTTGCAGACTCTGGCTTTTCACTCTTCCAGCTGGCCACTTAGTCAGTGGAAGTCTCTAATAGACAGTAGATGAGGGCCTTAATCGTAACTGAGTCCTTGAATCTGGACTTGCAGAGGTTTTAAACGGGCTCTACGAGCAAGCTTGCTGGAAGAGGACTGCAGTATACATCCTCCCTGGTCACAGGCCAAGATGCTCCCACTTTGTGACCTTGCCTCCTTTTCACTGATCTCCCCTGGGAGATGGGAGAACAGCACGGCCCTTTCAGCACAAGCCTGCTGACGGTACTTGAAGTCATGTCCAAACTGCAGTCATGCGGTGGCTGCTGTGTAGCTCAGGCCAGTACATACCCCAACCTAGACTTAAAAACTATCTGCGAACCAACAGCAGTTGGGCCAACACAGAGCTCGGCAAACCTACATGAAAAGGTACGGCTAATTAACGTGTGCTGAGTACTGCCTCGCCAGAACTTGGCTGCTACCAGAATTTCAACTGATTTAATGTTTCTGTACCAGACTGCTGTCACTGCAGTTGCCGCACGCGGGAAAACTAGCACACTGCTACTAACCTGATAACCCCAGAGGGCGTGACTGAGCTAGGGTTAGAGCAGAATTTTTGTTTAACATTTTATATGAAGTTTTGCTTTGGTTACGGTTATTTATAGGTTGCTCTTGTCAGTCAGAAAATTTCATTTACATTCAGCCAAAGCATGAAAGGAAACACTGGGGCTTGGGGAGGGGGAGGGAAAATGGAGAGGAGGGGGGGAAAAAACCAACCCTAAACAAAAGCTCTCATGAAGTTGATAGCATCACTACACTAGCAAAGCAAGCAAAAAAGAGTCCAAAATTCCTCAGAAGTCAGAAGCCGCAGCTGTCTTCCAAGGAAGGAATACACTGCATCTCATTTCTGTGGCACCTACTGATACCATCTACAGAAAATCCATCACCAGTTGAAAGAGGGAAGCATTCGTTGTCAATGCATTCCACCACTTTGGTGTCCCAACTTTCACGAGTTTATTAGATGCACAGTCATGGACTTTTCTATGAAATAGAAAGACAATACAAGCTCCTCTATTGTTGCCTTATAGAACCATTAAGAACTCTGTTCCTTTATATATTAATTTCCCTCCTTTTATTGCTTCAGCTCTCAACAACTACTATAAATTTACTTTAAAGCAAACTGTGACATCTTTCTCTATATATACCTACATACACACACACATATATATATATAGACACACGCACAAATACAGTCATACATATATATATAAACACACACAAAGCCCAACAGTGAATAGGAGAATTTACTGAAAAGAAAGAAAAAACTAGTGTATCCAGAAATAGGAGAAAACTAACACTTGATTATGAAGATTGGATGTTAGATATCTTTCACATTTCCTTCTTCTTTGGTCTTAATTCTGTTTCTATAATTACGATGTTTTTTTCTAGCATACCTGTCCTTCAGGAAGATAGCCTTTTGAAAGATCCCACTGAACTGGGATACTGGCAGAAAATGATCTGACTAGTTTGTACAGAGGGAAAGAATAACTTTGGAATCAAGTGACTGAGAAGAGCAAGGCTAAAGTAAAGCTTAGATTACAGCACTGTCAGTGAAGAGCTGTAACAGCTACGGAGCCTTTGTCTTTGAACAGGAGCCGAAAAGGACAAATAGGCTCGAGCTAATAGTGCCAGAATGGCAACTCAGTGAAGTCATTGTACACATCCCCACCAACTCCAAGGAGCTTTGGTCCAACGTTAGGAGTTGTTCCTGTACTATAGTTTCTTATCATGTAATACCTCCCTCCATACATATTGGCTTCTAATAGCAATATGGATGCAAATTTCACGCAAAGGTAGGACTGGGAGAGCAGAGCATGCTTGAAACCTGATTTAACAGGACTCCATCAGATTTGGTGTCAGCTCTTCCATCCCTAGGGCTTAAGAAAATGGTAGGTCTCTGATCATCTTAAAAGGCTCTTCTCTGTTGATTTGAATTTAGGAATGTCTACAGAAGTCATAACAATACATTCTTGTTTTCAGCTAGTCAGTGCCAAGCACAATGAATAGAAAATAAAGAAAATCACCTGCAAGTAATTGCTGTACTTCATAAACAGAGCACAGAATCATTATTCACATTAAAGATAATAAAAGCAAGACCCTTCGTCCGGAGAACCTGTGAAGTCGTGGCTTGTGAAACATCATTCAGTCCTTGTTCTCAGCCAAAAATGACGGGAAGCAAAGCTGCTCTACCTCTTCACAGACTGAAGAGCTTTCAGTCATTAATACAACACACAACCAGAGTCAGAGCTCCACTAATGGACTTTGCTACCGGCAGGGATGCTGTGAGGTCCACGTCAGGATCAATAGTAGAGACATTGTGTTGTAGTATGTCCTTAGTGCACTGTTAGTGGAAATATAGTCTCAGGCTCCAGACTCAAGGCTGTACATACTGTTTCTCTTAGCACTTCGTTATGTACAAGAGACAACTGTTATATAAACCAATAAAGATGTACATATCTCAACCCAGAAGACAAGAAAGACATGCAAGTCCCACATGTAATTCAGATTGAAACATTAGCCAATGTGGCAGGCATCCCAGGATCCTAACTTATAAAAAAATCATTTCAGAGCTTTCACAAAAAAAAAAAAAAAAAAAAAAAAGGAAATTAAATACTACCCCAATATCTTGAAAGGAGGCAGTCACCTCTCCAGGACTTCTTCCTGAATTCAGCAGGGCTCCTTGCCTTGGTTGGATAGCAAATGTAGTTTCGTAAATCCATGTGTGCACACACATCTGTAACACAACACAGCTTAGTCCATAGCCAAAAGACATTTTTACTTTCCCTGACTAGTGAGAGGACAGCTCAAGCTGCTGTCACTCACCTTTTGTGGCTCACAAGACAGTTCTAATATAACAATGGAGGGACAGTGTAATTGGTTGGAAAGGAGGAACAAGCGTAAAGCAGGGAAGTAATTTTGACCTTACATAGGTCACTTCTATAGCCTTTTGGAAGATCTCACTGAATGGCATTTCCTTCATCTATTGGTGAAACTGGACCTGGAGTCTGCTCTGCCTCCCCAAAAAATCAGTGTCATTTGTATTGAGAAGGGTCTTGTTTTGGTTGCTCTGTCCTAAACAGAACACCATAAAAATGATACGACATAGGATCCTCCTCAGAAACATCATTTTGTGTCAGAGGATCTCAGAGTCTAAACATTTCTTATCAGACACTTTATTCTCAGAGGAGCCTGGCTTTCTGCAAGAGTCCTTTGTAGTCCAGCTGGATATCATTACATAATTAAGCATATGAGCCAGGAGGTAGTCTTGAGCATGACAATTTTACAATGTAAGATCAAAATGTTATTCTTCCATTCAAAAGATCTAGTGTCATTTGTTGTAATACCTTCATGCAAGGATCAAATACAGTATTGATTATTCATTATTACCTTTAAAGAGGTCGATAAGCTTCTGGAATTCAGAAGACTTCTGAGGATCTAAAGGGATATAAGGCCTCAGGGTTTGATGACTCATCTTGACCTGAAGCTTTGAAATATCACCTGCTGTCTGGATTGTTCCTGTTTGCTGCCTGGGATTTCAAAGTCTCTCTCTCTCTCCCTTTTTCCCCCCCAAGGCATCAGTCTTACAGACATTGCCAGATCAAGAGAAGCAAAGAATGCAAAAGAAAGTGAAAGTGAGAAGACCATGAGTTGGGAGCCCAGCTGGTATACATCTGCTTTGCTAAGCTTGAATTGAAAATGAGTATCATTATTCTTCTTCTGCACGCATCCTACTGTGTTTAGTTATTGCATCACATAGAAGAGGCAATGCGCATATCCTGTGGCTAGCCCCATTGTGTTCAACATGGGTTAACTAACTGTTCAATATCCTAAGACAGGGAGTTTTTCAACCTTTCTGTGCTAATTTGATCTTCAGGCACGTTCAAATGGAGGAATGTTTTGAGGAGACTGGGGGTATCATTATGTGGAGACCCTGACAAAATTTAACACACTATCATTATCACCTTAAGAAAAAAATCAATGTCATATTCATCTAGACACTGTATTAAAAGTTTCCATTTTCAACAACATTGCCTGTATGTTGTAGAGTAAACCTCCAAGAGCGCTTTTTGGCAGATGGTTAAATATTTAAGTAGTTGGCTACAGATTTCAAAAAATTGAGATAATTAGAAAACTTGAAGCAGTTAATATTTATTAGTCATGAAGAGCTTGACAGATTGGATGTTTTCCTACCCACACATTCTCTAGCAGAAAAAAATAAAGCCCTTATCTTTCATTGTATATGAAGAACGCTTTTACATGAGGCAGAAGCAGAAGGCATGGACTTCCCAGGTTTCTCAGTATGAGACACTGAGATTAGTGGCTTCCACTTAATTCAAGAACAGGCCAGAAAACAACATGGAAATGACGACATCTCTGTGGAAATGCACCGTTCACCCTGGAAAGTGCCCAGGACTGAAACCTAAGGACTGACTCTTCTGCACCACCTCAGATCTCACTATAAATTATGGTGTCTCTAGCAAGGTTGCAGGGCTACTCCAGTCAAGGGATTATGAGACAACCCATTTTCTATTAGCTTTGCCCCTACTGTTGGCCTTCCTTGCAGGAGAGGAGATGCATGGAGCTAAGGCAGACCACTTCTCTGGCACTCCAGAACCGTATAGAAGACTCCCTAAATAGTGAATTAAACTGGCAGACAGGAGACCAAGAAGTGACAGATTACTAAGGCTACTCTAGGGGCCAGTTTCACCAGACAAATCCTCTTTTATCTGTCCAGAAATCTGACTGAAAAGAAGCATTGGGACATTTGCCTAGGCTTGCTGGCTGCCCCACAGATGGGTCCAAGCAAGTAACACGCTTCTCACTAGGCTGCAGATGTCCAGCTACGCTGAACACACCAAGGAGCACAGCTCAGCACTTCCCACGCCAAGTCAGGCCAACCCACCCAACGGCCAACCCGCATAGACAGCAGGTTGGATGAGCTCAGGGTGGATATACGGGCATCTGCACAGCACATACATGGTAGGTCTAATGTGTTCTCCATCTGTCAGACTGTCAATACATGCAAATGTTCAAACATTATGTGTGCGCAGATGAAGCCTGTGCAATGGACATACACATTACTAACGTATAATAGAGCAGCCAGTTGAAACTCTTACCTTCTTTCATAAGACTGATACTGACTTTGTCAGCGATTCACGAAAAACATGAACGTAGCATCAGTGTTATACTTCATAGCTGACTGGCCAGAAAGAGATACGTCCCCATTATATCTCTCTTTTCTCGATAGCACAACTGAGTGGTCAGTACGTGCCCCAGGATGAAATCCCTTGGGCTCCTTTACATTCAAAGGCAAATAGAAAGTAAGATAAACCCAAACAAGGCATCTTAGTAAAGACATTTGCATGTATCCACACGCAGAGTTACGAAGAATGGGTGCATAGGTTTAACTGTGACAGGCAGGGGGATGAGTGGAAAGGATTTTCATCGGTGTCTACACAGCAAGAGCAAGGGCAGACAGTAATATATAATATACCTGCTATAACTCTTACGTGGTACAAACCAGTAGAGCAGGAACAACTGCCCTGGCAGGCTGAATGGAGTCCTGATCTGGAGTCACCCCAGCGCTGCCCTCAAGGTAACCCAAGAGAGGGACCAGAAAGCAGCCTTGGATACCAACCTGTGCTGATGCCAGTTTGCTCTCTAAGGGGATAGTACTTGGAGCAGGGTGATCCCCGGGCTACACCCTCCCTTGCTGTGATCAGAAGAGATGAACTGCTGAACCCACTGATGGAACTTTTCTTTACCCTTCGAAAATCTTTAAGGGCCATCCCTATCATATACGAAAGGATAGGATATTTTTTCAGCTTTTCTTCCTTTATCAATATTATTTTTGAGATATTTTTCCCAGTGCCTTCTTTTCAGACAATAGCAATTCATGCTTTATTTATCTCATTGCTATGGTGAGATTCTGGAGGTCTAGAAAACTGGTAGGGTTATGAGATACAATGAAAGCAAAACCTGTTTTAAATGAACAAAGACTCAGAAGTTTCAAGCTTTCATAGGCTTTCTCTGATTGCTAAAAAGCATGTTGGAGAAAGTCTGTTAAAGTTTCAGTATCCTTCCTCTTCAAGGATGGATCCACAATCCTCAGCCCTGAGAGCTCCAGCAAGACTCACTGCAAAACAGAAGACAAGACAAGAATAGAACCTAGCAATAAAAAAGAAGCCGCAACCTTTTAAAAAACAAATATCACAGGATTCCTTTACGCACCATAAGAAACAAAACGGAAACGAACCCACATTGTTTCCTCTTCAAGTACCCAGAAGAAAAATCTGCACCTTAAAAAGGTTTGACCTCAATATAGGCCATAATGTAAAAATGTGAGGATCTTGGAAACTTGTGCTTTTCCTGGACTGAGGCCCAGATTTTGTAATATATCTTGCCTGTTACTATTTTTCTTGCTTCTTTCAAAGTAGAAAAGGCTCTTTTGAAGAAACATGTTTTCTAGACACTTTGATACTCCAGAGTTGGGGTCTGTTTAAATACTTCAGGTTTGACATATACACATACAGTTGTAACGTTTTCTGGATATGAGCCAACATTGCCTGTCTGGATCCAGTTCTTACTATCAAAACGTTGTGAGACACTAGACAGAGTGGTCCCTACCCTAACATGTAGAGAGTATGCTAGGCCAGACAGATGACAACTTGCTGTGCCTTTATTGTCTTCTCCATAGTTTTAATTAGCAGCACCTGAAAGAATTTATGCCCATATTGAAATCTTCTGCCTAAGCGAAAAGAGGACTGCTAGCACACACTGGTAGTGCATCACATCTGCTTGGAAAATGAACATTTTTTTTTTCCTTACTTTGCACAAGGAAATCTGGGAACAGTTTGAGCCAGTGAACGACTATCAATGGGATGAGTACTCTTTCAGAGGCCATTTGGCTGGGCTGGCCACAATGTGCTGTTACACACTGACCTGTTCTCTTCCTGATGCTCTCCAGGCTGAGCTGAAACTGGGGCTGCAAACCATTAAGCCTACCATAAGAAGCACGTGGACTGTCATGTACATCTCTTTGCTTACTCTTTTTGGTATGTACAGAGTACGTAAGCAAATGCTTTCCTGTATGCTATCTCATACCAGTTGACTCAGGGCATCAGAGCAACTGAGAGACAGAGTCCGATTAATATTTTTCCTCCAGATACACCTCTAAATCCAGCTAGAAGGGGGACGGCCATACGATAATTCATATTTTCTAGCCCCACTAAAATGAAGTCCTGCCATATCTTATCAAACAACGAGAGAAAGTTTTCCCTACTGGAACACGCATAAGTCACTCTAACTTTTGTGGCTGCGGACTGAAAGCAATTCCTTCCCCACCTTCCAATGTTTGCTCAGGTGCAGTTTGGTTTCCACGTGAACTGATTCAGGAGAACCTGCCTCAACCAGCAAGCTAACAGGAGTCACCGACCAGCTTGCACTGACTGCAAACAAAGTCCTCATCTTGAAAGAGCCTGTTACGTAAAAGCACGCTACATAAAACCATCTTTGTATTTGTGACTTATTCTAAATCCTTAGGTGATTTGCCTTTAAGGATGACTACATTTTTAATCAGTCAGCAAGGCATGCAGTATGTAAAGTTCATGCTAGCTTGAGCGGCAGTGGACTGTGTTTTTCCCCCTGGTGAACAGCCCCCTCGTAGCCCGTGAGCTTTCGCTGGTGGGGTTACGCAGCCTGCCTATTAGGACTGCTCTCAGCCACATGCCTGACTGCACTCTCAAGTCTCACGGCCAAGACCAAACTTTAAAGGAACCCTGCCAATTGAATGCAAGCAGAAAACAAAGACTGTATTTTTAACCGAAGCAAGTGTGATCAGAAATGTTCTCATGAGGCTCGTACCGATAATTATTATTCTGCATTCAGTAAAGATGGCTTTTGATTGAATTCGAATATTAAAATCTGTCATAAAAACGAAGTTATCTAAAAATTAGAGTTGGTCAAATTGTCCACTGGCCATTGGAAGTAAATTAAATACATTTTACTAGTAGTGAAAAGTAAGCCGAATTTCAAAAGACAGTAAAGATTTTCTGTGCCAAATGTTTTATAGTCTTGTTTTGTGGATCTTAGAAGGGGAAAAAAAAAAAAAAGCTTAGATGGCATGCGTTATTTACAAGAGGCAAAGACAAAACATTGCTGAAGTGTTATCCCAGATGAATTCCAGTAAACCCTTTATATCATATCATAGCCCAAATAGACTACAGCAGCTTGCAGAAAAAATATTTGAAGAATGACATCGGTCATTTTATAGAATGTACTTGGATTGGTTCTTGTACGCTCTACATTTTAACTATAATTGATTCGGTCCTCAGTTCAGATAAAATAATGCTGGATTGGGACCCTACCTACAATCAATCTAACTGCACAGACAGACTCCAAAGAGGTTTTCTGGACTTAAAAATGTCAACATTTTCAATCCCTTTATCTTGTTTGTCTTTTCAACATTAAAAGCAAGTTGTGACCATACTACTAGAAAGCTCCTCTCCAGTGCTCAAAGGACCTTGATTCTAATCTTGTCACGGTATAAGACAGATAAAAGCTATGACAGGGGAGATGGTCATCTGTTTGTTAGAGCCTGCCCAGAGCTTCTAGGCAGTCTGGGCAGCATATTACCAGGAAAAGCAAGAAGCATATAAAAAATTTCAGGGTGTCCCAAACAGACACTGGGTTTCTTGCTACACTGCATCAACAGATTTCCTCAAAACAGATCTTGTGGGAATATATCAGATTCATTTCTCTTGGGGCCTCCTGGCACCCTCCTGAAAGTCTCAGGTACGTGCTGAACAAAAGGAAGAACAAAGCATTCTACCTTAAAAAGCCCTTTGATCAGATGAACTTTTGCTTGAGAGAAGCGAGAATGTGACCATTCCAAAGGGCTCCCAGTAATTTCTACCATGATTTCCATAATTCAATACGTGTCATCCGACAGAACCAATAAAGACAGGTTGATTACTTCATTTGTATACATCGCTATGAGACATTATCACTCAATGCTGCCAAAGCCAATTCCATGCCAGCCCTTGATCTAAAATTAGTCTAAGGGCAAGGAAGTGTTCTTTCCTCTACAATGATCACCTAAACCCGAATGAACCAACAGAGGCTGAGAGTCCGCAAAGCAGTCAGTACCAATGGGTGAGTACTGATGAAAAACCTCATGACCTCGAGAACAGGCCCCTCAGGACTTTCCTGAGAACCTATACAAATTTCAGCAGCCAGTAAGCAAGGTGTTCCAAATGTCCCCTAGGTCTTGAAATTTACTCAGAGAAGGTAACTAGACAGGGAAGACAGACATCTAGTGCAGCAGCTTGAGGTACTGAGTGTGGTTTTGGTTTCCCAGGAACCGTAATCGGCCGTAACAGAAGTAGAAAATATTCTGCACTGGCCTCTTCTCCCCGCGATCGTTCCACTAGGAAGAACAGAGATCTCACAGTCCCAGTCCCTGCAGTTCTTCCTAGTGCGAACACTGTGGAACACTTCAGCCCCGTATCTGAGTGGAGGTAGTGCCAATTAACCGAGCTTCTCATTTCTCAGAAACATGCATGCCATTTCACAGATACTGAGTGGAGGTCAAGGAAATGTCTTTTGGCTCTGACTTCTGCATACAGTTTTAGCACTTCTTCACACCCATCTGATTGCACTTGGATTTGAGCACTTGCTTAAAGTCAAGAATCTGTTTGCTGCTCTGTGGAAGACAATGCCTTCCATATAATCATGACTTAACATAAATATAGGTGAGCACTAAACTTCCACCACAGCTGCTCCATCTGGGACCACCTGCGAGAGCTTACACTAAGCAAAGGATTGTCCTCATCCAACTCCACAACTGCTCAGCCTGCTATCACCTTAAAATACAAGGTAAGTTTGTACGTGTGTATGTAGGGACATACGCGTCATGTTATTTTCTATGCATGCTTCACGTGCGCACAGAGCGCGTAGGCCTAGATCCGTGAGTGTGTGCGCGCATACGGATAGATAAACAGATAATCTGGAATTATTTCAAAGCAGTGAAACATTTTTCTTTCTTTCTAGTTGTTTCACAACGACTTGGCCTTGGGATCTTCCAGGGAGCTGTATGTATGAGTGACATACTTGCCTGTTTTTACAGCTCCTGCCTTATGTCAATTTAAGCATCTTTCCTACACCTGGAGGAGTTCAACAAACATCATCTCACAGGTGTCACCCTCCATTGGCTGAAGGCTGGCTCCAGAGAGTCTAGCCAATATCTGCTTTGGCTATTAACAGCCTTGGAGAGGCCAAGCTCAGTGTGTGGGGGGAAGGGGAGGGGAGGAGAAGGTGGAAGGAAAAGGAAGGGGGGGGGGGTACATGTGTGTGCATGTGCATTTGCTGCTGCTTTAACTTTCCATCCATTTAAGAGTTTAAATACTAGTCAAGCACTTAAAATAACATTAGGACACATTCCAGCTTTCTCTGCCAGTCAGAGGGAAAAAAATGTTTGAAACCCTGCATCTCAGCACCCCAAGGGCTTTATGATTTGTTAGGTTTAGTAGTTCAGAGGATTAAAAAGACAGAAATATTAGTAAAAAAAAAAAGAGGGAAAAGTCAATGTATTCACTGAAGCAAATCTAATGGGTTGCTGGGCCAGAGAAGAAAAGGTTCTACTACCTGACTGAATCTTATTTATATTTCTTGCTCCTCAATAAAAAATAATTTTCTAGACATTTCCCCCCCCTTTTTTTTTTTGCTATGCTAGTCACATTTACTAAATCCTTTATCAACGGCTGCTCTGCATATGAATGGGCTGTAATTGAACTGTCACATTCATGAAGGTCAGTAACCTTTCATTAGGAAGAATGTGTCTTTCTTGATAAATTGGAAAGTCCCTGAGGATTTGAAAGCATTTTTTTTTATTTCATTCTTTCAAATATACCTTAAAAATCTAACACTGATCTTTCTCTCTCTTTCTCTGACTCTCTTTTCATAGTACTCTGACAAACCCTTCGTCTTTGTCTTTGTCATAGGCAGTTCCATGCAAAATATTCAATCACAAGCTTTCACTGTGACCTTCTTAAAAGCAAAATGGGAAGCATAAGCTCCCCACCCTCAACCTCTCGCTTTGAATTGCAGATGGATGATACTTCTGCTTAAAAAAAAAAAACCAACAAAAAAACCCCAGCAAACCAAAACCTTAAGATTAGAGTTTTTGCCATGTTCTTGCTTCTTCAGACTGACTTGAGTATCTACTGTAAAGTGACCGAAGTCAAACTGTGTTGGTGCCAGTATATCTGTCCATCTTTTTGGTGTGTACATTTATCTGCAGAGATGGACAGCCAAACACCTCAAGTAGTGACGGGCTGTATGTGGAAAACAAATTGTGGGAGAGAATTGTGCTTAAAAACAATACTTTGTACTGCAGACAACTTTCGATCCCTGACACAGTTTAGCTCCATACAACTCAGTCTTCCCTATCTGTGGAAAATAAGCTCTTCAGAGGAATGTTTTTGCACCTTGATCTGCACCCTGACACAGCAGGGTCTAGGAAAGAAGTTTTGTGGATGCCAAACTCATAACCGCTGCCAGAAGCTCAATTCTCCTCCTGATTTCGATCAGAAAGCATGCAGCAGGATGCATGGAAATGTGTTGAGCTTCCCAGTGCAAAGGTGCCTTCAGATATCTTAAAAATACTACCAAGGCTGCTGATCACAGGGGCAGAAGCCATCTGTTCCTGTAAATCCCAAGACCAGGCCATGTTCTAACTAGCTAAGCCTAGGGCCCGTCTTCAGTCGGTTGAGTGGCTGGATGACAAGGGGTGAGAAAAAAGGCAGCTTGGTGACAAAGTCAGTCATTATCAAGATAGAAACGCCAGCATGGAAAAGGGGAAATTTGATAAATGGAAGCAAGCATCTGGCCTTGCGTGATAGCTAGTCAAATACTTCAAGAAGTAACATGACCAGAGCTGTCAGAAGACCATCCTTTTATTGTCAGCACCAACAAAATTGTGGTTATTTAAGATTCACCACTATAAGATGGAATATAGAGGAAAGAGGAACAATGTATAATTACAAAATAGCTGGAGTCCTTTAATGATGCAGGCCACACTGGAAGCTTTTCAGCTGGAAAGACAAAAGAAGCAAAACACTTCTGATTTCTGCAGGAATGGTTGAAGAATGAATACTTTCATTAATTAGGCTTAACTTACTTTTCTCAAGTCCTCTCTCAACTAGTGGACTTCTGTTGAGTTTATACGCCCAGCTTTGAATGGGAATCCTTTACTGCAGTGCCACAATATGGATCTTCTTATACTAGTAAGGGAAGCCATAAAAAAGACTCTCCCAAAGCAAAAAAAGAAAGGTGCTACATGACTTCCACATTAATGTCCTCCTCCAGCAGAGCAAGAGGATGTTGGAATTCTGTAGAGAGGGTCTTTGTTTAAAACCTAGATGTCCTCTTACACTCCAGTTCTGCCACCACTCTCTAGACACAGATTTCATGGTGGAGGCCAGGCAGGTGTGCCCAGAAGCATAAATCAGCCTAGGTCACCATCAGAATTCTCTCTGCCACTGGTGAAGTACAGGTACCTGTAAAGAAAATGATCAGCCTTTATCAGTGGCTAAAGGCATGTGGCAAATGCTACCTAGGACTGACTCTAAAACAACAGAAAGACCTTCACAGACCATCACTTACAGTGCCATGTTGAGGCTGCCCAGTGTAAGAGCCTAACTTAGAAACCCCCGCTACAATGGCATCTCAGGTCAATAAGCAAGGAGTGATTCAGACTCCTACCTTTTGTGAGCAGCAGCCACAACGCATCAAGTAGGCAGGACTTGAACTTCTCCACATGCCTCACTTGGGCACCAAGATGACTTTTTTTGCCCCCACTGACTGCACAGGAAGCCAAGGTCTGGCCACTTGGCATAACAGGTGGTCAGAATTGCTCACCAGTCTCTTGACCTGACATGCTGTCATTGCTCCCATGTTTCATAGCAGGCAACGGGAACACAGCTCACAGTTTCTAGCTTTCAGCATGATCCTTGCTCAGTGGAATAAATAGATACTTTCTTGTGCAGTGCTTTTCAACTGTACATCAGGAGATGACTCCGTAGCGAGTCCTGTTTTGGAGGCAAGATCCTGCTTTAATAAGGAGAGACTAGTAAAGCAAAGAAGAAAAGCAAAGTTATATTTTCATGTAAAGCAGTTTATGGACCAGTTTTTCCAGGAGTTAATGTGGAGATCATTGCTGTTTTAATCTCCTGCAATGTATGTGGGTGTGCCAGTGATCTGGAGAATGGTTTCATGCAAGTGCCCAAACATTCAGATACTTTCAATTGCCAAAAAACCAGAATTAACTGCCAGTCAAGTCAACTCGAGTGGAAGACCACGATCTCAGAAAAGAAATTTCATAAAAATAAATATTTTTAGAGATATTTTCTAGCATGCCTGTCGTACAATACCCCTGGGGCAACAATTTTTATGGTGTATTGTTATTTCTCTTCTCAGATAAAAGGTTAATAGCCAAGTGGATGTGAGGTAACTACTTACAAATCTCTGGAGAGATTCTGTTCCGATTCATGCTCTTGTGTCCTCTGTCCACAGTATCCAAATTTCTTTCCTCACTTGAAATTGGAGGTGGTTTCCTACATCTCAGTACTTGGATCCATACACAGCTAAACCTTTTTGTATAGCAAGGAATTTGGATTCCACGATTTCAGTTCGGGAGTGTCTCAAATGAAGCTCCGATAAGTGCATATGGAAAAAAACAACCGAGCGGTATATCACCTCATTACATATATCCAGACCAAAACAATGAGGCTTCTCAAGCACTCTGCACTGTGTATAAAATAAAAGCGGTTAAAGAATTTGTTTAGACGTGTGTTAAGCATTTTCCAGGCAGGCGGTGAATAAATCCACTTTAGCACTTCATGGCTTTACAAAGAAGCCCATCCATTAACATGGGAACCCTCTTGTTTGCATTTCTTAACAGCTGACATTTGTACCTTTCGAAGGAAAGTGAAGGGCATCTCATTGCCTCATTGTTTAAATCAGTGTGGAAATAATGGGGATGATAGGGAATTGGAGCTAATTTCCTTTGTCTCCTATTCAGCAGATAATGGTGGTATGTGCAGGATGCTAAAGGCCGGGCAGAGGAGGTGACCTGAAGATGACTTCATTCTTATGAGGTTTATCAAAGGCTCCTGTCAGTCAAACGCATGCTGAGAGATTGGGGACTGGCCATCTGGTCCAAAGTTAATCAAAGAGGAAAAAAGGAAAGTGAGGAGGTGAAAAATCCCCCTGTCAGCTTTGTGCAAGGTGGAGGGAGATGCAGACGGACAGAAGAGGGAAGTCCCGCGCTCCGGCAGCGCAGCACCGGGGCTGGGCGGCGTCAACCCAGCGGAGCCGGGTGGAGGAGCGTGGCGGCGGGGGCGGGGGGTGCGGGTGGCAAGAGGAAGATAGCGGTTGTTTTGAATTTTCATTGGGATGATCCCACCCCGGTTTTAAGTGGCAAGCCTGAAGGTCGCTGCTGCTGTGAGGCATGCAGAGCAGAGGCAGAACTGTTTCACTTGTCCTCAGGAAAAAAAAAAAAAAAAAAAAAAAAAAAAAAAAAAAAGGCAAAAAAAAAAAAAAGCGGGGTTGGGGGGGGGAGTGACTGACTCACTGTAGGGAACCGGTGTAATATAAAACACAGGCTTTTCTGTCGGGGCGCCAGACTTCTCTCCTTGGAGTTTTGTTTCTTGCACGCAGGAGCAAGAGGCGCAGCCGTGCCACCTTCACGTCCTGCGGACACGGCCTTACCCAGCTCCTCGCCTTTACCCCCTCCGCCCAGGGGGCTCAAACCCAGGTCTCCTGCAAGCACTAGCCCCGTCTCAGAGGTCTGCGTAATTGGCCCATAATGGCTTTCCTGTCAATACTGACCCACATCCATTTTTACGCTGTGTGTAAGCTAAGAGGGGATTTGAAAACAAAGGGTTTGGTTTGGTTTATGCTGAAAGGGTATCCCACAATGCTTGTAAGTAAGGCTGAAGACACCAATCGGACAGCCGAAATACTGTTTAAATGCGTGTGTTACGTAAAAACACATTATTTCACCAGAGATGCATTCTGAAGTAAAACACTCGAGTGTGACAGCCTGTTAGTCTGATTTCCATAACCAGCCCTGTTCAGCTGCTCAAATCGGCTAAATAGAGACATATTTTTAAAACTACAAACGTCCAGATTGTGAATCCCTCCCTCACGCTGGCAAGTAGTCATGCTAATGAGTAGTCTCCTTGACTCCAGGGGAAAAATTCTTGCCAGCAAAGGTTTCACAATCCCAGCCCTAAACATTTCTAAAATGATTAATCAATGTGAACTAACTTAAAACAAAAAAAAAAAAAAGACGACGAGTAAATAGGGGAAGGTTCTTTTGAAGGACTGCAAATTAAGGCTGAGCACTAGGAGATATTTTTGTGGATTTAGGCAGAGCGAGGGCTGAGCGTGCTTGCCTCTAGTGTACACACACACACACCCACACCCACACACACCCACACCCCCCCCACACACACCCACCTCCACCCCCCGCCCCCCAGGACAGAAACATGCTAAAACCAGAGGGAATGAGAACAAAAGAGTTTGGCTGCTTCATATACCTGGGGGCAGGACTCGCTTCTCCACTAACTTTCCATTCTGCTTCCTCCTCAGGTCGAGGTGCAGTCAGGCCCCCATAGGGAGGAACATATGGAAAACAGTGACAGCGAGTTCTGCTCTACCTGCAGCTTTGCTGGGCTGAGTCTGCTCCGATGCCCTGTTTGGGAGCATCGCTTTGCACGGCCAAGTACTGTAAAACAGAGCGGCAAATGGCAAGAGTGGAAGTACACAGGGCTTTAAAAACAAACCCAAAGCTTTACAAAGCACTTAACCCCAAAGAACCTCTGCTGAAGAGAAGGTTTCAGCCAAAAACATACAGCTCTGTGCGGATACACACAGTATATACACAGCTATACACTGCTTGCTGCCCTCATATTTTTAGTGAGCTTTTAAAATAGCAAGCAACGTGCTGCACACTAGGCAGCTTGAAACAGGCACGGCCAAAAGTGAATGAGGGTGGAGATTGGGAGGCCTTGGATTTTCTTGCTGCTGATGGCTGACATGACCCTTATGCATGGGAATAAAAGTCAGCGAAGAATCTCACGGGCACTGTAATTTTACTTACCCCGACTCGCACTTGCTCTCTACTGAGCTTCCTTACCTGAGCTGTGATGACTTCAGAAGGAAGGGAGTTAGTAGGAGTAAGGTATTTTGGTTTTGCTTTTTATCTGCACAGCTCTAGATCTGAGGGAAATACGAGTACAAAAATGTTCTTTCCCAACCCCTGGAAAGAAAATGCAGCCATGTGGGTCCCAACACAAAAACAAGCATCAGCCTGTCCGAAAGAGCCTGCTGTAATTAAAACTCACAAGCAACTACAGAACAACTATGTTGGTGTCTTTACGGCACAAAACCTGCAGACATTTAGAAATGGTCTGACAGAAAAGTCAGCAAGGAAATTTCCAGAAACCAGAAACCTGCTATTCTCTGGATGAATTAAGCTTTTTTATCAGGCAGCAAGCCACTATCATATATTTATGATTCCTCTTGTGCAATTCCTGCTGGATCTCACAGAAGGAAAAAGTTTTAGACTTACCTGTGTCTGCAAGGATGCGTAGTGCAACACCTTGGCTGGATACACAGGCATGAACATGCTGCCATCAGATTGTCCTCCTCCTTCTTGTGGGCTTGAAATCGTTTGACAAGCCAAGTTAGACAATGCCTTAAATCAAACAGTGGCTCAATTTTCTTCAGTGGCTGAGACTATTTCCAAAAGCAGGTAGGGGATTTAGCTACATAACCCTAAACCGATGGAAGAAAACTGACTACATCCCCTTGAAGACACCGAGAACATCCAGCTGTGGTCTTTTCCCCACACCCTCCACAACTCCCTTATTTTTAGTTATAAATCATGTAATTGCAAATATCACGATATTACGTCCTTCCTGAAGAACCTTTTCAACTTTTTTCTCTGTTATACTGCACGGTCAACAACAAGCATGCTGAACATAAGCTTTAATGATTGCCACAGCAATAATTCACAGAAAACCAGTTTTCTTTCAAAACACTTCAGAATAGCAAGGAGTAGGGGGAGGGAAGTTATCAGGATGCTGGAAAGCACTAATACAATTTATTAGACAAACCCTGTGTGGATGCAATGGCAGGTCTGCTATCAAAGGCAAAAACCTTCAGGCATTTTACATCCCATAATCCCAATGAAAGTCTGTTTTTGCAGATACCCCGCAGTTCATGAATCACTGGCTGTAGCATACAAAATCCCCTATTTAAGTAATTACAGTACAATACACAAATCTGCAAAGTGGTGGATGTTATATGAAATATTCCAAGGCAGTCTCAAAACTACAACATAAAAAAAATCCCAACTGCAAAAAAGTGTCTTGCAGTAAGCATGTTTTCTGAAGTAGGGGATGCTCTGGTCTAATCATATTAGGTCTGTCCTGTGGACTGGAAGAAGTCTGGAAATACAGGGACCCAAGCGAGCCACGGACAGAGAACGGCTCCCGTCTCCAAACGTTGTTTTCCATTTGTTTTCACTTGGGCTTCAGAACATCCTCAAGCTCCTCATTTTTACACAGTTGGATGGTTTTGTTATTGCCACCTTAGTTTTCAAATATCAAAGAACACAGATCTCAAATCTGAACCCTGGCCTTGGCCATGCATTGCCCCAGTAATGGGCCTGACTTCCATTTCTTCAGCAGAATCAACCAAAAGCCTGGTATTTTAGGAAGATACGTAAATTCCACCAGGCAGTATGAAGTCTTATCTCTGTACTCAGTTCTGATTTATCTCCACACCTGGGCAGTTCAGCTTCTACCTTCAGCAACAGAGAAAATAGGCTTTCTTTCATGAAGAGACCTTATTTGCCTAACTTTGGTTTCATCTACAGACTGTGTATTTCAGCAAAGCTTGTGCCCTTCAGCTGGTCTGTAAATCAGACCTGGAGTGACGAGCTGGTGGCATTTTGCCAAGTCACTTCCAGGTCAGACCAGCAACTCTCAGTCATACCCACATAACCAGAGCACCAATGAAAATGGATAGAGAAGGGCAGAACTGTGTTATGATTTACAGAGCGTGATGAACATGTTCAATTCAGATTAATTAGAAAATACTTTCTACTCCTGTACTTACAATTTAAGATCTGGCAAAGGTCACAGCAGGAAAAAAAAATCTGAACTGGAAACTGAGCGTTACTTTTATTGTAAGAGTTTGCTGACTTCTTCTTTTAGAGGAAGCACACAGTCCTCCTTCAGTGGAAGTCATAGTTTTAGAAATGTTGGTCTGAGTAATTTTCAGAAATCTTCTGTACTTCCCACAAGGTTCAGCTCTTCAGTACAAACTTTATCTTCTTGTTCGTGGTGCAAGTAATCTGCAGAACAATTGGAGCTTGGTTTGTAAACAGAAAAACAATAACGTCTCGCAAAGCCTAAGGACAACTGACGTTTTGGAAGTGCTTTATGAACTGGAAATCTTTCTCCAAAGTATTTCACTACAGTCCAATAAAACATTACATGCTGTCGGAATTTATCCTGTTAAAGTTGGCAAAGATTTTTTCACCAAAGAGTAAGTTTTTTCAGGTTAGTTTACTTTCATACTCCCCCCAAAATCAATGTAGTTGCTTGGGTGCATGTTGACAGGTTCCTTAGATAGTCTAAACTAAGTGACCCACGGCAACCAAGGCACAAACACCAACTACACCGGGAAAACAGGGAGGAACAGCAATTATCATCTCATGCAAAGGCTGACTGCATTAGGTTCGTGTGGAGCTCCCAGGGCAGGCTGTTCAATTTGACTTAAGTTTTTGTTTGAAAGAAGACAGAGCCATGATGCAGAAGGCTTTCCTGGGTTAGGTCTGCCTTTTGCTTCAAGCATCAATCACAAAGAGTGCAAGTGGTTTGAGTTAAAGACACAGTGAAGAGCTTGGCAGAAATTTGGACTGCTCTGTATGTGGGATATTGTGATTCCTCCAGCTGCAATTCCCTAGGATGCATTTCACCTAGCCAACACCTGACAGGAGATATTTAGGAGGTTATAAGTCTTCTTTAGAAGAAAATTACAGCAGAAAGAGGTCCAATACAACAACTAAAACATGAGAAAAAGGTTTCTCACAGTTTGTGTTCTAGGTGCCCGGCTGAAATCCTGGCTTCATAAAAAAATCTTTTGCTGTGCACTTCTAGGAGGCCAAGTTTGTCAAAGCCTAGCTAGCTTTCCTATATATTTGAAAGCTATATACGTTGCCTAACAACACAGTCAAAGAAGAATAGATTCAATGTCATTGTGAAGAACAAACATAGTGTACACTGAGGTGGAAAACTGTTTGGTTTACATAGCCCTGTGCACCTCAGCAGGCAGCCATTTAATAATACGGAAGTGTCCCCATCCTTCTCATTTATTGGATTTATTTGCCAGAGACAGAAAAGCAGAACTTTGAGATGATTTTTGGACGTAGTTTATGTGTTGAGGCTGATTTTATTTTTCTCTAAAGAGTTTTATTGACTCAACAGAATACCAATATTTTTGATTCACAGATCATATTGCTACAGCATGACAACTGATTTGTCATAGAATGGTTTAGGTTGGAAGGGACTTTAAAGGTCATCTTGTTCCAATCACCCTACCATGGGCAGGGACACCTCCCCCTAGACCAGGCTGCTCAAAGCCCCATCCAGCCTGGCCTTGAACACTTCCAGGGATGGGGCATCCACAGCTTCTCTGGGCAACCTGTTCCAGTGTCTCACCACCCTCACAGTAAAGGATTTCTTCCCAATATCTAATCTAAATCTACCCTCTTTCAGTTTAAAACCATTACCCCTTGTCTTATCGCTACACTCCCTCATAAAGAATCCCCCTCATCTCTCTTGTAGGCCCCTTTTAGGCCCTTATAAGGTCTCCCTGGAGCCTTCTCTTTTCCGAGCTGAACAACCCCAACTCTCTCATAGTCTTCATAGGAGAGGTGCTCCAACACTCCGATCATCTTAGTCATCCTCCTCTGGACCCGTTCCAACAGGTCCATGTCCTTCTTTTGTTGAGGATTCCAAAGCTGGACACAGTATTTGTCTGCTATAAGAGAGGAAGAGTTGTACCACAATATCTGATAATCCCTTTTCACATGCATATAGGTTGGTTTATGGCTCTAATTTAAAGAATAGAGCAAAAGATCCAGCCTTATGAAAAAGAGTAGTTGTGGCTGTCATACAGATGTTTTGCTAAAAAAACCTGACTCACGATCGAAGTACATCAAAGAGGTGGGAAAGAAAGGGTGCAGCCTATTCAATCCTACCATTTTCTGTCAGTTTAACAAACCCATTGCTGTCAAAATTGTAGCAGTAATATAACAGTCAAGATAGTATCTTCTCATCTTCTCAGCATCTAAACACAAAAACCAAGAGACAGAAACAAAAGTTTAAAAAGCAGGCAATTTTTTCATGAGGCATGCCCAAAAGCCTAATATCTGCCTTTTTCCTGTGTTCATGGTCAAACTATCAGTGTGAATGAGCACTGAAATGAGTGTGCATCCTGGTAAGGTGGATGAGCTCACAATTCATGAGTGAGATTAGACCAGAGCTTCCAGAAAAAACCAGGTATTTATCTATGCCCCTTTTCTAGTACTTCCCCTTAGCAGCCATCCTTCCAAAATCCAGAGAATGAAATGATCATCAGAGGAAAACAGCGTTAAAAAGAAAGATAAAAACCCCACGGTTCTGCTAATCACTTGGAATTGTCTGTATAGCCACCAACTGAAGCAGGGATCTTTGGTCTATTGTGGTGTATTATGTGACTTCAAGAAAATGAGATGGGAAGGTAAATATACAGAGTAGTATTTAGCAAGGCACTGGGTGAAGAGGGACAAAAACCCTTCTTATGGTTGTCAGTAAAAAGGAGGGTGACACTCTTACAGAGTTAGAGAGGAGGTCAATAAATCACCATCCTTATCTTGCAAACAGAGCCTGTGACTTCAAAAATTAGCTCATTTATTCTGCACAATTAAATTTATTGAAGTGTGACAGAAAAAGTTTAGCAGTCGCTGATGCAGAAAGGCAGCAACAACGGAGGCAGGCAACTGACTGAATGACACAATTAGTTGATTTTCATTTTATTTATCAATATAATTATTGAATTGTATTTATCCTATTTCACAGATTTTTACCATTATTAGAGCCTGAGCCTCAAGGGAAAGAATTAGTTCAAATTTTCAGTCTACCTTAATGTGATTATAGACCTGCTAATAAAAGGAAAGTTCTGTAAAATGCTACACAATCTTGTATTCAATGTCACCCCACCATCAGGCTCTGAAATCCAGAATCCTTTCACGTAAAGCAGTAAATTGAATATGAATTGTGAATGCACTACATCCCTAGATGGCCACCAAACCTATGTTTGCAGGATCCTACCTTGATGCTGCCTCAAAGGAGCCAAGGTTCCTTCTGAGTTTTAAACTCAGGGATATGTTCCTTTCTTATAAAAAACCCCAAACAAACCCAAAGAAACAAAAAAACCCACCCCAAACCCAAAAACACTTCAAAAAACCCCACTGCACCCTCTTTGTCTCCACCCCTACTTCAAGCTTTATTGAACTTATTTGGGAATGCTGTGAAAAGAGTGCAGGAATATTGCAGAAAGACTGCCACGCCAGAGAAGTGGATGAGTATGGTTCTTACACAAAATTACAACATTGACCATTTTGGAAAAAAAAAATAACTCCAAAACTTCTAAAAAGATTTTTTTTAAAACAAAAAAAAGCTATTGACAAAGTAGAGAGGTATCTGTTAGCAAAAGTTACTTTTCTTCTTGTCCAGTGCAGTTTAGAAACATCCAGACTACTCTAAGTTGGTCTGGCTCGCTTCTTGGTGTTCCTTTTTGTCATTCACAATGTCTGCTTTGGTTTTGAACTTGTAAGAGGCAGAATGAGAAATGCTGGACCTGACTCATGCACGTATTCCACCCTTGCCTTCTACATACATGAGGAAGCAAGCATATGTTCAGCAGTAAGCTATATAATAATTCATGTCCTTTCTCACAGGTTCAGGAAATTAGACCACATGCTATTGCAAGTGTCTAACTTTTCCAATGTTTTGAAAGACTATTTCCATTGCAACTAGTTCTACCAGTCCTACCCTCCACTTCCATTCCATAAAAATTAATTTATTCGCTCTGAGAAAAAGACATACAGGCCGTTTTTCTAAATGTTGGTCAAAGTGTCGTGGCGCATTGCCTAAAACATCAAAAAATGGAGAGAGTCCAACATAATTCTACAGACATAATTAATAAGAAAGAATATTATTACTTACAATTAATAGGTGACTTTGGGTGATAAGACTTCCAGAATTCCCACTGACTTAAACAACGTATTCGTTACTGGGATCTTGATGTCTGTGTAGGCTCAGACTGCATTTTGTAAATTTAGTATAGTGACTTCTGCAGCAACGGGCAAGAATGGAGGTTTATGTCTGTAAGACATTTAAATTATTAGAGCTAATAAACTGGATCTCACTGGGACTGTTCAAGTTAAATTTGACATGCACTATCTACAGAAAAAGGGATCAAAAGAAAGAAAACCATATATAACACATTTTCTTTTGTGTGTTTCTTTTGGGTAAAGCCTGGAAAGTTACCTCTCCATTGATGGAGAATTATACACCCCACTGGGACGTGGAGTTGATGGAAACTATTCCATATTCAGCAGTGATCTGCCCATCTCCAGAGATGCAGAAGCAGAGGTGTCCCAGTCTCCAAAGAGCCTTCACTTCAGCATCAGAAAGGATATAACAAAACAGATGGGACAGATGACAACAAAAAGGGATCAAAGAGCAAAAGATAATTTTAATGGTTTAACTGACTGAAGATGCTTCCACTTCAGTCAAGACAAGCAGAATCGTCATCGCTTTTGCTTGTGTTCAGTATCAGCAGAGGAGAATTGCATACCTTCACGGACGAGGTTCTTACAATCTCTGCGTAATTCATCAACAGGGAGAAGCTGCACATGAGTGCAGGAAATGAGCTTCTAGACCTAAGTGAGTATTCGGCAGTTCGATAACTGTAATTTCACTCTTCTGTGGTACTTTGCACTCCAAGAACCCCAAATCACCTAGCAAAGTAACAGCATCCTCATGTTATAAGATCCCAATTTGGCAGGTAAACCTGCCTTATCCAGAGCCCCTCAAAAGAGATAAGGAAGACTTTTGAACATAAAATGAGTGGCTTTTACTAAATATAAGTTAAAATCCTTAACTTCTCAAAGCAGTGCAAACTGGACTGACTAGGTCAAACACAATCACCATAAAAGGTATAACATAAATCAATTTTTCCCTGCCCACGGCGTCCTTACAAGGATGCCTTCTAGACTGGTTTCATTCAATTCAGTCAATATTTAGGACCACAGCAAGTCATCCATAGACTCTTTTGGTCCCTATGAAGCTGCTTCTTCCCATCCCAAAGACACTTGATTGTAAGTCTGCTTCTTGCTTATCTCTGCTATCTCCCAACCTGCACTGGGCTGGAGGCCTCTCTTTCTTACTTACTCTCCGTGTCTGCCATACCCTGCCTTTTCTGTGAAATCACCTCCTCCTCGACACTACTGCATAGATATAAAGGGTAGGAGGACCCATCTTCCTCTCACAAGAGCTGCAGTTGAGCCAATTATGTCTTTTTAAAAAGAAAGCTAACCTATACACTGAGGACAAATAAAGCAGACACTGTCCATCGGACCCTGGCATTATCCTCATTTTCCAATTGGAAAACAGGAGCTGAGAAAGGGAGACATCCAAGATAAAAAAAGATTACTGGGAGACTGCTGCCTTCCCAGGTGCCTTGCCTGACTCTCCAACACCACTTTGCCGGCTTATACAGCATGCCATAAAAACCTACATAAGTCCATTTTAAAGTCTTTTATGTGTTGGAAATTCTAGCAAAGCTTACACACTCATCACTCAAAAGGATATTGTTCATGTGCATATAAAGAGCTTTGGGTATGATCCATCTGACGTTCAAGATTTTGTGTCTTAAAAATGTCACAAGCCTGGAGGATGCTTTTGTCCACCTACAGCAATCAACATTGCTTTGTTTTTCTCTCTATTTTCCAAAATAAAAACTTAAGCAGGGCAGTTTCGTTCAGGGATGAGTTTGGTTTTTGACTGACTTCACAACCTTCCCAGATTAACCCCGTGGCCTCTGAGCTGAGTTTTCACTCCAAGTCAATCTTTTCTAAATAATCATTTACCCATGAACAGGTCATAAGAGGCCCTATGGCAATATTTTCCTCCTTCTTCCATATGCAGAGTCATTACTCAAAAGGACAATATGCCTCAGGTTTGCAGACTACTCACCAATTCATCTTTTCTTTAAGTCATGTTATGCGTAAGTATTAACGTGCACCACCAAAGCCGGAGAAAGCCTGTCCAGCTCTTCAGAGGAAACAAATTAATTGAATACAATCAGTGAGAACAAAATGCAAAGGAACCCTGAGTGTGTGAAGTTCCTGAGCCCTTTCAATCAACAGGGGCCCAGGCAACAGTAAACAGCAGTTCTGCAAAGCACAGGGAGCGCTACCATGTCATTTAATCTTTCCATATATCAGGTTTCTTGCCCAAAAAGTGAAGACTTAACAGTCACCCTGAAACACTCAGCACTCCGGTGCTACAGGAGTCTGCCAACAGGGATTATTCCAGGCTTGAAACTGGGCAAGCTGGAGGAAAGGGAAAGGATCGAGAGGATCAAAGGGTAAGTCCACAGCATGGAGAAGTGCAGTCAAAGAGGGAGAGTTGCACAACGTTTCAGGGTGAAGGAACCCACTCCTCCATATGGTTTCTGATGGATTGAACACCTCCACTTGGACCTGTCCTGAGTTCATACAGAACGCAAAATTCCCTTACAAGAAAGCTCAAGTGCTACAAAATCTGGCTGAGCTCTGTCAACTCCAGCTCCCCCACCACTTACTTTGCAGCTTCGCTCAAATTATAAACAGGTCTGCATGACAGATCTGACCTTCACCTCGGCTGAGCCTAGTTCGTGAAGGGGCGGGTTTCTGCTCCTTCAAAGCTAGTTACCTCGGCATGACAGTGGGCTGTAGGTCAGTTGCAAGGGACAATAATTGGAGCCGACACAACTGAGAGTGAACAGCTAGCAGAGGCAGGACCTGAGTTCCCGACTCTCCTCCCATGGCTCTGATGAGACTACACAGAGCAAGATGTGCTCAGGGCTTGTACCACCGCTTACACAAAGTTTGACAATAAATAAGAAATATTAAAGGAATACAGCCTGAAACAGCCAAGTTATAGCTACAGGTGATTAAGGCTAGAAGTCAGATCCAAAAGGAAATGGGGGACAGACTGTGGAAACTGGGACACTGAAAGCCTCTGTCAGAAGTGGTGTTTTTTCCTATGCCCAATTGCAAACAAGATAAACCAATACAGATCAAACAAAATATTCCCTCCCCGCAACTCTCACAGTCTTTGAACAGTAGGAAACGCAGCAGTCTGAGGTCGAACAAAAAAAATGCTTTGAAAGGAGCAATGCAACTGAGGGGATAGGCCAATACGCAGACTTTGGAAGAGGAAACACGGTATTTAACATCCATTACTTGCCTTTATACCATCTAAGATGTCAGAACACCATCTGGGCCTCTTCTCTGCATCTGTCACCAGAAGCTGGTGGTCAGCAGAGCACCCTGTTCTGAGCGAGGAGGTCATCAAGAAGACAGAGCCAAACTCTTCACAGTGGCGCATGGTGGGAAGACAAGGCATAAATTGAAACAAGAGAAGTTCAGACTGTCTATAAGGATATTTCTTTTTTTTCCCCTGAGGACAATTCAGGGTTGCACAGAGGTTGTGCAGCCTCTTCGGAGGTTTTCAAGGCTGACCTGGATAAAGCCCTGAGCAACCTGGTCTCATCTCATGTCTGATCCTGCTTAGAGCAGGAAGTTGGACCAGAGACCTCCTGAGGTGTTTTCCAACCGGAATTATCCCACGATCCTGCCTACACTGAAATTGTTTGCCTACTGCATGTTCACTGACCCCGTATGAGAAAAGAAAGCACGTTTGCTTTCTCAAGTGGCCTTGCTCTGCATTTGGTAGCAAGGACTCTCTCTTAGTGTTGGAATATTTATGTTCTGGTCTCTTTTGTAATGGCCAATTAAGTACCACTACAATTACATTACAATTTAGATTAAACTTAGATGTGTAATACCTCTGTATTAATACCCAAGTTTGACTTCAGGGTGTCAACAAGCAAGTAATTTCCAAGCACAGAAAGGTCTGCATGCTGTACACTGCCGTACATACTACATACAGTACGGCATTTTGCTACAGCATCCCGTAAGAAGAAAGAATACATGCACAGGGGAAATTAAGCTTCATCTCCCGTGGCTGGAGCTGTTCAAACATCCAAGGTTCCATCAGACTCTTCCAGCTCAGCGCCATCTTCCCTCACATTTCTCGGGGATGAGAACATAAGGAAATGCCATTCCTTTTACAGCTAAATCGTGCTATTACTCCAACTACTTCTGAGATATTGGTACTGTTTGTTCTCCTAGCAGCAACTTTGAGGAACTTGAACAGTCACATATTGCTCAGAGAAAATACAGAAGAAAAACAAGCTGAAATTTTGGTGGAGACCTTAATTATGAACACAGAAGGTGAAGTACATTTTTCTTCTTTAAGTCTGGAATGTCCAGCCTGTACAACACAGCAATAATTTCTAACCCTTCTCAAGTAATGTCATTGATGCCAGATATTTAGTGCAATGATTTCAGCAGTGAATGTCAAATCTCTCTCAAATATTTGCATGCTTCTTAGCTCCTAAACTGACAAGCTTTAATTTAAGCAGATATAGGTGAAATCTGCCACGGCACATGTTGGTTAAGATATTTAAATGATACAGGCCACAATGAGAAAGACACAGAGCCCATGCAATCCTCATTAGAATCAGTGTGGCAGGGGCTCTTCTCATTACAGTTACTTAAACAATAAATTAATTAAAAACTCCTCAAAAAGATCAAGTCCAAAACTATTCAAGATGTGTGGGAAAAATGCCACACTCTTGCAATCTGCTCTCCATGGAAAAAATGGCAGTCCTCTCTTTTCATCTTTATTCTCATCTTTATTTCTCTTTTCCCTACAGAACCCATGTGGAGTGTATAACATATAACTAAGCAAGTGAGGCAATGGAAAGTACAAGGATATTAATTCCTGCATAATACTCCGGGCAAGCTCATGTCAGTAGACCCCAACAGTATAGATAGTGGCAAACTTAACTAGGGATCTCATCAAGTTGCTAAAAGAATTCCCTGGTCTTTCTGACATGAGTCCTTAATATACTATACTCCCTGCAACCCATACACTTGTGTTTTGCTGTGTATCTTTAGACATACAGTAAGCTTCATAGGACAGACACTACGCCCTTTTTATTTTGCTTTTCTCAGGAAAGCACTACATGTCAGCCTGTATCCATCTATCTGTCTATCTTCTCTCCTCACACTAAAGCCTTTTTGAACCTGTTGGCATATTTCAAGTCAACCTACTAGAGCACTAAGAGATAAAGGATGAAATTCCACAAATATTGAGAAAGTAAGAAAGCAGTATAGGAAAAAAATGTAGTGCTCTTAACAAAAATGTCTTGGTTTGAGGTAAAACAAAACCAATTTTCTTTTCAGTAATTTACAGAATGCTAAGAAGAGCTCTTTTATTGTACGTATTTGTCACCAGAGAATCCCCAGAGGCAAGCACTTTGAGGAATTTCCCAACCACAGCCAGACCTTGGAACAGACCCCATACCTTCTTAGACACAGGACAATTCAGTCCCAAGATCCAAAGCCATAGAAATCCAGGCCACTCATTAATTCCAGATATTGGACCCCAATTCCAGACCTTTCTTTGGATAGAGCTAATTGGTTATCTCCACCTGTCAGTTCAAGTCCATGGAGGACAAAGGACTAGATGTAAGCCTGCAGTTAGGTGCCCACAGTGCCACTCGGATGGAGTGGAGAGGCCTGACGGCAAGTAACTGACCTTCTGTCCCTTCCCTAACCACTGGGCCCTCCACTAGAGCACTTACTGAGGCATCTTTAATTCTTCTGCTGAGCACATCTAGAAAAATACCTGTCTCGACTAGGGTGGGCCAAGTGCCTTGGAGCCTTCATACCCCAGAAGCCATTTGGGACTTATGAACTAGGTCCTCTAGTGCTGATGTTCACTTAACACATGGCTGGCGGAGAGGAGGTAGTCCTGTTGAATCTATCCTGTTACACAACCAGCAACAGCTCAGTTCCTAAGGTTGAGTGAAACTGCACAGGTGGGACTCTCTTTTTTGGATCTGCTCACTTTCTGCCCTGGATGCCTACATCCCGTGTAGCTTTCAGAAATGTTCTCTTGATCTGAAGCTCAGGGAACTGGAATTGGCAGATGACGATAATGATTAACTACAGATGCCCTGTTAATGCCCTGCTGAGATGAGCAGCCCATAAATTCCCATCCAAAGATATATGCCTAAGAAAATGGAACGTATCTGGAACACGATAATCTCTTTCTACTGACTGAAGAGGCAGCCTAGACCATTAAGCCTCTATCAGTTACACAACTACCTTTACAATCTGTCCTTCAGACTCCTAAATATCCAACTCAATTCTGAAATACTTTGAACTGGAAACAGTTTTATTTTTAATAAACAATACAGACAAAAAAGTCAGATTCGGTTGTAATACCTTTCAGACTCTACAAATAATGTTCACATCTCTACATTATAAATTTAATGCAGAATTTCAAGTCTAACTTTTCGGATGCCAAATCCTTTTAGTAGAAAGCTTTTTAGATAATAGAATCTTTCTCGTATAATGCATTCATAAATTTCCTACACTGAAAGGGGTGTAGTTCAAAGATCATTTCAACACTGCTGATTAGATTCTTAATTAAATTATTGTGTTTAAAAAAGGATAAATAAAATCCTGGTCACAGTTTAAAGGGAAGCAAAAGTGGGTCACAGAACTTGAAAAGGCTGCCCAGTGAAATAAAAACAAGAACACATTGCATTTTTCTTTCTGGAGAAGTGCGTTCGTGATTAGTGTGATCTGTCTCCCTCCCAAGAGGTGGACTGGAAACACTGGGCTGAGCTTTCATGAAAGAAGAGGTCAATCAAGGGTGTTTTGTAAGGTGGGGAATGCGATTCACAGCAACATAACCACTGGACCAGTTCATCATTACACACTACACATGTCCTAAATTAGGAGAGCATGAAGCGGGTGGATACATTACACTGTTTCCCGAGAAGCATATTGGGTGAGTTGTTCCTGTTCCAGTTCTTTGAGACTCAACACCACATCTCCCAGGAATCTGTAAATCATCAGCAGGTGATATTTGTTGGCTGTCATACCACAGGCAGTCAGAGCTGGTTACAACGTTTACCAGGCGTTTTCTGTTCATGTTTTTAAAGTTCTTTTTTTCCAGGAAGCTTCAAAACAAACCACAAACCAACAAGTAAAGTAACACACCACAAAACAAAATTCCAGAGATAACAGACATGCTGATAATATAGTCTTTGACATTTGTTTGGGAGTTGACATTGTTGAGTTAAATATCAGTCCTTTACCAGACTAATAAATGTACGTCTGCTCTCTCTCTCTGTTCACCTACGTAGCCCGTGTCAGTGCAGTATCTGAACACCCCTGGAAACACCAGTGAACTTACCCTCATAGCAGCCCTTTGAGGCAGCAAAATACAGAGATTAACAGACTTGTCTGAGGTTAGATGGGAAATATGCAGCAGAGAAAGACTCCCAGAATTCTGGTTCCTCATAACCGCAGCAGAAGCATCTATGTATAGATGTTATGTACCTATCTATCTGGTACATAAAAGATGGTTACTGATTGCTTCTGTGACCACTGAGCAGGGAACAAGATTTTCATCAAATTCAACTGTGTTGGACATCAGGGAAATCTTTTAACTGCAGAGAAATGAGATACTGCGACAGGATATTCACAGCAATGCTGTGGCATGTCCTTCATATATGTTTTTTAAAAAGGGCTGATAAATAGTTCTCAGGAATTGGTCTTTTGAAAGACTGAACTGGCCTGTTGTGTTCTACACTGTGGACATAGCCTAGGATATTATTACCTAGTTTGCTGCTTTATCTTTAGCTTTGCAGCACATATCAGAACTGGAGTGACAGACAAGTAACGGTGACATTTATTATCACCACAGTAAAATAGGGATGGGTCTAATTCTAGTGTGTCAGAAGATAAACAAAATAACGTACCTCAAAGTTATTAAAACAAATCAAGCAGCTGCAAAGGACCAGGGACAGACTCTCTCAACAACGTTGAACCACAGTAAGTGTAGTGTGAGGGAACATCTCTGTATAAAGAGACTAGGGCTTTGGCATGGACTATAGGTGGTATATAAGGTGTGCTGAAAATTCAGGGGACTTTCAGGTATTCTTTCAGCAGCCAATCAGTCAAGAACACACAAGATGAAAAAGCAAATGAAACCGCCACATCTGCATGGAAGATGAGATCTGTTACGGGTCCAGCCCAGCTCCGTTTTTTAATTCCACACAGCACTTCCATCTGACTTCAGGAGCTTGGCCTTACCTTCCCCCTTACAAAAAGTGACCCAAACTTCGTATTTTGTAAGGGGCTGAATTCCTAGGGAATGCCAAGAAGTTGAGCACCCTCCAATGGAGTCTCTTGTTACAGCACATTTGAGTGGGATTTCTGAACGTCTGGAAGCCTGGACGCTCAAAGTCATGGATAAATACCGACAGCACATGGGCAACAAGTCAGATGCAGCAGGAGCGCACACAACTTGTGTTGTATGTGTGCTCAGCAACTCACAATGCAGAAGCACTAAAATGCAGGCATCACATTTCTGAGCTGGGCCTGCCAGTCAAAAATGTATCCGTGCCTGTATTCTTGACTCACGTGACGCAGCCATAATTTTGCAATGCCTCTTCCTTCCCTTCCTTGTTTGGATGGGGTTTGCCTCTGCCCTGTTTATAGAGATAAAATAGTCAAACAGTTGACATAAAGCATGTGTTCTGAATTATTTATGTCTTTTCTGGTGGGGTGTGTTTTTTTTTTGTTTGGCTTTTTTTTTTTTTAAACTGGAACAGAAAGAAAAAAAGAAAAAAAGAAAACAACAGAAATACCAAACATATCTGCCTAGCTATGCAGCAGAAATGGACTTGAGGATCCAGTAACAAATACAGCCCAGCATAAAACTATGGTTTGCATTTTTTGGAGAAAATACACATCACATCATGCATGGGCATGTGAATTTCCCATGGATTAAGCAGACATCGCCATATGCTGCAGGTCAAAAAGAATGTATGTGCGTGCATAGAGATACAGATATCTATCTCTTTCTGCCATTTCTAACAGCATGCAGAACTAGAGTTCATAGCAGGATCTGGCACTGAGGAACCAACATGTGCACATGAATGTGGCCCAGCAGACATGGATATATTTGTTTGTATGCTTCTACTGCATCAGGGGTGGAATATGCAGTTCATTTCTTCTCTTTTGGCTAATTTGGAGAAGGCTCATACCACTAAGCCCTAGCAGCTACCACCCGACAGGGCATTCCTGGCCCAAGCCACAAAATCCTCTGGGTAGCCAAGCTGCAGGTGTATACCTGAGAGTTTCCGCAGCCCAGCTCACCACACTACAGGATCGCAGCTGTGATAACAAAATCTTCATTATTCTCTAGGGAGAAATCTAAATCGAAGCTTTTCAAAGCTACAGGCGTCACTTCTCTGTTCACGGGAGAGATCATTTATCTGTGGTCATGGCATGCTGCATTTATTATGTTCAGCTGTTCCCTTTCCAAACCCTTTGATACAAGTGCCGGTAGATGTTCACTAGCCTGTCAAGGATAAAACGAATACAGGGGAATCTTGGAAAGACATCAAGCAGAGAGGAACCTGGATCACAATAATGAGATATCAAGTGTGGATAAAGATCCAATCTTACCTAGGGCCTGAGGTTTAGTTGCCCCCTTTCTGTCCACAACGTCAATGCTTATAAAACGCTCTAAATTTGTAGACAAGTAACTTCTGTGACATTGGCCATTGAGGAATTCGTGCTGGTTTTGGTAAACAGTGCGAAAATTGACCTTTTTGGCATGGAGTTATTACTTTTGCCTCTGGGAAACAAAGAAAGTAAAAATAGATGAGTAGCTACAGCTTGAGAGAGAGGTTTACGTAGCCCACGTAAACGAAAATTTTGGCCAGACTTCTTTTATTTCCAACTGTTTCATCTCCATACTATCTTTTCAGCTTTACATTAAAGATGGTTCTTATCACAGAAATTGGAGTCAAATCCAAGGCTAGAATGTGGAATATCCTCCACCTGGGCCAGCCTCTTTTAACGCCAAGCCTGCCCATTACATTGCTTAAGCCCTGGTTCAGAACTAGCCACAGCTTCCAAGCTGCCCTCTTTAAAAAAAAAAAAAAATAAAATTAAATCTCTTTCTAAACTAGCCGTCCATAAAGCATTCCTTAGCTTCAATTTAGCCTGGCTCCCTGCAGGCCATCCCACAGTCACTTCAAGAGAACCTGTCCTATTGCTCCATACTTTCTGCTTCCTGGAGTTAGTATGTGCTGTTCAGGAAACAAAAGCAAACCCTACTTTCCTAGTGTGACCTTGTAAGTCTCTTGCAAGCCCATCTCCTCCCCTTTCTCCCTGCAAGGCCAAAAACCTGTTGCTACGCGCTTTTGGTACTCAAGGCTGGAGTCAAGCATCGCAATGATGAGGGGGGCACACAGCAACACAGCTGCCCTCTGCTCACATTGTGAGTGCTAAAGGGCAGGGTATTGGCACCTCTGTCCCTACCTTGACAAACATTGCTGTCCAGATATTGAAACTAGTTGCAGATCTCCCCTTCACTCCCATGATGGGCAGATCCAGGCCACTGACTCAAAATCTCCATGCTCTAGGATCCCTTTTTCCTGTTTTAACAAAGACAATTTCAAAATCCGGTAGCTTGGAAACTCCCAGGGCTCAATACAAATTACTTTAAGTCCCAGTGGAAAACAGATTCTTCCGTTTCAATAACGTACAGTTTGTTTAGAGAGCTGGCAATTCAGAGGAGACTGAACCATGGTTCCTGCCAAGCCTGGGCCTCACACGACTGTGACTGGGACAGTGAGTAAGGTCTTATTTTTTCCCACAGTGGTGGAATTGAGACATCATTCATGTAGATATGTTTCCCCATGTTTTAAATGATGTCTGTTAAAGGATGTCCCCCACACTTCAGGAAACTGAGAGAGTCTTTTTGTCTAGTCACCTGCTCTGGAAAACTCTGATCAGCTCAAGTACCTCCAGCAATTTCTCGGTTCGGATACCTCTGCTGGCTAAACAAAACAATGTTCTCCTAAGGCTATGTAAAGGTAAACCTCAATAAAACATGATAGATGGAAAGACATTTATTGTCCTCCTTCAATTAGCACCTGGCAGCCTCCTCACTGGTTTCATCCATCCTCACTCATAAGCCCCACACGTATAACAGTCCATTGCTGTTTCAGGGACCTTCTCCTCAGCCTGATGGAGGCTTATGATAAATACTGATATAGCTTCAGTCCCATCCAACCATCAATACCTTTAAACCCCTTGCTGACCTGCTAACGACAAGGAAAGGGGGATTATTCCGTGTCATCTTCAGCCCAGCAAACACGATCCTCGCTAGTCAAATGAGTCCAACACCATACAATGGTTCAGGTCTTCCTTATAGGCAGCGGTGGCCGTTGCAGCCCTACAGGAACCAAACGTATTCCCTCTCTCCTCAGGGGAAAATGCCAGCACCACAAGAAGCCTACCTTCCCAAATCACTCAAGGGTTAGCACGGCAATCAGCAAGAGCCAGAAGCTTTCTACAGAGTCCCAGAGCCAGGACTGCCGCTAGGATTTAACGGTGTACAACACAGACAGATGTGGCCAAACAAATCGAACTGCTGCCAAGCTGGTTGCGTTTTGGGTGCAAGTGGGTCTCAAGCTGGCTAGCACTTTGAGGTGGTCTTCTCACACCTTTTCCTTAATGTTAGCAGCCCAAGCACGCCAAAGGGGTGAGGATCTCCACAGATGTGAATCCAGGCTACTCAAAACAGAGAGAATACAGATCTTAGAATAGTCCCCTCCACTCCTTCCCCACTGCACCTTCCTGGCTGCTGTGTGTTCACATGGTAGGGAGCTCCCAGTCCTTCTCTCGGTCCAACAGTTCTCAGTGCGCGCTGCTCAGCTCCAAGCCCTGCACTGTTCCGGCTGGCTCCCAGGAGACCTTCTACGAGGGCCACATGGGGACGTCATGGCCCAGTGCCATGCTGAGGAGTTTCCCATGAGCTCTTCTCCATGTTTGGGGGGGGTGTGTTGGGGAGAATGGGATACCCCACGCTGTCCTCAGTAAAAGGTCTTCTGCCCTCCCCATAGCCTTCTGAGAAGGGGCGGTTTTCCCCTCTCTTCAAAACTGAAGCGGGCAGAATAAAACAGCCTTCCTCTTTGCTGCTCGCCCACAGCTTTTATAACAAAACAGAACATACACTAGCTGCAAGCAAACAAACAAAATAAAGTAGCTGCCTCCCTTCACAGCAAATTACACAGCGTTCCCTGGCATATTTTTCCATTCTAAAACCATCCCAAGAATGAAAGCAGGAAGTGGGCACCATCAGGAGACTGGGGACAAGTACCGGAACAAGTTTCACCGTAAATCACTTGTGTAGCCACAGATACACATACAATGATGAGGACACAGAAAAGCCTATAAGGAAATCAACCATTTTGTCACCAGAGCAGGGCTTGAATATTGTGCAGTAAATAAGGCTAGGGGCCACACACTGAGCGGTAAGGAGAAAACTAAATATTAAGTTGCAGCTCAGTAATTGAGCACAGCCCATTCCGTGCACGAAATAAGGCAGGGACAAAAGAGGGGGGAAAATAACAGACGCATATTTAATTAAAGGCTACAGCAGAAAAACATTCACAAGGAGACTAACTGAAGATACCGGGGGTAACCAGAGTTCTGGCATTCGCCGACTTGGAAGTGTCATGCACACGTGTGGACAGGTGCGTGTGTGTATGCATGCTGTGCGCATTTGGTTACCCAAGCACAGGTAATCCACACAAAATCAGTGGCCGTGTCCCTTGAGAGGCTTCTACAGAGAAGGGGACTGAGGTTGGAGGAACAAGTGTCAGAGCCCCAGCAGCAAGAAGTTATGCAGAATGTCAGAGTAAATGTTTCCTTACACTGCTCATGCACATAAATAATTCCCACTACCGCAGAATTTAGGTGAGTAAGGGGGCAATTACAGTCACGTTGCAGATTACCTGCCAAAAGAAAGGCAGCCTTGCCTTTGCAACTCTGAAGGCATCCTTTAACTAATTTCTCTTTTAATGTGTATGCATTCAGCTTCAGTGTGAGCAATGGCTGGATGAGGAGAAATTCATGATACGTAACTTCTAGTGATAATCTTTAGTGGGAGGCTAGACACCTACCCATCATTTATACCTTTAAAAAAAGCCTCCTCCGGAATGCTGTTTGCCTGCAGATCACGCAGCTCAGCTGGCTTTGACAAAAAACAGTTGTTCCAACTTCTGGGACAGGCTAAGAGAGAGAGTGAGCGTAGTTATTCTTCCTCAAAGCAAGGCCTGGGTGGAGCTGGAACCGACAGGAGGCTCTGAATGGGAAGTGGAGGTAGCCCAGGCAGGAGAGGCAGGGGCAGGAAGTACTGAGGCAGCAGCTGGGATGAGAGGGGAAGCGGTCAGCTTTAAGGGAGAAGAGAAAATAAAGAAGCAATGCTGTTCTCTCTAGGCACTTTACTGCAAATTACAAAGAGGAGCGTGGAAAAGGGAAAATCAGGAGGCAGCCCTTGTTCCTCTGATTTCTGGCAAGCTGGGAAGCTCATTAAAAAAATGACCAGTACGGCGAGAGAGGAAGGGACCAGCCTGGCCATTTATTTGGGGCACCAGCCACCCCACTCTTCCAAAACTCACCAAAGCTGCCAGAAGTTTTCCCACTGGTTTGGGCCTTTGAGCGGGGGGGGGGGGTAGGGGGGGGGTGGGCCAGAAAGCCAATTGCTAATCTCTAACACATGCGCGGTCTCAGCAGTTGCAGCAGGGTGAGGCACAGGGATTTTAATTTCTGCTTCACATCCTTCCTGCTAACGCCCAGCATGCCTCGCCCTTTACTGCGCGGCTTTGCTACCTCCACTCCTACCATTTTCCGCCTCCTGTTTCCAAAAGTCAGCCGCAGGGCTGGGGAAGGTGGTGAAGCGCCGTGCGGGAGCAAAACCCAAGCACGGCCACTTAAAGCAAATATTATTTTTCAACTGAAAGACTTTAAATTTTTTTTTTTCCCAGTTTATTTTTAGAACAATGGTAAAACATACAAATCTTGGAGGCCTCAAGCACTTTCCTGCTGTGCAAGTGACTTAATTTATTTCTTTAATTTGTTAAAACCTCACCAAAAAAAATGTTATTCTTTGGAGACTTCGCTAGCCCAAGTTTTGCATGTATTATTTGCTGCAAAAGATTAATGAGGTAGCAGAGGCAATTTTTAATGGATTCCCTTGGTTTTGTCTCACTCTCCCTCACTTTTTCCTTTTTTTCAACTCACACGGCATTCCAGGTCCGCGAATCTGCTAAGTGCTCTCCGACAGCAGGATAGAGGGTGCGGGAAGAAAGTAGTGAAATCAAAAAGGCGCTCTCACAGCTTCACCCCTTCTCTTTCCCTGCCCGGAGATGCCGCGATAACCACTGTGTTGCACCAACCTCCTGCAGATCAAACACCTCTGCAGCCCTCCTGTCCTTTGCCATGCACCGAGGGAGTGGACGGAGCCAAACACCCTGAGTTTACAGGAAGGCTGCGCGTGTGACAACAGCTAATCCTACGCATAGTTCAGAGGTGCTGTCAGCTAGTCAGGCGATGCGCTGAGGCCCTTTCTCTTGGCTCGATTAGAAATCGACTGACACTCCCAGAGACTCTTGGGGAGCGTTTTGGAGCTCGGCTGCAGAAACCTTCCCATCGACCTGCTCCTCTTACGGGAAACTGAGCCCTGCCTGGAGTGCAGCAGCAGCACAGGCTTCGTTGGTGATGGGCTAACAATCAGATCTGTTTCTCTTCCTTCACCCAGAACAACCAGGCTATTTGTCAAGAAGTCATATTATGCTTGGAGGTGCCTAAATCCCTTCTCTCTCAGCCCACATGCAGCCTCTCTTCCAGCTCTGCGGAGGAGATTTTGCCTAACAGGAGGTGAAGGGGAGAGAGAGATGAGGAAAAAAAAAAAAGTGAAGGAGCAGAGGGAGGGGAGGTTAAGATGCTGGGGTCAGGGCAGAGAGAGAGGTGACAACTTCTTGTGATAGCTTTAGAGACAAGGTAGGGCTGTGATGGGGTAAAGGTGTGTGAAAGGGAAAAGGAATCACAAGTCCCTGCTGCAGAAGTGAGGAAAAGGATGGTGCCAGTCTCTTGAAAGGCAGCCAACGGAGGCCTCTGCTCTTTCTCCACACGCAAAGATGATTTTTTTTTAACCTGAATGAGCCAAGGAGAAACTGTGAGCTACCGCTCTTCTAGCTTGCCTCCCTGCCTTTGGGGACGTCTGCTCATCGCTTTAGGGCTGGAGATCCTATTTGCAGAAGGACTGAACCAGGAAAGCCCTTCAGCATGACTGAGACCAGGCCACTCACCGCATCACAGCACTCAAACCACTCAGAGCAGATTGGAAATCTGTCCAAATTGAACCACCAGAGAGAATACACAATAGGAACTCAGGGATTCTAACCGTGGTATGATTTCATTCAGGTGGATCAGCTGGTGGCCCAAGGGCCATGTATGGTTTATGGGGCAAAACCATGCAGCTCAGTACTTTTTTTGGCACAGCCTCAACCCTGACGCTGTCAGGACCGTTGCCAAACGCTTCCGAGTGTGCCACCGGTGCAGCACTGAGCCTCATAATCTGCACTGCTGCCTGCATCAGAGTGTGTTGGCCATGATCAGACAGATTTCTGCAGGCATTTGCACGCTCGCTTCTGCACACCTAACTGCCCTGCTTCAAGTGTTGGTGCCACACAAGCACAAAAGTTCTTTGAGAAATCTGGCCCCTACAGTGTGCCATTCAAGAAAATACACCAGCACAGTCTTCTCGCCCTGTCTTTTTTTCCCTCAAGTGGTAGGTAACGCCACACAGAAACAGCAAAGCAGAGCAACCGTGCAGGAATAGGGAAAGGACGTGAGACTACCTGTCTGGAACAGCCAGCTCAAAGGCAACGACAAACAATAAATAACCCTGAACACTGAAAGACAGGACTGTCATTCTTTGTCATGCCAGAAATGTCATAAACCACAACAGAGACGTGCCAATGGTTTGAGGACCCCACAGAAGAATTTTTATAGCACCGTATTTCATAAATTCTTTTGCTATCTTGTGGACCCAACTTCTTGATCTACGTCTGCCTCTGCCTCCTCATTCACTGGCATTGACTCAGAAACTCACAGTCTCCACTGCCGGAGGTGTATTCAAGTCACTGGCTGCCCATTCCCAGAGGCAACTAGGTCACTCCAGAGCACATAAAACAGAGGGCTTCATGCAACGTGCTTAATGCTGGGATCCAAAGGAAGGGCTGCTGAGGGAGACAAAAAGAAAAAAAAAAAAAAAAAAAAAAGCAGCTCAGTTGCTCAGTTCTGGTTCAGACTAAGAAGCAAGCTCACCCTGGAGGAAATGTCCCCTGTGTAATTATCAAGCGTCAGAGACAAGACTTCTGCCCCCACTGAACTCTGTGCTATCAGACAAGGTAGCACATAGAGCTCCTTCAGGCATTTCCTGATGAGTTGCAAGCACAGACTTATCCCCTTTAGGCTATCCTGAAAAAAGTATAAACAGTTACTTCTACCAACAGAAGTTTGAAATGTGCAGAGGTAGCCCTAACACCTTTGAGTATCACTGACCAGATTCCCAAATATATCACTTAGATCAAAAACTCATCAGGATTGTCCTTCTGCGTTTTCTTTGGGGTTTTTTTTTTTTGAATGGGATGACACATGATCAACAATACCGCACAGGTATGGTAATGGTACTTAAATAATCCCATACACAGCAAAGATTCCTGTACACATTCATTTAAAGTTGGCCTGAGGCAAGCCAAATACACAAACAATTAGAGATCTGTAGGCATGCCAAGAAATATTCCTGCAGCATATAGGCCCAAGAGAAAATATAATGAAGATTAAGAATATTATTAACACAATATGGAGGTAATAGTATTTGATGGATTTATATATAAGTACCTCTGTGATCCCAGCAAACCCCAGAAAAAGGACTGGACTGACATTTTCCACATTTACCTACAGCTGTCAAATCTGTAGCACTGCAGTAGCCCTAAGTATCTGAAATTTAAATGGCTGCAAAACCATCTTCCTTTTTTTTTTTTCCTTTTTACACAGTAATTAGATACACCTCATTCACTCAGTTCATGACAAATGTTTCTGCTTCACTCACAACCCAAGACAACTTCTGTTGCCCTTTTCTTTAATGTTTTTTTTTTTTTTCCACAAAAAGGCTTTTTTTCCCCCCTGAACCTTGTAAGTTTTTTGTACTCATTACAAACTTTGGCACACAAAAGGAGGTGGCATCAGAAGTGCAAATGCTTTCGTATTCTTTGATTTGGTATAAACTGCTATATGGTTTTGTTCCTTTTAAGTACCCCGTCTTTTGATACCCTGGCCAGTCCATTCCGTGCTCACAAGTTAACAAGACTACAGGCATGGAGAGACACAAGAAAGGCCACCCAATCAAAGGGAGAAAGTTAAGATCAAAAGAGGCTACTGTGCTGTCATATGGTCAGGTACAGTACTGTACCTGCTGCAATCACTGATAACAGGCTAGTTAACATATCACCTGTCACTCTGCTGTGACCTTTACACCAGTCACCTAGCTCTAGCCTTATGAGAGCTGCCTACCTTTTAAGAGGCTTAGATTAAAAATATTAGTTACACTGGAAATCCTCAGCTTCACTGAAAACAAGAGGAACAACTTTGAAATTACAAGTCCTGTGGAAAAGACTCGGCATGATTTGATAATGGGCACCGGTTATTTTCTTCCCCATTAAACCAGAAGGAACTGAAAGTCCATGCTTACTTGAGAGATGGGGGAATATCCCATGTTGTCTTTAAGCATGAGGGTTACCCAGTGTCCAGACCAATCCTTGGAGCTGCTCAGGCACAAACTGCTCCACGCAGCATGTGCTGTTCTCCTGATCGTGCATCCAGAAAACACAGCAGAAGCAGAAGGTCACAAGCAGGACTCTGAAATGAAATACGTCGTCAGCATCCCAAAATGGACATGAGTCCCATTGCTCTAGGGATTAATGCCATGGGGTGTGTGTTCCCAAACCCAGCGTTCCTGTTCCTTCACACACTAGTGTGAAGCGAGGGCAGGCAAGTCACTGTTAAGCCTAAGAGACATAGGCCTTCATTAAAACACCATGATGAAGATTGTCTACGTTTTGGAGAGAGGTCACACTTGAAAATTGCTAGGAAAAATAGGACACAAATCGTATTTAAAAAAAAAAAGTAAAAAAAAAATAATAATACTTCAATGGCTTCTCCCTTAGAGTGTTAAAGAAGGATTGCCTCGTCCTGAAAACGGAGGGAGCTAAGAACAGTTCACCACACATCACAGCAAATAAAGCTCTTTTTAAAACAGAAAACATAAAACAGAAATTATATCTTCATGTGTTCTACCCTTTTTTTTAAACCAAAATTCCTGTGAGTTCAGCTGCCATCAGAGCATACAGTGAAGGAGAAAAGGGAACCTAAAAGGCTAATAGTCCACCAGTGCCACTAGACATCCCAGTTCACAAAGGCGCTAGTTTACCTCCCAGTGAACTTAGTATTTTGCATGATGAACTGAAGGAATTCACCTTAAATAAGATAGCTAGGAAAATCCAAATAACTGTAAGGAGAATACAGGTAAGATTTTGTTACCTAACACATCAAATAGTTTCACAACTGGTCTCTCAAAAACAAAGGAAAAAAACCCATCCAAATGCTGAATTTGGCTTCCACAATGCAAAGAACAGCTGGAGCTTTTCTGCATGACTTAGTTTAATGCAGCAAGATTGGAATTTTTAAGTTCCCAAGGGAAAAAAAAAAAAAAAAAAGCGGCAAAGTTGCTGTTCACTTTCTGCTATCTGTACCAGTTACCACCTGGATCCAACTGTTTGCCACCTAGGATCCAACTATTTGAAAATCTACATAATCAATTAGTATCAAACCAAAGGTCTGCAAAACATCTGTACTCCAGGAGTGACCTTTTGATGAGAGAAGACCATTCCTTGACTCCCCAAGTCCTACAGCTCAGACTTACTGCTTGAAAAAAAATGTTTCCCATCAGAAGCCTCTTATCAGCTCCTGGCCCCACCAGTCCGGCAGTGAAGTGCAGGTAAGATGTAAACAAACCCAGGGAAAAGGGAGAGATTTCTTAGGCATTATTGTAGGTTCAGCAGGTTTCACTAATTTGCCTATTCTGGGGACACCCAGTGCCCTTTTCCATTTCTTCTTCTCTAATACCTTCCCAAAACCTGCAACACACCGAACGGTGGTTTAGGGAAGAGGACAGCTTTTGTGCTAACAGAGTTGGCAAGGGTGGATGTAGATCTCATCCCAGCAAGGGACTCACACAGTCACAAGGCAACAGCTGGACAATAACGCAGGAATTACGTACTACGTCAGCTGGAGCTCTCTATGGGGTCAGAAGAGCAAGGGAACTAGAGACCTATTTGCCCCAAACTTGTCCCCAGATTCCACGTTTCTTCCTGTGGAGTCCTCTGACACACCCAGACATGGGTGTGGGCACAGTGCTGATTGCTGGACGCTATTCTTTTGGACACAAATCATACCACCGCTCACAGCCAGGCACCGGCACCCGCTCCTGATCTTACGGGGCCGTTTCGCGTAACAGCTCCCAACCTGCCTTCCTGAAAGCAGCAAGGGACAGCTGCTGAAACCCCATCAATCTAGACAAAGTCAACATGACCTGTGGACATGGTCCAGCTCTGCCAGGAAGGGCCTAACAGTGAGTGCGGCTGAGGAAATATTATTGCAGCCTGGAGGCTTTCTCATGCAGGGTTCTATTTTGGTGCACCACTTCTTGTTGCATGAGCATACCCTGGGCATTTTGGGAACTCCAGACACAGATAACAGTTCTAGGTCACATTTTTTTTATTGATACAGGTTTCACCATCCTGATTTGGGTGCAAATGCTTGTGAACCTTGTAGGATTATACACTGTGTAATCACTTGCCATGGCCCAGAACGTATAATGTGCCCACCAAAAAGCACAGTAAATAAAATAACAGTGTTTCTTGCCAGTCCAAACAAACATTTTTCCATTGCCAGCAGAGCAAGACACCACTAACCCACAGAACTGCAGTGTTTTAGGACTTCATTTAATAGTAGGAAGAAAAAAGTCACAGTGCTGTGAAGTGACAGAGAAACATGCATAACACAATTTTGTCATCAACACAGAAGTAGTGGTTATATACAAGGAAGTGTTTATTTGATCTATTTGCTAACGCACAAATCAACTTTGTCTAAAACTATTTCATAATATGCATTCTTAAGCAATGACCCAATTTGGGGTGAGCTATTTGAGGTGATCACTCTATTTTTTCAGGCAAAACAGCGATTTGAGTAACCAACTATAGCTTCTCTGTCCACAGACTGCAGAGTTTGCACCAGGAGGAGGGCTGCAATGAAAATAAATTAACCTATTTCACTTGATCTATGTTAATTATTGTTGCTCTGACTTAGCTAATGGCAAATCCTCAAGGACTTGGATCAAGAAGTCGTGTGTATCCACTTGCCCTAACCTTTATTTGGCCTTTTGGCTAAGTACAAGGGGCATATCAGTTAAGCATCTGATGTCTTCTCTCTGGGAAACTCAGTGAGTTAATAAGTCATTTCAAACTAGTCTGATTTTGATGCATGGAAAAAAAACGAACTTGGCTTTCCTCAGACAGTACAGCTGGGTAAGTACAGAATTTCCCGGCACTGTTTAAGCCTGGGTGGGGTGGGAAAAAGAAAGAAGGGGAAAAAAAGAAACAAATGAAGTTTATAAAGAAGGGGAAAAAAGGACAGAAATCCTGCCAGGAATTCAGGAAATCTTTCCTTCCTTGTTTCGCTTTTGGAGATCAAATAATCCAAATTAAACACGAATCCCTGTGCAAAATGCTGATGACTCTACTCAGACTAGGGCAACTAAGGTGCTGAGAAGCCACAAAGCTCAGCTCCAGTCCTTCAGATATTCATATAAACAAGTCGCTTAAGTGATAGGTCTCGTGTCTGCAGGACCAGCACTCCAGACAGACAGTCCCTTAAGGAGGAATTGAGTCTTGTGTATGTATATTGCCCAAAACAGCTATATGCAAACCCTCACTGTAGACCCTCTAGGCACCTCCACAATACAAGTAGAAAATAGCAACTGCAGATGAGATCGTATGATCATAGCAAAACCGCTGCCATGTTTCAGGGAGATCTCAGCCCCCAACGAAAGAACACACAGAGGATTGTTAGCATCTTTCCCAACCGGGTGCACTGCAAAGTGAAATGGCATTAACCATCATGTAAATGGGATGACCCACTTTGCCCAGTACTGCAGTGGATGAGACTGGCCTCACAGCTATGCCTGGCCTTCAGGTGGGAGGATGGACTTCCAGTCTCAGGAAAGGTCCTTCTTATTGCCTGTTAACTTGGTCTTTTTTCAGCCTGTAGCCCTGCCCTCAAATCAAATCTACAGTTTCATTGCATTAAATTACCTATTTTTCACCTAAGCACCTCAAAAAAAAAAATCAGCACGTGCTTTTCAAGCCCTACAAAATCTACACATCACACTACATGTCCCCACTCACAAAAAAACAAGCAGTGCACAAACAAATTACGTCAACAGAGGGTGTGTGGCATAAGTCAAACCCATTTTCAGAGTACTATTCATGAAGTGACTGGTCTTCCCTCCTCTTACTTTCACTGCGGCTTCCCTAAGCTACAAGATTTTTCCACCTAGGGTTTTCAATAGGCACAAATATCACTTAATACGCACAAGAACAAATTCAGGACCATGCCTACACATGATATGTGTTTATGAATATTCATTCCGCGTATTGATTTTACCAATATTAGTGACTCCCCTGACTTCCTTCCTGTGGCCAAGCATGAGCAAATAATTTTTTAAGAGAAGTCTGCAGATGTATGCAAGCCGTACCTCTCCCACACACCCAAGTTTAGCAGGCAGATCTTTCAAAACTAGCTTGCAGGAGGTGGCTCTGCAAACATGAAGGCTTTTTGAAGCAATGCACAGGTACAGGGATGATTTTCATGTCAAGAAAATAATGCTAACTCATTAAAAAAGCCTGCTTACTGCAGTGGCTCACAGACCAACGAAGTCAGAAGAGACCAGTAGGATCCCACCTAATGCAAAACACAGCCCAGGGGATTTCATCCAGCGATTCCTTCATTAAACCCCTAACTTTTGACTAATCTCAAACCTCTCTTCCAGAATTAAAATCAACTTAAATTCAGAGACTTCAAGGCTATGTCAACACTGTCTTGTGTAACACAGATCTGAGGGCAGGCCATTAAAGCATGACTGTGCAACTGTATTGTTAGCAACCTGCTGCTCAGCCACCTCCAAATCCCACAGGACTTCTTTTCATGCAGTAAGAACCTTTCCAGGAAAGAACTTGATCAACCTACCTACCCGGGGACATTTCCTCAGGTTTGACAGGTTGGGCGTTGGCAGATTCAAGTCAGCATGGGTGCATCTCAAGAAATGCCCTATCCTGAGCCCAGCCTATCCATAGTGCAAGGATAAGTTTCTTTTCTACCACATCGTAAAGCTGATCTGAAGTTAGTGTTCAGTTTGGACACAAGATGAACTGGAGAATGAGTCTGAACTTGGAACCATAGTCAAAAGGTAGCCCAGCCACAGTCCACATGCAAGAAAATCCACCATCACTGCTTTTGTCACATTCCCTCCACCCGAACCCCACCCATCAAAAAGCAAATGCATGAAATCCTTCCTCACAGAGGGCATAATTCTGCAGGTTAAAGAAATTATCAGTATAACGCCGTTTCAGGGGAAGGGGTGCAATTATGCACTCCAGCCCTATTAAAATCAGCCGTGTAAACTGATCAGTGATGTAAGTCATCGCCGTGTTTGGCGCATTTGCTCTAGCAAGTTTCTACTTTGTACTCAACTCTGCAGCTGCCTTGCACCTCCCACTCCTCCTTCTTTACTGTCTTCATGTAAATCAAAAATCAATCAAACCTCACTTCATCAGTAATAAATCAATCACTTAGATCATTTGACTATAATACAATGACCTTGTGGCTGCAAAGGCAGAGTACACGTGAGCACATGGATGACAGCAAGCAAAAGAGAGAAATAAGTATTTTTATATATGTATTTGCTATAGTTCACAGAGGGTCTTTTTTGTCCTGGCCACGTCTGAGCTCTCCAGAAGGGCTGCACCAATAGAAATTCTCATTTCTTCCTTGCTCGTCACCCCCCAGCAAATCAAAGCATTCCCATCCTCTTTCCATGCTATTTTCTCAGATTGTATGCTGTATTCATACCTTTTTTCCTGAATACAAATGAGTACAAATGTCAGAGGCAGACCAGAAATGTTGGGGTGCATACAGTACGTTTTTGGTTTACTCTAAAGATCAGACCATATCACCAATAAAAAAAATAAATAAGTATATATTAAATAAAAAAAATCACTCAACCTCCATCTACCCGCTTCCAAACTAAGATAAGGAAATATCTCAAACTTTCTACAAAGCCTCATATTACCTCCCATAGAAGCAGAGAGGCCTGAGAATACGTCGTATTGTTCCCCTTGCTCATGCTGCGTTCCTACAGAGCTTCTGCATTTTTTCAGAGCTTGTTGTTGTTGTTATTGTAAAAGCCAAGCGTTACACAAGACAGAGAGCTTGACAGCTTTCCCACAATCCTCAGCATGTGGGAATAGCAAGTAACAAAGTGTTAACACCTGCCAACTGGTGGTTAGGTGTAAATGTCTCTGTTAACAACAAACACTGCTGCTAGCAGTCATCAGAGCAAAGCAGCAAATCTGTTCCCTTCTCCAATGTGGAAAACACCAAACAATAACAAAAAAGGCACCTAATTGCTTGATTAAGATGTATCAATGTTGGAAACTGCTGATCTAGAACATTGAATCTCTGACATTTACTTCACTCTTGATTAAACAGAATGTTTAAAACTAGCTATTGTGCAGGCAGAAGCCCAGAGCACTGTGTACCATCCAGGGAATTGTGACAGTGAAACTTCTTACAAAGAAACAAAATCGGAGACACCTCCTCTCCGCTGTTTCATAAAAGCATCAGCTGCTGAGACCCTCTGGCTATTATGAAGAAGGGATGCAAGAGCGCTAAGGAAGGGTTAGGAGTCACGTAATTCCTTGATTCCTTTCGACCCATGCGCAAGTTCCAGGGAAACCTTGTGAAAAAGTCCAGCTCCTGCTCTGAAAAATGCTGTTGAATAGGGAGGTCAGGCCTGTTTCTTTACGGCGAGGATTAGTTGTGTACGTTAAAAATCATGTTTTCAGTTGGTGATTTCCTAGGCAGCTTCATGAGACAGGTGGCACTGATTTATCACTGATTTGCATGTGACTAACAGCTGAGACCTAAGGCTAAAAGCTTGCTTACTTTAGATTTGTCCTCAGTAGCCAGCTTGCTTGTTTTATTGCCCTTTCCCCATGACAAAAAGGTGAGGAAGAAGTGGGTCAACTCACTTGTCTCAAGTAAACTACAGATTGCCAAGTCAGAAGAAGGTAAATTCTATTAATCTACAGTACCCACAAAAGCCCACTGCTGCCTTAATCTCCCTACTGCGCACACAGAGACTCCACCTCAGCTGGGGAGGGACATTAATCCCAGTTTCTATCAGCCTGCATTCCTTCAGTAATTGCCATCAAGAAAACAAATTATCCCATTCTTGAGGGGTGGGGGGGGTATTTCACATTTATGTCCTTTCATTAAAGATACTGTCTGAAATACTTCAGACCACCATGATTGTACCTGATTAATCAGCTGTTGACCAGGACAATAGATAATTTTAACCTATATCAGTTCCCCAGTCTAGGTCACAGGAGAGGAGGAGGGTGAGTGGAAGGCACAGGTCACTTCTTTTGGTGGAGCTACCAATTTACGCCAGCATTAATGATGCATGAAACAAAGGCTTTCAGTGGTCAGCACCTTGAAACAGAGGACACATGTTCTCCTTACTTCCTGAAGCATCAAGTATTTGAAAGTTATACAAGCAGTAGACGGTTAATGGTAATAAATTGGCTTAAGAAGACTGGCAGAGCTTTGTTCCAACTGTAAGCAGCATCATTCACCAAATTGCTATGGTGAAGACTCAAACAACATTTCATTAAAGTTTCCTGCAAATGGTTCTATGGGTAGAAAATGGACAAATAATTGTTTAGTTGCCCAAAAAGTGGCTTTGTCCACTAGGAATGGGTGAATCAGGTAATAAACTTGCCTGCTGACATGAATATTGACCTATTTACTGAGCTAGATATTTCCAAACAGCAGCTGGAAAGTGTTTTTGCTCTAGGAGATTTAGGATCACCTGCACCAGAATAGTATTAAAGGAAAATTTCCAAGTTTCATGTGAATATTCAAGCCCCTCAGCAGCTGAATTTAGACTCTCAGTCACACGGTTTCTGTGACTCAGCCATTTGTTAGTCATCCTCTGCCCATTATATCTAAGGAAAGTTACAGATACCCATAATTAGAAAGGCAATCCCCCTCCTGTCTCCTTTCTGCCTGCTCTGTAGATATCACGTCCTCTCACTCCCTTACTTACCAGAGGTCACGTGCTATTTCATTCCCATTCCCTTCCCAACTAGATTAATTTCCTTACCCGTTTTACACCCTCACAACAGTCTCTGTATCTTACCCCATGTGCAGAATGCTTCACATTAAGTGATGCCCTTGCACTCCTCTTCAACCCTCCCTTTTCCAAACCCAGCAGTCCCACCCTGGTCCTCATCTCTCTTTCTTGCACAGGTTTTTATCAACAGCTGCCCTCTGGGCTCCCACAAGCCATACTCAATTCAGTGCCATTCTTGCATGGTCTGGGAGCATAATGCAACAGAACTTGGTTGCTTCTGTCTAAACCTGTCCTGGACTAGTTTCTCTAATTTTTCTGAGTTACTGATCTGTAGAGCTGGCACTTCTGTGCTTCCCTCAAATAGATATTGCTGCCCGACGTGGTATTTCCACTCTTGCACACTGTTCCCTCCATGCATCATTCTACCAGCTCTTCCTCCTTCGCTACATCAAACAGCTTTCTTGTTTTTGCCTTCCAGCCCACTATCTTCTCTTCTTGCTGTTCAGACAATCAACTCCCACCATCCCTCTGCCAGGGATAACTACATTGATCACAAGCAAGTCTGGTTTTCCCTGCACTCCATAACAGATTTTGCAGTTTTGCAGTTTTTCCTTATTTTTCATTTGGTAAAGAACAGAGATCTCTGAACCAGGAAATCCACAGGGACAACAGTCCTTACTCAGACTGAGACAGCAAAGCTCCTGTTCACTATGACAATCATCCAGCAGGTGCTGGACTGAATTATCAATGTCTGATCTGGAACAGGCAAAGGGGAAGGCTTGAGTGTGCAGCACTTAAATCTCAGACTTATGCATCAGGTACTAGAAAGCAGGAGAAGAGTGGGATGAACAGGTACACGCATACCCTTCTCACACTCAACACACCCTGGCTGAGAGTCTGTCTGACACAAAACCCAGCCTTTTAAAACTAATGAGTAATCTTCCTCTAAGAAAAAACATTTTTCTGGAAAACTTCCGACCAGTATTAATCTCTTATCTCCTTCTATGCCATAAACATCCCACACTGACAGCTGTAATGCCACTGCCCCCTTCCAGATTCTTCCTGACTTACCCTTTCTTTGGTGGTAGAAGACACGAGCTTTGTTACTGGTTCATTCTCCCACTCTTTCCTCCAAAACGCACACCCCCTGTATTTAGTCTGAGAATAACACCCTCTTCTTCAGGACGGGACATAACGTGACACCCCCTTGCCCAGCAGCACCCCTGCCCCTTGGTGGGGTTGCTGGGCACTGCCAGTCTGACAAAGCAGCAGTGCAGGCAGACCAGTAAGTCTAGCTTAGATCCCCTAAGTTTAGACTTTATCCATTGTGTTTCTTTTTTAGACAACCAGCTCCGAGGCAGAGTCTTTCTCTTTGTTCAGACACCTTGTGGTACCCTGAGACTGCAATGCTAGAATACTCCAGAGACAGAAGAGCTAAATCTAAACGCAGAAAAACCAGCACGGCCTAGTGATTAAAGCACAGAGCACACAGTCTGGATTCCTCTGTTGTCTTTGACAAGTCATTTTTGTAGTACCTTGGCAAGGGCACAAAGTGAACTATCTGGTAGCAGTCCATCCCCCTGCCCCAGATGCACAAAAGCCTGTAAAAGTGTTGTAACTAATTTGCATCGGCACCTTTGGAAGTCTCCTCCTCTCCCGTCGCCCAGCACTCTTTCTGCAACACAGGGGTAAAGCCTATCTACCACACAGAGTCCAACTCCACCTAAAGCTGTATCTTGCACACAGAGTCCGGCTCCATCCATCACTTTACCAGGTGCTGAGGATTCTGTCAAGGTGGGGTACACGCTTTCCCTGCTGACACTATGTTTAGTTTTAACCCTAAGATGTTAACAATGCTTTCTTCTCTAGCTGTATAGTGTTTTCCCATCAGGTCAATAGCAGCCAAGAGAGGAGCACTTGCTACTGGTTATTTTGCCAGATAGGAGGCAAACAACAATTGGTACAATAGTAGCCCAAATAGGGAGGAATATAGAGCTCCTGAAACATACTCCCAACAAAGTGACAATCAGCAGGGATGGGGTGGGCACCTGACTGCCCATCCTCTTCATTGACCTCACTGATGGACTCAGTTCCCATGCATACAGTAGAACTCAGCATAGCTAGCATGCAAAGTTGTGCATACAACTATCTTAAAAATAAATTATTCCCCCAGCACTTTAGGAAATAGATCCCTTTCCTAGTAGTCTTTGAACAAAAGAGACAAGTGGTCCATTCTGTTCCACGCCAATCTTATTAGTTGCCAATACAGGCTCTACCACATTATTTAAAACTGGTACTAATTATTTGTCTAATTGAAGGGCAGCTGTCAAAGAAATAGTTCTGTTGGTGATGGGATGGGGGGCTCAAATGAACAAGTTGGAACAACATAAGGACAACGTAAGCCATAAGCATGCGAAAAGTACTTCAACACCTGCCTTCTACTGATGCCAGTGGTGTTGGGCAGCGTGGATGGTTCCTTGGAGGGTTTAGGGTCTTGATGCTAGGCAAGACTTGTTTCTATTCCTGTAGATCGAGGCTCCAGCATTGCATTTTGATATCCAATATTGTGCACTGCTTGCTTTTCGTACTTCACCAATGATGTGGAACATTTTCACTACTGAAAAACAGATAACTGGAGGCTTAAGAAAAAGGAATATTTTGGCTTAGTTCTAAAACTCACTCAAGTGAAAGGCACATAGGTTTACTCTCCAGACTAAACGCAGTCTGGAGCAATCAAAGCAGTCTTGCAGAATCTTGCTAGTGCTTGCCAGGTCCTGAACACTGGAGTTGTCTTGACTGTAAGCACTACAATCCAAAGAACAGACCTAGCAAGAGGCAAATACATAATTATGTATCACCAACCCTTTGAGCTATACAGTTACCCAAAGGCCCTACATCTAAGACAGAGTTAAATTTGACATCTGTGTGATCAGATCCTTTGTAAGAAGAGGGCAGCATGAAAATAGACACCTCTTATTTCTAGCTCCTTCTTTGGCCTCTACTCTTCAGCATACAAGATGATGTTTTTCTTATCCAAGGTTGCCTCAAGTATCAGTACAGACAGGCTACGACTCCAGATGCCTTTCTGTCCTGTTGTCCCATGTTTTAGTTTTCTGTCTGTGAGAACACAGCCATTTGCCACACCAGAGCTATGGGAATTCCGGCAGTGAACAAACAGCCCTGTTAATGAAGGGTCTTGGGGCTATTTGCATCTTTGGGGGATTTGGATGCACTGAAGGGCGAGGCTGGGCCTCATTTTAAGAGAAGACTCTAGCCTACACCAGTGCCAAGAGGCTGACTAATGTAATTATTTCCTTGCGAAGCAGCATTTTTCAAAGTGCTGATTCTTATTAAGAAAAAGGAACGGATTTGGAGCTCATATTTTGATCTGGTGCCCAGGATTATTTGGAAATTCTTTTTCCTGGAACGAGACTTTTTATTCCAAATTTCTCCATGGTGGGGAGAGAGGGTTTCCTGGGCAGAATTAGAATAATGATTACAGCCTGTATACAATCAGCTCTAACCACTGTGGAACTCCAAAAATGAATGTTATTGCTCAGTGGCTTCATTGAAAACAGAAGTATTATTTAACCAGAAGGATGGCAACACATGGAAATAGCTCATTATCATATTTTCTCCCTATTTGAAATGTCACATTGAGTATGTATCTTTCACGTCCACTACACTTTAATTAATTTGGACTGTGTTTAAATATATTACACAGCATGCTTTATTACAAAATTCTGACACATTCCCATTGATGAAACAGGGTTTTCTTTCAAACACATGTAAATGGCAGTAGGAGTTACCCTGCCTAAAATTGTTTTAAATACAATAAGAATACCACATCATCTCTGTGTCAGCCTGTTTTTCTGTGGCATGGAACGTATATAGCAAAGCCAATGTTACATCCAAAGCTTGCTGTTTATTGAAGGGACAATGGTGTTAACATTACTATTCCAGGTCTAAATCTTAACCACTTACCTTATTTACATAATTACAAGACAAACATATATTTTACTCAATGGCTGAATAAGATTCCAGCAGTGTGATTGCCTAGGAATCAAAAAGTAGAATTGCAGGGTGTATGCGTGAGATGAAAATGGCTTGTTTTAACACAGCTGGTGTATCTTATCTTCTGTGCACTTTCAAACACAGCTCTTACAAAGCATGGTTGTCCTCCTCCACCCAGGACTCCAACAAAAGTGGAGGATGTATTTCATTTGCGGACCTTCCTCTGCAAGGCAGTCACTCCAAAAGTCATTTCTGATCTATACTTGTATAAGCAACTGGGGGAATCAGAGCAGTTTTAAAAATCACGTAAAAAGTAGAGTTCACTCAAACTTTAGCGTTTCTTGAACTGAAATCTTACAGTACGTGGAACTCTATGTTGAACAGGATCAGGGACTTTGTAGAAGGTATGACTAATATCTGAATGGTAAGATGTCATCTCTCCTCTAGTGTCTCTGTTGAGGCACTGAAGAACAAGCTGCTGAACTACTGTAAAACCATCTTAGTTTCAACTGTCTTAGGTTCAGCAAACACCTAATGATATTTTCCCTTTAAACCTTTCTCCAGCTGCCTTCTCAGAGCAGTTCTACCCTACTCCATCATGCCAGTCTCACTGAATAGCACCAAGTGCTGGCGATGCTTATACCAGGAAGGAATCTCCTTCCTCGCTACTTGTGCACTGTTCAGGAACCACTCAGAGCTGAGGCTGGTGAAGGAAACCTGCTTCGTTCACTGGGAGCCAACTGACTGGTACATCTCACACAACAAGCCTCTGCATGACATTACAGTCAATCCCAACAGCTTGTTCTAAAACATGTTCCAGGGACAGCTCTTTGGACCCTTGCTTCCTCATCCGTCCTCCTAACAGAGCAGTAATCAAAGCTTTATTCTCTGAATCATGCTTTTTTTTAATTATTTTTTTTCCCAAACAGATGGCCTTTTTCCAAAATAATTCCTCAAGCAAAGATTCTTATTGTGCGGAAGGTAATCCTGTTCTGAAACAAACTCCCAGATGGGGCCATGTGGAACATTACTCCTGGAATACACGTGTTGTTCCTTAGATAAAGGCAAGCCATTAGACTGTTGATCACTGGGTGGATGCTGACATGAAGGAACAGCATGAATTTGCTCTGTGATGTTAGATACTCTACTACTACTACTTCTTTCCCAAGCGTTCTCTCCTTACCCCACATAACCCTTTCCTCAGGAAACATTTACATTAAGAAGAAAAATGTTTCCCAGTAACTGAACAACAACAAAAAAGTTGCATTTAGATAAAGCACATAATGTCTGTCTTTAAAAATCTGGATTGGTTTTATATTTAATTCATTCAGTGACTTGTAATAAATGGATAAACATAATTTGGAGAAGAATAAAAAAAAAAAGAAAGAAAAAAAAAGAACTGTGTTGCTGGAGCCAAAACCAATAACTGCAACTTGCTTTCTCCCACTTCTTCACTCCTTCAGACCAAGCATTACTGTTGCAATCCTTTTTTTTTTTTTGGTATTTTATGTGTTTTGTTTTATTTGATGTCTGCATTAAAGGAAGTCTCCAATGTAATATAAAAAGATAGTATAATTTCTATGTCTAATTACAAAGAAGAGCTAAGTGTCTAATACAAAAACATGCAATAAAAAAGAATAATTAACAATCAGATCGAAAGCCACCAACACGGCAATCTGATGAGACAGGCTAGGAAATACTACTCAGCTCTCCCCTTACAGCGCATAGGGAACCTGAATGCTTTGCTGTGTGAGAAGACTGGACAGTGTGCTAGATAATCTCATCTAGGCTTCCTCTCTCACAAAAGGTTGGACCAGATGACCTTTTGAGATCCCTTCCAACCTGGGCTGTTCTGTGATTGTATAAGATGGGAGAGTCTGCTCTGATAGTTGACTCTCAGCTTAACCACAGCTTTTCCTCCTTGGTTTCTTTCTGACTTCAAGAGCTTGCTCTTATTGTTTGGTGGTTGGGTTTTTTTTCCTGATTCCCCAGAGTAACAAATGTGAAATTTTATCCTTTTGGCTGCAAGTGGGCAGGATATTGTGTTCTTTAAACATTTAGATTTTCAATCAAAATCATCAGGAATGTATTAAAACACGCAGGCCAGTTTCCATCTCTTGGCACAAGTCAATGACGCATTTAGATGTACATGGAGTGCAAGACAATTGGCAACTTCTAAAGAGGAGCAGATCATTTAAAAGTGTTTCTGAAGGAGCAGTATTTCTTTACCTCATCACAACCACCCCCACTAAGAGAAACAGTAAAAATACACAGAGCCTTACCATCCACAGTTTCACTGGAATCAACAAGCAATTTGGGTTTGTTTTGCAGACCTTTGAAAGTCCAAAGACCACCTTGTATTAAAGGCAGTTCATTATTCTCATCCATATACAAGTGGAGGGGAGTCTGATGGGCCAAATTCCAGCCCGAGAGACTGTTTAACCATAAATTCCTCTCACCAGACAGAGGCATGAGTCACTTTGTTGGATTTGAAGGTAGAAGGAACAAAGGGAAGAAGTAGAATCATGGGAATGATTTTTCAGAGGTTCTCAACACCACCAACCCAGAGAAACAACCATAGTGATTTAGCAGAAGACACCCTGCAGAAGGAAAAAAAAAAAAAAGAAAAAGAAAAAAGATACTTAGATACTTTGCATCTCATGCGTAGGATTTCATGTACACTTGTTTCTGTGTGACTTGGCAGTGCAGCAATAGCTTTTAGGGATGATACCAAGGGAAGATTCATCAGCAACCGTATTGACATCTGAAGAGGCATATGCTCATAGGCAATGTTTTGCTTATTGCCTTTAACCTTATGTTTAGACCCACAAGATATAGATATACCTTGGATAATGCCATTTTCCCTGTACACAGATTTGTGTGCTGTCTGTGCATTTAAGATAATTTCAGCACTGGGCAGATGTTTACTAAAATACAGATAATGACGCTATGAATATGAGACAGACAAACAGAAACATGCCAGACAGCACTGGTTGGTTTTGTTCTCTTTTTTCTATTCAGCTTTTGAACCAAATTTTAAATAAGTATTTTTTTTTAGCAGAGAACAAAAGGCGGGAGACAAATAATACTTCTTGCGAAAGCATTCTCTATAGATCAGTTCCCGCTAAGTCATCTTTCCATTCACAGACCTTGTTCATTTTTCCATGATGATTTTGCAAAAGTGATTAAATAACTTTAACAACAATAGAATTACAAGTGTCCTGAGGAAGCGAGAAGCTTATAGACAGATACAATATGTTTTTTCCAGAGGGAAGTCGGTTACAATCACTTGGCTACAAAGATGACATGAACAATCAAATCCTCCTGCAATTTCAAAACTTGTTGATTTAACAAAGGTTTAAGGAACTTAAGCACATTGCTCAGGATAGATCCTAGTACAGGAGAGTTCTCACTACATATGCCAGGCAATGATTTCCTGCAATATTTGCCATAATGTTCATTTCTTTGCTCTAGTATCTCCATTCCGCATGCAACTTCCCTTGATTTTATCATTACTGCAATTAATTGCCCTAAATCTAAAACAGTACTGGAAAATGAACTTGGACAAATCAGACTTAATTTGCAAGAGATTCACTGCAACATAATCTCCGCTGAAATGTTTACAAGCTGCCTGTAGAGAACTAAAAGCCAAGCGGGATCTCAGAAAGAAGCCTGTAGAAACAACAAATATACCGAACTACATATGCCATGCCATGCTACGCCACGACTGTGCTCTTCTGTCTCCAGGGTCTTCAGTCTCACTGAGATTTGTAGTATTTGATTTCAATTCTATACACTACACCTTCCATTCATAAGAAAAAAGATATGGACTAGAGCACAATAAAGTGATAGGTGTGCAAAATCTAATTGCTACCAGCAGCCTGATGCAAAGTCTTGTGTAAGTCTAAGAAAACTTTATGCTTTGTTTTAGTGAGCTTTATCACTAAGATTTGTTTGCTCTTAGGGTTTTACCTCCAGTGCCCTAATACTTGCATGCTCCATCCGTGTATTTGAGGCGACGTGATTCTCCCCATAACTTTTAACTGCATGACTTACTGTAGCAAAACCTAATCTAAAGAAGAGGAGATACGGATTTATCATAAATTCAGTCAGTGGGTATTGTCCCCATGGTATAACTTGCAGAAGCAGAAATCCTAGCTGCTACTAAATGGACATACTGGAGTGGGTCCAGCAAAGGGCCATGAAGATGATTAAAGTAGTGGAGCATCTGACATATGAAAAGAGACTGAGAGAGCTGGGACTGCTCACCCTAGACAAGAGAGGACTCAGGGCAGGTCTTTTTAATGTATATAAATAACTGATGAGGCAGGGGTAAAGAAGACAGAGCAAGACACTTCCCAACAGCACCCAATGAAAGGGCAAGAAGTAATGGGCACAAACTGAAATGCAGGAAATTCTGTTTAAACATAAAATAAAACTTTTTTTACTGTACAGGTGGTCAAATACTGGAACAAGTTGCCCAAAGAGTTTGAGGAGCCTCCGTCCTTGGAGTTACTCAAAACCTTACTGGACCAACCTGCTCTAGTTGCCCCTGCTTTGAGCAGAGATGTTGTATTAGACCATCTCCAGAGGTCCCTTTGCATCTCAGCGACTCTGTGAATCACTAATTTTTGCACTGTTCTCTACTTAAGGTAAATTTGATTGTGGATTCTGCTAGATATATGCTTCTATAAGAAAACTAAACTGAAACCAAAAAATCATTACTAACTTAAACTGACATAGCTCAGGTCACAGCAACACCAACAGTTTGTGGAAACATATTTTAAAAACGCCAACAACCCAAAAGCAGGAAGTCACCCTCCTTGCCTCCAAGGCATGTTTACCCCTGCTTTTACCAGCAACTTCCTTCCTCTTTGACCCCAGGTAACTCATTACCTTGTCATTCCTTTTTGTCTTCATTGTTCCACACTGCTCTGCATGTTCTCTCTCTTCGATGACTTGACTTAAGTATTACCAGCCCATTAAGCTCACCATTTCCTGCTGGCCCAGCAATCACAATTAAAATGTCTCACATTAGAGTCTGATTCAAGCAGAATGCCCTACTGGGACATGAGCTCAGTGGCAAAAGCAATAATCAAGGTTTCAATAGGATTTGCTCACAACCTTATTGCTTTCCTGAGATACTGAGAAATCAGATGCCTTTAGGCACCAAATTCTGTCATCTTACTCATTCAGACTTTCACTTCTTTCTTTGCTCCTTCCATTTTCTCCACTATGTATCCCCAAATTCCCTGTGATCTCTAGGATGCCATAATCTAATAGCCCCTTTCTTTATAATTTCCCAGATTTCATCAGAATTATGGATCTTTCTGCCTACAGATTACTGAGATCATTAGTGTTCAGCTTCTAGCCACCTCCTCGTTCCATCCAGCCTAATGATGCAAAAATGGAACATATTATTTGGGTGGAGGTCTCTGTTGCTCATATGCTGTCATTAGTGAACATCTCAAGTTGCTTCATACATTGGTTTTCACAGCACTCTTCTTTAATGGCTCCCAGCATCCTTGTTTTCAAGCTTTAGCAAATTCAAAATGCTGGATTAAATCAGTAAACGAGTCTCTAAAACCCATGTGGTTTTTGACCTTCATGTGCTCTGTCTCATTAAGGCTATTGTTTGTCATCTTTCTCTACTCAGAAATGTACTGATGCATCTATGAGGTGAAGAGTAACCTAGATCATATCTACCCACCTTGGACACATTCTCTGTTCTCCCAGTCTAGTCCTCTTCTCCTTTTCCATTCTTTCTAACCCCGGATGTGTATGTCATATATTTTCATTTACAATTTTAAATATTTTTTTTTTTCATCATACTGTATAGTTTATATTTGGTAGCTTCTTTGAGATGCCTTACGATTTGTTTTTTTTCCTCCAGAACTGACCCTCAGAATTTCAGAAAGCCAGACACAGATTTTAAGATGGCAAGGGAAGTTCTTAATTGGATGCCCAATTTGTGCCTGTCAAATAAGCAAGCTGATTCTCTGTACAAGAACATATCCCTCTTATACACAGAGCCTGCCAAACCATTAGTAGCATCACTCAGCAGTTTCACAGTTTCTTGCTGGTCCAGGAACCATAAGCAACAAACCAATTCAACTTATAAATAGATTATTTATTCTACTGAAAAATAACCTTTTCATGCCTTCCTCATTCTCAGAACACTTAAGTTTTGTGTTGGTGTTATAAAAATAATAGTAATTGAAAAAAAATATTGTATTTTTGTGTATACACAATTCTGTCTTAAATATACCTTTCCCAATCTTTCCCACTGACTACGGCGAAGACTCAGCTCCAAAAAGCAACATCCCAACTAAATTTTAAAAAAGCTCTCATATTTTTCAGGATTGTTTAACAGAGTTGCTCACAAACTGTTACAGGACCTAGATTTGTACAACAGCAGCATAAGAGAAGTAGCATGATATGCCAGCTACAACAAAAGAAACCTTTTTCCACATTAATTATCCCAGCTGATGAGAAGGAAATGCAGTACTTGTCAGAAGCTAGGCAGAAATTACCATCAATATACTGAAGAAATTTATTGTAAGTTTTAGAAAAAAACTTCACATTTTTCTAGGGGCAAGCTTAATAGCATGCATAAGCTGAGATGCACATTTATAGCCCTCCTTTTCCTCTCATTATAGTGCACACCCTCCTGCCTGTGAACAAAGATCTCTGTAAGGTAAGAGTCACAACAGGTGGTAAACACTCCAACATTTAAAGGGCTTGTTTAGATGGTAAATGGAACCAATCCAATTAAATCAGTTGTAAATCACACCCTTCGCATTTCAGCGGTAGTTAGTATGAGACACAGATTTCAGAGCCATTTCAGTATAGCTTAGTGTGATTTCTTTTATCAGCTTAAATTACATCAAAACCAGGGTCTACAAATAGACCTTAATCAAAATATTATGAATTAGAATGCCGTTATTTCCTTTGGTTCTAGTTACCACATAGACTAATCCTAAGACTTTATAAACATATGCATACGCACACAGAACACTCACTGGTTCAGTGGGAAGACAGATTACAAATTACTCAGTGCTGCCAATTAGTGAACAAGTAGGAAAAAAAACCACCCTGCAAATAGAAGCAAAGCAGAGTGCTTCACAAAACGTATGGCATTTCTTTTATTTGATACGTGTCATAACTGATACTGTATCGCATCTTACCAAGAGAACCAGTGAACATCCTGTAATACTAGATATTGGAAAATATATAAGAATATAACATATCGGAAAGAAAATCTCATTACAGCACTTTGTTAAATAACTAGCAAAGATTCTTAGAAGAGACCTGTGTCAGCTTGAGATACATATCAGTAAATGGCAAATTAGGGAGTTTTTATGCCGATATATGGACATGTTGCTCAGGAATACTGCAAACAAGTTTCTGCAGGACCCCCTAAAACAGATCAGTGCTACTACACATACAACCCCCTGTTAAGTTTCCTACCAGCATTTCTATGGTCACGTTAAACCACTGCAAATGTGCAAGAGCAAGCAAATCTTTAACCCTGCATATTCTGCAGAAAGTTTTCAAATAACTTCCCGTGAGGATTCGATAGAGAATTTTGACCCGCTAAGCTCATTCAGTCGGGGAAGGAAAAGCTGTGCCATGTGACCAATAGCAAACAGGCAGCGTGGCTTGAATTACCCATATTGAACACCTCCACAAACCACAGAGTAATTTACAACACGTCATTCAGCTGTGAAGACTTTTGAGGAAACTGCAGCCAAGTGGGCGATGTTGCGTAGAGAGACACGTCGGCAAGATTCAAATAAGCAATTGATTCAGCTTTAATACATACACAGCTAATGCAGCATCTAGATTATTTTCACTCGCCTGTTGGCAAGTGGGAGTGTTTTCCATGGAACACGTACAGCATGTGCTCTGGCATGGACCACCTTTCTGTACCCTATGTAACGCTCTGCAGGGGAGTATGGCCAATAAATAAATACTACTTCGCAAAATTAGCATCACCAGCCTCTACTCAGAATCCACCCCTCAAAGTAGAAAAATACTGCAGTCACAGTCAGGATTACTCCAGGTAGATGTCATGTCCACTGTGTCCCAGGGATTAAATGTGAATGTCCAGGTGAGTTTTTGCCATCCCATAACGACCTTATATTGTCAGATGCTGGCTCGCAGCTGAAGACATGGAAAGGGATGTGATTGCTCTCTGCAAATATACCAAGGAGGAAGTATATGAGGAGAAGAAAGAAGAGTGTAAAGACAATGTTGGCACAGCAATAGGGAGAAGTCAGTCAGAAGTATGTTTAAATATTTGAAAAAAGGTCATCAGCGTCAGGAAAAAAAAGTGATTCTGGGGCAGATTTTGTATAAAAATAACACGGGAAAAAAAAGCCTTCCTCATTTTTAACATGGAATTTCATCAGTTGATATCAAGCATGATACAATGCAATTATTTGTGACAAGAGGGGACAGGCCTGGGAAGGTCCCTCTGTTCCTGCCAAAACTTATATACAGACAGAGATACAGGTTTGTTATATACAGCAAGGTGAGCCTCAGGAAAGTAAGATCACAAAGGCAAATTTATTTTCTCAAGGCAAAAAACCCAAACCAGCAGTAAGTAGCTAACATAAGCAACTGCGTTATAACATTGGCCATTGCTTTTTCAAAACACTGGCATGCTGTTGTCATGCAGCTATTATGAAGAAATCACACTGTGAAGCAAGAAGCCTTCCTGCAAACCAGGATTGGAAGCACAGAATCAGCTGCAGTTTTTTCCCTGCAGGGGTTTCTCTAAAGAAAAAAAAAAAAAATCTGATCATTGGTTTTGCACGCACTAAGAAAAAATCAGTTTGCAAACAATGAACATCCTTTGTGTTCAGCGTTGGCAAAGCAATTGATTCTAGTTTGAGATTGGACCTGTGCCACTGCAAAAGCAGTTCGTCTTTTCTGTTCTGAAAAGTACTGTAATGAAGAGCTTCAACAGAGGGGATTTTTATCATTAGACTCGGGCTATGTTTTCTTTCAATTTCTCTCACTTCACAAAACAAAATGTATGGAATCCATCATTCCAGCATATTGAGAAATAAAGTAACTCTGAGATACTACAGAAAATGTTAGGACTTAATATATAACAAACAAATAACTTCCAATATGCTGTTATCTCCCTCCTTTAACAGGGTTTTCCCTGCTTTCTCCACCAACGTTCAGGAACACATTATGAGGACATGGCTTTCCATTGCATGAATACAAATGTTGACGCAAAACTTTTACTCTCTTAAAGAAATCGTCTCTTTTTTTAATCGGAAGGTTCAATAGATATTTCTTCCAATGGGTCTCAGTATGCATGTTATACACGTGGTGGAATAACAGAGAAAACCCCACATAATTATCAGACAAGAAATAAGGTCGTGTAAATAGAAAACATGCTTAGCATACCAGAGCGCTTTTCTTTTGAACCCTTACGTGTTCACGTGCTCACGCTCTCAAAGGACAGACCTTTGTATGTCCAAGGAAGCAGAATGAGTCCACTTGGAAAGACATCTGGCCTTCCCATGGCATGTTTATGATAAAGTATGAGTAATTCCCTGTAAAAATGGGGACCTTACTACTGGTTTCTTAGCCCAAAAGCTTATTTTTTTCCTGACTCTGTCAGCATGTCTAATAAAAGATTTCACTTCTCCCTGAGAACCTTGCATCTCTCATATCCTCAGACCATCTTGACTAGAACAACCCCACTGCATTAAAAAAGACTCACAGCCTTAAAACTTGACAGACGTTTCTTTTTAACACCTTTTTTTACAAAAGCAATAACAGCAGGTAGTAAACCAACACTGCTGCACAGCATGGTGTAGGAAGGAAGTGCTATAAACCCTATCACAATTATTTCAGTGAAAGACAAGGCCATCATTAGTCCCGTATTGATCAATCTCCCCCTCCCATCTCCACTGTTTGGAAATTCATTCACATTATTATTGCTGTTCCAGACAGTATTATTATAACAGACCTGCATTATACAATAAGAGGCTTTGGTATAATTGACATCTGAAGCACCAGGGAGCTTGAATGTTTGCTACTGGTTAGAATGTGGTCTCCAGAGGGAGACTTTCCTTCTCACAAAAGGGGCTATCACATAGTCATTGCAGTGTGTAAATCAAATCCTCAGTCACTGCTGTTTTTTCATTACTTGTCTGTGACCTGGAACTAAATCTTTGCAACAGCGTACAGCTGATTATCCACCTCTGGAACCTACAACAATACACTGCAATGATGAACCCATACCTACAAATTGGGGTAAAGCAAATGACCTACCTGGGGTAAAACGACAGGAACCTGTTTATTTTTTAGCCTCGTTAAATAGGAAATTGAAAATATAATCCCACTGCTTGGGCCCTAGGTGCTGTGGAAAACCTCTGGCTTCCATGTGCAGCTGAGCACAGGCCAGGCGTAGGAAGCACAGGTAGGTTTAAAGCATCCATTCACCTCCCTGCAAACAAATTAAGCTTTTGCCAGAGGTGGTTATTAAAAGACCCCCCATGTTGCACATTAAAGACCACGTCAAAATGAGAGACATCAATTTACATAGGGTTTCTGCTACAAGAGCAGCAGAGTGGGGTGGGAGAGCCCAGGCGTGCCTTGGACCCCAGTCCAGCAGGAGCCTGGACAGGGGAGCTGGATGCAGGCAGGTACACACAGCCCTATGGAACACCATCCCCCACTGGTGGTGGCCATGCCCTGAACAAAGCGCAGGAGCAAAATCAGGCCCCAGCCCCCAGACAACACTTATAGAAGCACCAATTTTGTCCAGGGCCAGCTCCCGCTAATGGTAATGATTTATAAGGGGGAATTGAGCCCCCAGCACTGTCCTCTGCATTTGCCATGACATGGGGAAATTCTGCTACGTACCCCAAAAATCAACATCATTCGCCAAGTTCATACTCTGTGTCAGCAGGCCTGAGGAGGAATTCCACCCACGCACCATTTGCGTGGCTTCACAAGCCCAAAGGCCTCCAGATCACTCATTTAAATAGTGAATCCCCTGCTCACTTCGGGCCCCCTGGGTGACTGTCAGCTCCCTGCCCCACACCAGCTGTGTGGAGGACAGCCAGAGAACGATACGTGGCTTCATTTCCCGTTGCTATCACGGCTTCAAGGCAATGCTACAAGCTGGCACAGGTCACAACCACTTATTTTTAAGCCAGGACCTGAAACAGCTCTGCTAACACCAGAACGGAGGAGAAGAAAGAAAAGGGAAAGGGGGAAGGCTGAGCAAACAACGGCAGTCGTCTCAGAGGCAGCAAACCCAATGACAGGTAGCTTTGCCCAGGACACATGAGGGAGTGTGACGTCTTTCACCCTCACAACAGCCACTTCCAGCACGGCATACTCATGGGTTGACGTGGCAGGACAAAGATCGCTCTACTGCGTCCACAGCCTGCTGCCCTCCCTAAAAAGAGTACTTTTGTCCTTCCCTCAAGTAGGCAGAATTAAAACAATTCTACAGCACAGACCAGTGCCTCTTCCCCATGCCAAACTGGATTCAAAGCCTGATACCATGCTAGAAGCTTATGGCTGCTTGGCTTTGATTTACTGGGCTGGGGAGACCCGGGGGGGAAGGCAAGAGGAGAAACTTCTTAAGCTGGTATAAAATGTGCATCCTTACAGTCACATGAAACCCGTGTGCTTTGTGAGCAGTGAGTCGTGGAAAGGTGACTGCTTGCCATCCTGTTAGGGATGGATGTCTCTGCTGAAATAGGCAGGGAAGCAACAGGTGCTGGAAGAGAGGCCAAATCCAAGAGAAACAGGGTAAGTTTTCTGCTTGCATGCAAAGCAGGGCACATGGATCTAATTCTACCGACATGCCAGCGGTGACCTAGCTAGTCCTGCACTTAAGAAAAAGAAGTGAGTGGAGTTCATGTAGCAGGAGGCAAGAGACCAAAAGGCCCAGCTGCTGCAAGGAAGGTGCTTGGCTCAGTTTTGCCAATCACTGCCAATCCCCCTTAGCTCTCATGGACAACAGTGGGAGATACAGGCGTACACCAAACCCAGCAGATGATCCAACAGCCCCACACACCAAGGCAACAGTGCCAACATTTGTTTGCAATATTCAGGAAAGTCAAGCAAACAAGCCTTAGTACTTAGTACTAAACCAAAACAACAGAAGTCATGGCCCCGAAACTTCAGTGGTGCTCTCCTGCAATTATTTCAAACAAGGTCCACCTCATTCTCCTGTATTTGTACTTGGCAGGGGGAGGTGAACTGGCCTGCTGCCTGTGATGTCGGCTTAAGAGCTCTGCTTAGGACACTGTCATAATTCTTGTCTTTCTTTTTTGCTAATGGTTGCATACCTTTGATTAAAACCTGCATGGTGCATTAAAGGCTAAAACAGATGATGAATGCCACGTTGTACTTTGCGTTAGATCAGAGTTGATTAGAATTTTTGATGATCCAGCAGCTAGGAAAAGAAACTGCATGAGCAGTGAAAATATTCAGCTGTTACTGTTGTAGGCGGCAGTGGCTTTTGTTTGACACAAGATACAAAACAGTAACTAGATGGACAATGTGCTCTCTTGGTCAATGAATGGCTTTATACCACAAAAGAGCTCTGTAAAGAAAAGCTGGTGAATTAATCAGCCCAAATATTTGTAAGACTTCTTGCTTGTTTTCAAGTGGGCAGCCCTCCCTCACCAGCCGGATGCTAGCTAGTTTATTTTTCATCACTGCAAATACAACAGCCAAGCATTTTAAACAAATATTCAAACAACAAAGCAATGTAGTAAAAGTGAAAGAAACCTGACCCAAGTGCATATCACATTAGCATCCAGAGAGATATCTTTAGTAAACTCTGCCAGCACACCAGTTAAGCAAAACACTATTGCTGCTCTGAGTAAAAAGATTTAGTTAAACTGGACGGACAAGTTGCAGAGGAGGAAGCTGCCTGATTAAACACAGTACTGGCAGAAAGCTGGCAGTATGAGCAGACCGAACTTTCAGCAAAGGGAGGCTGACTTTCTAAGGTCATCCAAAATTTGGTAACAGAGTACGTAGAACGAGCACATTGAATAGGAATATAAGGAAAGAGCTGGAGATGACTGAAGAGAGAAAGAAAGAAAAAAAAAAAAAAAAAGAAACTTTTTATGGTGCTGTCTCCAAACAAGGAGAGTTTATTTCACGTTCTTTTTGGTGGCCTTATTAACTTAAAGAATATTAGGATTTTTTTTTTTTTTTTTTTTTTTTTTTTTAACATGTAGCTTTTAAAGATCCCTTCCTCCATAAAAGAATTTTCAAAAGAAAGTGGTTGATGCAGTTATTTTGCAAGACTGGGCACAAGTTATTAGCTCACTATTTGTAAAACTGCTGCTAAATATAATCAATTACCTTTCCAGTCTAATTGAGTTTTAGTAACCATCTCAACCTTTCCAGTGCAGCAGTACACTGATATTGCAATGGTTTCTTCTGCAGTTATTGCCCTGCAAATACACTTCTAAGCTAGGTCATGGCACTCAGATCAATGGATGGCTAAGGTTACAGAGTAATTTAAATCTAGGACCACCCCACTTCCACTGCAGATTTAGAGCAGAGTCAGAGTCAACAGGAACACGTCATTTTGAAGAAGCATGTATACCTTCAGGTTGAGAGGCCAGCTATTCTAGTGTTCAAGTAAGAGTTACCTTTAATGTCATAGTTGTATCTATGTAAATCTGGACTAAACCAACAAATCTCCCCTTAGATTCAAGAAGGAAGAGCTGGGTAGAAAGTACACTTTGAGAAGTCCATAAGTAGTGGAGGAAATCCACAAAGGCCACAGAAAATAAAACACCTTTAGTGGTATCACATAAAAAGCCACTTCCACAACTACAAGAAAACTGTAGCTTGCTCTTGCTCCCGGCTTCCTCAGAATGTGTGTTCCAGAGATCTGAACACTCCTAGATGAATGCCCTGCTCACCACGTAGACAGCCACAAGTCCTTTCTCAAGCAAGCTCTTGTTTGAATCCCATACAGAAGATGCTGACCAGACAGCAATGCCTCTCTCCTGCATGAACTTCATCCATCGCTAATCTTAGATCCTTGCTTAGACGAACCTCTCTGAGGCAAGAAACTTTCCTTGTGTGTCCCATGAAGACCTGGGTGCCCAAAGCAGGAGGATGCCATCACAAGGCCTACTCACCTTAAATAATCGTACAGCACGTTGCAGAACATCCTGTCACGTCTAGGCCGGGAGACATCGAGTCAGAGTGCATCATTACTGCTATCCAGACACGCTTTTCCTAAAGTAGGCAGCTGTAATCAGAGAAGAAAAAACAAAACAAACCAATACAGCTGCATTTCTAGCTTCAAAGCATACCTAGGGCTATCTCCAAACATGTATCTTTTTCCAGTTTTTGCTGTCCACAACTCTGTTGCAGCAAATTACGTATTTAAAATGCATAAGTGAAAAGGAAGTTGTTTTAGCAGGGGAAAAAAAAAAAAGGCAAAGTACATCACAGACATCACTGACAGCTGCAAGCAAGACTAGTATGACAAGCCACAGTAGTAACTAAATAATCTCTTCTGTTATGGAGATAATGGGTTTTGATTCCCAAAAACTGTATCAAATTTTGTATGTATTCGCACTGTGTTATGGTTAAGTGTTATTTCCCCTTAACGTTTGAAAGGGAACATACTCCAAAGGCACACTAGCTAGATTACATGGACACATTATAAGTTTCACAATCTTGAGAGCATACTACTTTGATCTCAGAAGTTGATTGTTGGAGCCCCACAGAGCAAAAAGATAGCACAGGAGGGTCTTTTCACTGATATACACATAAGGAAAAATTTATGAGATTTTTGCAAAATTGCTTTGGTTTAGAATTTTTCTCAAGTGTTTCATTTCAACTATAAATAGAAAATAGAATCTCATGACAAAGATGTAGTTGACATAGTGTGCAATTTATCATCTGTGAGCACATTTCAGAGTACTTGTCTCAAAGCTGACATGCTGTGTGGACTGTGGAATATGACTATTTTAATATATTCCATGACAAATGCAAGCAAAAGTAGCTGGGATGCAAACAATCCACAAAGAAAATTCTCCATTGGCTCTCCCAATCTGGACTTCTTTATGAGAACAGATAACCTTGTGGAGCCAAAACTCTTCCAGCATAAATGGAAAAAGCGTTGCTTCTCTGGCTCACTTCCTACCATGCTTTTGCCATGACTTGTAAAGACCTATTCCTGGAACCACACTGTTAAATAGATTTGACTTCTTCCCCACCTATAAAAATACCACAGACATGCAAATGATCATTAATGTATATGTAGACAGCTGCTGAAGTGAAGAAACTAACATAAACACAAATGAAAGCATCTGATTCCAAGGTTGTCACTCCCTTTCACAGTATCTTTCTCCTGGGAACTATTTCTAGCAAAAATGAAAAATAATGGTTTACAGTAGGTAGCTTATGCTAAAACATTCATATTCTTCCACATCTCAGAAAGCAGACCCATGGGTGTAAATACAGGTTTACTCTACTAGTACGACCACAACTGAAAGAAGCAGCTGAGCTCATCTGCTAAAATTCAATGTAACATGCCAAGGGCTGTAAGTGATTTAAGGCTACAGCACCTGGGAGGTGAGGTACTCAACCTCAGAGAGCAGGTGGTGACTAGTAAAGGAGAGGGTTCTAGCTTCAGCTCACTTGAATTTTGGCTGAAGTGACTGCACAGCACTGAACGCACTTGGATTTTCACTGAGAATTTTTTTTTCTTCTTCCTGCTCTAAGAGGCTGTCATGTGCTGCCACTTTCCAACTCTCTTTGCACAGGTGTAAATCCAGAGTGATGAGTCCAGCTCCGGCAGAAGTCTCTAGATTTGCACGGAGATAACTGATAGCAGCCATTGGACCGTTGTTTTTGTTTTACAGTTTTCATAATAAACTAATGCAACAGCAGACAGCAGTTCTTACAAAATAAGGCCCCGACCGATATTTGCCCGATTTTTCTCTTCTTCCCGCAGTACCTGCTTCTTTCACACAAGCAGCATGTACTCATGCAAGTGGTAACAGCAATAGCCTTATACTCGAGTGGACACGCCACCAGAGGGCAATGGAACACATTGCCTGTATCAGCATCTTGGAGAAGGAGCCTTTTGGCCCCAAGTCTGGCAGGTGAAAAGCCCCTGTGTTAGCCATAAACACACTTAGCAGCTGCTGTGAGGAGACTCAGATCCATTTTAAGACCAGATCCGGTCTGTGCTCCCGCACAACATTACAAGAGGGTCAGGCTGCAGCTTCTCTTCTTGTACTGGTCAAGCCTTGCAAAGCAAGGAGCTTCCAGAGTTGGAACAGACAAAAATTTACCAGTGATCTTAAAGTCTGAGGCAAGTACTTCCACTGGAGATACCTTACCCAAAGGTGTCAACGTGCCATCGGCCTCACGCTCATTCGCACCCCTGCACCTCCATGCAGCTCAGGCAAGGGGGAGTCCAACTTCTGCCTGAGCCCACGACACCCGGTCAGATGAATTTGATGTCACTTGGGAGGAAATTATGATCCTCTTTGGCACATGATGGCACATTGTCATTGAATAGTTTTCACTCATCTGGGATGGTTTTCACTCTTCTGCATTGATTATTTCCAAATGCCGCTTTTGAAATCCGGTCAGAGGCTAAGAAATGGTTATACATTTTTTTAGTGCTAGGAGATTATGCATAGAAATGTGTATAATATAACTCTGGTTTCAAGTGACCTTCCAACATTTTATAGGTGTGAAGAGCAATACCTGGTCATTGATTAACTACAGATTAAAACTGAATCTTGGATTTGTGGGCGACTAATTTTCTAGTGACACCATTTAATATCTTCCACAGGCACCAGAAACTACTACGTGGGATTTTAAGCACCAGACACAGGATCTGGGTGTCCTAGGTAAATTCAATTTGGCCTAACCCAGAAGCTAGTCAGTTCCATTTATATAATAATAGCACTCTGAATCAGCTCTCTATTTTGACAGTCCATATATTCAGAAGGGGTTTGGGTAGAATGTGCACAGACGTGGCCTGGTATAAGAACATATGTCCTACACGCATATGTATGACCTATGAGCAGGTGGCTGGTGGCTCTTCAGCTCTGCTGGTCTCAGCTCTGGATTACATGAGAACAAGCTCAGAACCATGCCTGCAGCATCCAGGTATTGACAAAGTCTTCCCTGTTTTCCTTGCCACTAATCTGGGGTCTGAGCAGGGAAGGTGTTGAAGTCCATGGGAGCCAAAGTGATTTCACAACTTTACAGAATCAGCATCTTAATCACATTAAACATATTTCATTAACACAAAGCCAAGGAATGAAGGCAAACATTTACCTTAAGTAATTAGAGCTTTAAAAAGCAAGTATGCTGTCTGCTAGACAGTACCGACCAGAGTGACTTTTGTCTTCCAGGCATGAGTCAGAAGGTTAGATGAACGCTCAACGCTACTATACTGGCATTAATGACTGATATCTCAAAGACTGGTACTATGGTGGAATTTGCATGCTTACCAATGAAGAAGCACAACTCCAATGGGTACAAAAACAGAGTTCAAAAAAGTCTGAGAAAAATAAAGAGTTCAAAAAAGTCTGAGAGTGGTTTGGTCTTTACAGAGGGGCTAGGATAAAGCTTCTGCAAAAAGAATGAAAGTAGTTAGGGCACGTAAGAGATGAAGAGATTTAAGAAGTAGGGTGGGAGGGGAAGGAGAGAAGAACTGAGACTGGAATTTGGAACAAGCTTCTGTAAATGTTGTGTTAACTATTAATTGAAGAGTAAACAGCCTATTAAATTCTTATGGAATATGTGCATGAAAAGCAGTAGCACAAGTCAGATCTGCCCCATGTGGATGTTGTTTATGAAGCAGCCTCCTTGGAAATGTTCCTCAGACTTTTGACAAATGAACTTTCTGTAGGTTGTACATTTGAACATGGAATGCCTATTGTTTCCATCTGCCTTTGGCTTGTATAGTTCCTTGGGGGCTTAATACAGAGACAGACAGTTAGTGGAAAGAAGGGTTTATTGAGTGGCAAAAGCACATTCTAGTAGAATGCACTAGGAGGGGAAAAAAAAACAAAACCAAAAAAACAACCCACAAACAACCACTGGTTTCACAGAAATGAAACCACTGCAGAAGAAAAACGCTTTAAAAAAATGCATACATTTTTCATAGAGTGGGCCTAAAGCACTTATTTATATTTCATCTCCGTATGACACGGTTTTGCTCATCTAATTCCATTTAGAACATTACAATTTTGTTTCAAATGTCTGTGTGCTGAAACGTATTCTCTAAAGTGCCCTGGAGCTGCTGGCATTGTGAATATTATCTAAACGGCTCATTTGAATTTTTAAGGACAACTCAGCTTAGAAATACAGTATTCTGTTTTTCAGTTATTTTCATTTTAAAGTTTTTAGTTTGGGGTGCAAAGAAGAAAGATGTGCAACAACAGATAGCATTTGAATGAAGTCACACAGTTGCTGCTGTTTTCTTCTACTTTACGGGACGAAGCCAGACATGTGCAAGCGGCACGGTTTCTCCTGATATGCACAGGGTGACCCTTGATTGCATACGGCATTCCTGCAAAGGCTATTTCATGAAGAATACAAATCTCTCTCTCTTTGATCAGGAAGTGAAAGACAACTGTCAAACACTGCTGCTTATACGATGTATGTTTCTATTGCGCTACTACACGTTCTATAAAGAGCAGAACTTCAACTTAGCATTTCACGCACACATCGTCTTTGCACACCTGCATATATCGGTATGGTGAAATTCTAGCGCTAGTGAAATAGAGGTTTTCTTAAAATGCCTATGATACCATAATATAATACACTCAAAACATTCAAAAATACTTGCCTGCATATAGAGCAGGTCAGGTTCTGTGTCACGTTTATCATGGGGCCCCTGTGGCTGAAAAGCCTATATTTTGAAGGCAGTCTTTGTTATTTTGCTGAAGTAGACAGACTTAAGGTCTAAATTATATGCTTTTTTGAAAAAAGATTCAAACTCAGGAATACCTCATTCACTTCACTGCCATTGAAAAGTCATTGTAGAAATGATACTCCTATAGTACCAGCACACAGCAAGACAGGAATTCATTGGCTATCGAGCTACTTGAACTACAAGAAGAACACTCTAAGTGAGTTATCTTTTCTTTCACACTGGTCGTTTCTGTACAGAGCCAGAAAGCTAATCGAAGGGGATATCCTTTCAGACAGTACAGATACCTAGTTGAGATCAGTCTATAGAACTGCATGTTTCTACACATGGGAACACACAATCGGAACTGTATTTGTTGACTGGTCCCTGCAACTAAACTAAAGGAAGCTGGACTTTTCCTCAATATAGATTAAGTTTTCCTCAAGCTGCCACGACAAACCCTCTTCGGAAGTCAAGCCGTTTTTCAGAATGGAAGAGCATGCTTTCCTAAATAACTACCCCAGCCTTAACCAATCATACAGAATATAGATATCATTCCTTAAAAGTTAAGGCCAAAAAGGATACCAGATGCACCTACTGTGTATTCACAGACCATTAACTTCAACCAAAACATCCTAGTTGATAGCCAAAGACTTTAGCGACGGAAAAGCACTTCTGTGCTTAGAAAACTATCTGCCACGGACATGGGGTTGGCAAGACCTGAGGAAGCCCTGCAATGGCAAGGAATTAATCATGTGAGATGTACACAAATGATCCTAGCAGACAAACCACACCTCATGCTATATGAGGTGAAAGATTCACAGAGCCTGCCAACCTGACCCAGGGAAAATTCCCTCCCAAACCAACTAAGGCAATCCGTAATCACTCTCTATACCACCTACAGAGAGATCTCCTGCTGTGGCCAATCTCTAATGCTGCAAGGGAAAGCAATTAATAACAATGAAAAGCAGCAGCGTACAGAAATCTTTGTTCATTGCGCAAGGGAGGAGATGAAAAGAAATCTGCCCTGAACATCTTCAGACAGCCTACTGGAAATCTGAGCCACGCAATTCAGGTCTGTTAATTGTCTTAATGCGGAGTTGCTGGCTATAAGCTTTGGAGTGCAATGCTTTCCCCTAAAGGAAAGGGACGAGGAGGGAGGCTAGCGGCACAGGGACACAGCCGTCCAGCGCAGGCTTATCGAGAGGCTTGAAGTGACCACAGCTCGCTCTCTGTCTCTTCCCCAGAGGGACCCTTTCATGTTCAACAGACCTCGCAACCAGAAAGCAGCATCTTATTTCAAGACTGAATTAGCTGAAATCCAGCTTCTGTCAGCCAGGTGGAAAAGCCCCTGCTATCAGGTATCTTCTTCAGAGTGGCCTCTCAGCCTGCTCTTAAATTAGCTGAATACTCTGAATTCTTTAAGCCCTTCATCCCGATGCTTGTTTTCCAATCTTCAACTCATTTTATAGCCCAGCTTAGGCAGAACAGGACACATCATCGTAGGATGAAGCTTACAAACAGTACTAAATATTACTTTTTCATGGATCACATCAGCTGTGTTTTGCCACAGCACAGCAGCAAAAATTCAAGTTAAAGAAATAATCTATGATGTCACCTAAGTTCTGCAAGCCACTGCTTTCTAAAATGTGTTTTACTCCATTCTCCATTCCAATATACACTAGCTAGAGCTTGACTGTCTTAGAAAGCGCTTTTTTGTTGGAACATAAACATTAAACTAGGTGATCACTCTTTTTACCTGGCCTTATTGTTTACTTCCTCATTGATTTTTGCATTGGACTTGACCAGCAAGTGTTTTACATCAGTAACTAGATCACGGATCACAATATGTCTGCCCCACCTTCCCAGTGTATGGAGAAGAAATTTACAGCAAAACTACCTGAAAGAGCCTGAATGAATTATGGGAAGAGGATGCTCACCTATAGAGACTGGCACAACTGTAAGCAGAGAAAGCTTATTGAATGAGTATTTTAGGCAGCGGGTAAGCTATAAAGCTGAAGAATTTTTCTTTGCTCGTACAGAGAAAAAAAAAAGTAGAGGAGAGATTTTGCTCAGGGGATCTCAACTGCTTTGCTGATTGAGGTGGAAAAATCTGTGAAGGAGCCCCTTGTTAGAACTGTTGGCAGTGTATCATCCAGCGTTGTTCATGCTTTCTCTGCACCAGGAAAGAATTTTTCATTTCATGTATCATTCAGAACTTGCTGTAACCCTTCCAAAAGTCACATTACATTGTCATGCACTCTCATTAACACAAAGACCTTCGCTTTATGAAGAAACTGGCTGCTCTGGAAGATGGGCATAGGGCGCAGGTGCTACAGGTGGCCCTTTCTCATTGTGATGCTCCACCAACACGCTCAGCCAGGGAAGCAAGTGTTTCTACTGAAGATGACATACATCTCCCCGGCTTCCAGCACCTGTCTTCTGCACAGGGCTTTGTACCTGGCTGTTCCGCATCTTTCTAACATCCTTCTCCACCACCACCCTATCCCATGCCAATTCTACTACTTATAACATTCCCAGCCAAATTAAACACAGGAGTTGCTTACAACAAATAACAAAATTTCTGAAATCTAAGGAAAGCTCAGCAACGTATCTTAAACTGTTTGCTACAGAGAGGAAAGCCAAGCCATATCATATTTCCTTCATAGGAAGGAGATCACTTTTTCCCTCAGCAAACCCACTCCAAAGTAAGCCATGTCAGCAGTAAATGCTGTACTGACAAAGACCTCGCTTTTTAGATGAGTTATCAAAGGTCTGACCTATAGAATCAGAAAAACAAATAGTAATTTTTGCTCCAGAATTTACACATCAACTCCAGTGTACTAGCCAAATGCCAATCCAGGTAGCTCTATTCTGCGACTTGAGTGAAAATAATAATAAAAAAAAAATCTTGCTGCTGATTCTGCCGAATAAATTATTTTTTACTATCATTCACTAGTGACATACGATATTACACATTTGCCACACTTTATCCTAGAAGCACCCATCACACGTGTGAACTCTCTTTGTGAACTCTTACACCAATTCTTTAAATTCTTTGTGCGTCCTGTGGGATGAGACAAAGGTACTATATCATAGGAGACTAATCATGCTGTTATTTAGACACAATCTTGCTGATTCTTCCTCTGACTTCTATATCCAGTATCACTTGAAAATCAGTGCAACAAAGTAATAGAGCTCTGCATCAGCCCATACAAAATAGTAATTAAACTGAATTGAGAACACACCTAACACAGGCAGCTAAATATACAAACCATTTGCTGTCCACCTTCACAGCAGACAAGAACACAGCTCACCCGGGTTATCAGAAACTGGAAAAGGGTATTTTTAAGGTGTGGCTTGTGGCTTTTTGCCAGTACTAAATGAAACGTCTCATAGGACACGCTACAGGAGTCCAGCACTACAGTGCTTAATCTGCTGCAGGTATAGGCTAGCTACTTTGCTTCCTGAAAGCTAACCATTACGATGACAGCATCAACTTACCATCTCATCTTGCTTCCTGCAAAAATGTCCTGATTACCTTTTTTTTTCCCCCTCTTTCAGAACTGCTTCCTTTCCAAAACTGAAAAGTCTCTGTCTACGGAAGCAGTGTTGGAGCCCAAGAAAGCCAATGACCAGGCGATGGTGAGCCATGTTGGCTCTACTACTCTCCTATTCTTCACTCATGTAATAGCTAAAATAGTACTTCCAGTGGTCAGGAACGCCAGCACATCAGTGCTTCAAACTGCCATTCTAGAGTAGGAAAATGAAATAAACGTAAGTCAGACTATGATTTCTAAATTTCCACACGATCTTTGGTTTTGTCCATTGTATCTGCTTGATAATCATCTTTCAAGGTTAAATAAAAAAAGCAGAATTCAATTTGACCATTTTTTTCCTTTAATCTTTGCAGTTTCTACATGTCTGATTTTATCAAGGTGTGAAAGTATTGCCCTGCTACAGAGGCAGAAGTGACCAAGGAAGCTGCATGAATATTGGATATGCTTTTTAGAATAAAAAGAAGGAAAGGCTGATAGGGAAAGGGTTAATTCAGCAACATAAGCTATCTAGTTTGTTAAATACACCATCACCAGCCTCTACCACAAAAACTTAGATATTTAACAAGGTATTTGTTAATAATTAGGTAAAATGAGATTACATCTATCACTGGACAAAGAATAAGTTAATTGTAAATATCTAATCATAGAATCACAGAATTGTCTAGGTTGGAAGGGTCTTTTCAGATCATCGAGTCCAACCATCAATGTAGCACTGACAAAAAGCCATCACTAAACCATGTCGCTGAGCATTACATCTACCCATCTTTTAAATACCTCCAGGGATGATGATTCTACCACTTCCCTGGGCAGCCTGTTCCAATGCTTGACAACCCTTTCAGGAAAGTTGTATAACTGTACACACTGTCAGTATTCAATTACGACCCACAGGTAAATATTACAACTTGAAATAGTAGTACCAAATATCAGTGTTCTAATAGCTGATTTGTTAACTTCATGTGCAGTCCTTGCAATCCTAAACCCACCTATTGGCTATAGAGCCGGTGAAATACTGTGTTCAAAGAACAGCTTTAACAGCAAATTGTAAAAAGGTTGACAGAGATATGTCAATGAAACCTAAAGAGCAAGAGCAAAACAAAAAACATTGAGTCTTGGTGGCCTGGCTAACAGAAACTCTTGGATCTTTACCTTAACCCTGGGAAAGTGGATTGAATCACTTCACAAAAACTTTTCCTCCCTCTAAAGAGTTGTAAAGTTCAGGGTTATAGTTATTGTCTGGGCCAACCAGGTCATAGCCAACACTGATGAGGGAATGATATTAACACCAATGCCATGGCATAAAGCAGTATAATGCTAAGACAATTGAGCCCTGTCTAAAAGGGCTCGGGTCCGTCGAATGGGCAAACACATCCTGCTCTACTGTCCTACCCAGACGTTGTTCCCTTTTACTTTGATAACAAATTTGCTTGAAAAAGCATGCCAGGATTTATATCTCTATAAACTCATTTATGCCTCTTTTATTCTTTCAGGATAAAAATCTTCTCTTGATGTTATTAATCACAATTAAACAAAAAAAAAAAAGGGAAAAATAATCTTTCTAAAAACAACGTATCATATAGAGCAACAATAGTTTTAGAAGGACTCCCCTGTGAGACAGATTAAAATTTGCACAAGCAGCTCAGAAACACTAACTGCATTCAAGACCCAGCCAACTTCTGTTTGATACGCTGCTTACCCCCTAATTGCTGTGGGCATTTTCTTCAGGTATTTTCTGTTGGAAATACCTGCCATTACCAACAGCTAAGTGGAGCAGCTATGATTCTAGAAGCAGAGGTGGCATATTCAATCCCCTGACATCTCTTATGTGGCACTGTCCATGCTCTGGATGTTCACAAGTTACAAAGAAAGATCTTGGGTGGGGAAGGTGGGGGGGGGGGGGGGGGGGGGGGGGGATAAAAATAAAAATAAAAAAATCTTATAGGCAGAAAGAGAATTTCAGGAGACAAAAGTTAAATCACTAAAGAGAAAACCTCCACCTGAAGGAGACATCATGGACAGATGTTTTTTAGTTTCTTTTCAAACATACTTATTCTATACACTCTTTGACAACAGACTAAAAAATGTCTTAAAGCCACAGACCTAATCAAAAACTTCAAGAGCTGAGAGTTGATGGCATGCCGCACTTACTGTTTTGATGAGTTTACACTCCATGAAGAGGAAGGAAACATCCCCCTGCACAGCATATGGCATCACTACAGGAGATAGCAACAAGAAACGACCTTCAAGGGACCATCTGCCAGTTCTGCTCCAGTCACACCTCCTCCTTGCCCACAACATGACCCTTATACCAAGGAGACCAGCAAAGGATGCACATGGGAAACATTCTAAACAGTTAAAGCTCATGCTAGGCTTGCATCATTCACTTCACCTTTGTTAGAGTTTTTCCCATCAAATGCCAAGAGCGTTTAACCTTTAACACTGTTTTCCAGGAACATACCACTGAAACCATGGCCCAGAGATGGCTATCCATTCCTCACTGCTTCCACATCTTCAAATATTGTTTCAAAGCATAACAAAGGGAGGGAACTGATAAGACAAAATGTGATCTTTATGGCAGATGGTACCACAGGATAAATGGCTGTCGGTCTCCTGTAAATAATTCATCATTGTCAAGTGTGGTGCCCCAGTCATCTCAACAGCAGTATATGATACTAAGAAAAATGTAACATTTGTCACAGAAGTATGACATACATCATGGGGCTTTCTTTTTAACCCAAGTTTGGCACAAGAATACGTTTTACAGAGTCAAGCAAGACTTTAAGGATGCACAAGAACAACCTTCCTTACACACACACACTCCCATGCAAGCTCACTGACCCTCATATAACCAGAGAGGACTAAGCTGAGTGGCACAGACTTTCCATTTGCTTCTCAGAAGGTGAACAGAGAATAAGAAGAATGGACAAGAGCCTTGTTCCATTTCTCTCCTAAGCCCCCGGCGTGGTAGCCAGTGCACATTGTGTTCCCTGCACATTTAGGTCACCAGCAATTTATCACACACATCCTAGAGAAAAAGTGAAGTAGGGAGGCAACTGGAACTCACAAGACGTCACCCAGACTCACAAGTCCTGGAGCAGCTCATGCCTCACCTTCTACTGCTGTGTTCAGCCTCCTGTTTTGGGGTCATATGGGAACAGGTGGGGAAACAGGCAGACAGCACTTGGAAGATGCATTTCTGAATACTGCCCCTTATGATGTAGCTGCATTTCCTTTACACAGCTCCGAACAGGCCAGTGCTACAAGAATTGTTATTCCCAAATTACAGGGAAGACCAGCCAAACAAGGAACAGCATTAGTTGACGCATGGGGAAAACCCAGGTAAAGAACTGCGTACGCAGAGTTACTTGTTCCCCACATACTTGTCTCCCCAGTAACTGTATAGAGACCACAGGCTCTATACAGAGCCTAGAAGGGTGGCTTGAATCACCTATTAATCTCCTGCCAGAATAGGTCCCTTAATCCATTTTAGGTGCTGAATGGCAGCACTGAATACATCCTTAAGGGTCTCCTTCCTCTGCACCTCTTGCAAAATATACAAGGCTGTTACAGCTCCCGGATTGAGAGTATGGCTATTTAGCTCAGGGTAAGGTAATTTTTTTTAATGTCATAAGTTTCTGGCTGCTGTTGCTTGTGCACTCCAAGCAACAATGATAAAGGCTTCCCTAACAGCCATAATGGATGGGGCACAGGATCATCCCAAAAGATCTCTGGCGCCTGCCCTGGGTAGACACACTACTCTGAACAGCCAATGCTGTTCCAACCTGTAGAAATAGCAGGTAGATCTGAGATATGGGAACAATAGAGCATTCATTCAAACATATATATAAAAAAAAAAAAAAAGCTTGTGCAATTTTGTGGGAGGAGGTGGAAATACACAGTCTGCTCTCCCCCTCCCCCCCCCTTTTTTTTTTTCCTTCTTGTCACTTCTCTCTCATTTCTGCTCATTTTACCCACATTACAGCTGTAGCTGTATAAATGACAGGCTGCGGCCTAGCATCATGTGACAGATCATCCTACATCAGCTCTGAAAAATGGAGATGCTGTCAACTGTCTGGTTCTCCTCACATTCACTGTCAGCATCAGCGCATTCAGGCAGCATGTCACAGTCATCTGAACAAGATGAATACAGTACTGTGAACATCAGCTTGGGAACCAAGTCAATCAAACATGTGACCACAACCACACAGAAGCATTTGTGCTGAGAAACTGCCACAGAGAAAGGGTTTCCAGTGCCCTGCTATGTACTGCCACTGGTAGTTTTTAATTAAAATATCTGCTCAAACTAGCTTAAAAAACAAAGAGGGATTTTTGTGGTGAGGTGTTTTGGTTTTTTTTTTATACAGAAGCTCATAAAGAAAATCTCAGCAGCCCCTGGGGCTGAAGACAACCTCAACATGGACTAAAGCTGTCAGGGACCAGTCTTGCTGTTCCTAATCTCACTGGACTAATCTCACTGACAGGATCCCACAGGGAAGCAAGGGGATTGATTCTCCTGTGCTACCCACATAAGCCTCTAACGGAGGTGGGCCAGAGGAGACAACGTTGTCTCCATTCCCCCACTGTTCAGAACAGACAATCCAGAAAGGAGATGGAATTAAAGGGACCAAAGAGGAGGCTGTTGGCATTTAATTTCCATTTGGCAAAGCAGAAATAGCAATGGGCCATGTGATGGTTCAGTGCTACTCTGTTCATGGGACAGTATGGGTATGCGCTGCCTCCCTTCCTGTCACCTCAAGGTTCCTGAGCTGCGTATCCCAGCCAAGTCCATTGAAAGTTGTGTACTCCTTATCGAGGCACCGTGAAACAAAGAGGCCTTTCCCACATAACAAGAAGCTGCGCAGTGAAAAATAGCATAGGGCACGAAATGGGAAAATTAACATTTCTCCTGTCGCGCTGTGTTTCATCAGACAATATCCATAGTTTTTCCTCCTTCCCATCGTTCCTCCCTCTGTCCCTAAAATTTCCCTCTCAAAAATACGTGTAGGTCTTTATGTGTATCTCTTATAAAATGCCTGTATTCTGTTGCACGTTACAGGTTGGTCTCAGAGTGGCAATCGCTACACAAACAAGCAGGAGAACACGTTAACCCATTGTGCCTGTGCTGAAATTGGTTTCAACATCAATGAACCAAAGCAGTGGTCTGGGAAAACAACAGAAAAGCCTTTAGCAATGCAGTGATAAAAAGCAGCAGCATTCACCCAGCTGAAGTGGCATTTATGGGCAAATTTTTGAGCACTGTCCCAATATGAAAAATGTGCAGTACATTAAAATGAGTATCATAAAAACATCAGGAAAAATGCCAAAACAGCAATGACTTTGTAGCAGTCAGAGAACAGTCCTATTCAAAGAGAACAGGACTTCAGCTCAGACAAAAGAAGACTGTTTCAGCTGTACTGGGAGGTTCTCCAACCAGAAGATCCGTTTGAATTGTCAGTGGAAGTCTGGACTCTCTCCGGCAGCTAATACGAATGTTGAATCTCTTTCTGTGGTGGCAGAACCTCTGCTACATGGTCGTGCTACCTACAACACAGAGGTAGGGGAAGAGGAACTTTATTTTCAGTTACAGAAGCACTTCTGGCTTTATCTTCCTAACAGAAAGTGATTGGGCACATTCTGGAGGAAAAGCTGTACGACATGCCATTAACAGCAAAGTGACTTCGTGTTTTCTGGGGACTGCTTCTCTCAGCCTTGCCTGGATCACCATCTCCATTAGCACCTTAATGAGAGTACCATCTCATTCAGGACCTGATCTGAAACTGAAAATTTACCCGAGTCATTTTCAGTAAATCACCTGCACACCTACACCCCTATGCACGGCCATACTCAGAATGGGAGCAGATGAATGATGGCTAAAGACCATCCCCTTCCACAAGGATCCCTTCACAACTCTTCTGCCCCTAATGTGACTTCTGACAAAAGGAAGATGCTCTTTGCCTTCTATACATGGAATGCACCTGCAACTGAGCCGGGGAATGTATGTGGAATACGGTATTATTAAAAGCAGCAAAAATGGAGACACTTACTTAAATTAGTACAAATTTTCCCCAAATTCCAAAAGACAACCACTATAATTGCTGCCGATTTCTCTGCCATCCTTCTCCCAGTCAGCAGAGACAGCCACACAGAGAAGTTCATGTGCAAGCGTGGATATGAATCAAATGAAGAGGCTACTTCTGAAATATATACTAAACTGTACAAGCTACTACTGCTCTCTGATTTGCCTAAACAAGCAGATGCACTTGTTTAAATATCTCCCTGCACTAACAGGGACCTCAAAACAGCTCAGCATCAGTGCATGAAAACTAGAAAATTAAACTAGCTCAGAGCTGGGGGTATTCATATAAAGAGTGGAAAGTTTCTTCAGTTTTATGTGACATCCGCTGCCACACACACACATAAGAAAATAAGCAGTCTAGCTGGGCTGAGACCATACTTGATACTGCTAATATCCTGACCTCCAGACTTTGTCCATTTGGGAGATAAAAAAATTCTATTTTAGTTCATGAAAGGTGGATTAAAACTGAGTTTTTCCTTCCTACCAATAGTATTTTTACCAGTAACACAGGGAACCTGCAACAGATTTTACTTTGTGTTTAAGAAAAAAAAAAGTATGGCTATTGAAACTTCAGAACAATCTACGTTAAAAGAACTAAGTCTTCAGGACCTAGCAAATTGGACTTTTATTTGCAATAAGGTACAGTTACCTGACATATTATCAATGTTGATGGATATTTTTAAAGTTAGATCTCATTCTAAAACACAGGCTCTCTGCTGCCAGCATCTGAGTAATGCTCTGGCTCGTTAACAGATCTCTTTGTACGAGAAGAGGTAGAAGATTATCCCTAAGCTCACATCTTCTAGCCAAACAGACACATTATTCTTGCTGTGCTCAAAGTTCTGAATGGTCATTTACAGTAAAGGCAACAGCTTTCACTGGAAAACAAGTAACTTGCCAAGAAATGATGAATTTAAAAAAAAAAAAAAAAAAGAAAAAGGAAAAGCAGATCTGTTGCAAGCCTCCAAAAGATGAAGCTTTGTCAAGGAACAAATTCAAAAAACACCAACTTGATCATCTATTTCATACCTCAAGAGTCTTGCAATTCCTTTGGATTCTACCAAGAAGAATATAGAAATGTGACAGAAGTGTAAGCGTCAGAAGAGAATGTGACTTTTTGGTTTTTTTTTTTTTTTTTTTGGGGGGGGGTGGGTGGGGGTTGGAGAGAGAAAGCAAGCTCTAAAATGTGATAAAGGTATAATGCCAAGTAATGCAGTATTAAGATGAGCTGACATTACTAGAACAGTTATAATTCCTGGCCCTATTTGATGAAGCTTATTCACTGTGTTCATCACTTCTTATCCAAGCTGTCAGGAAAATTGTAGCACTTACCATACACAGTCTTAACAAAAAACACACCTTTGAAAACTGTGTTAAACAAACTGAGATAATTCATGACAGAGTTGCTAAACTCACAGGAAATGTGTTTGTTTTCTGACCACCGAGCCAAAATCTTTAAGATTTTTTGTGACAGGCACTTCTCATATAACCATTGCTTACGTTTTTCTTGTCAAGAAGCTTTCTCAAATCTCAGTCTTGTGGGGTAATTGCCAAGAAAATAGACAACTTCAAATTCTTCCAAATCTCAAGTGTTAACTGGTGGGTCAAATAGAATCTAGGGGGACACTCATGTGCCACGTCACCACTCCAGTCAATAAGAAGTAGTACGTAACAGACCAAAAACATTTGGGATATTTGTTCATGTTCTTTTAAATTAACATCGCATGTAAACCATTCTACCTAATTGAGCTCTGGGATACCATTGTGATATTAGGGCAAGATTTGAGCCAGTCTCAACTGTCATTACTGCACTGGAGTAGCATAAACACAATACCCAGTACGGAGTCTGATCACATTTGTTTGACAGTTGCATGCAGAGAGCATGCCTCTCTCATCATTTACATCTCTGCATGGGAATTAGAACTCTGTCAACGTCAGTGGAGTCAGACCAACATAGAGCCACAGTGAGGAAGAAAAGAGAATCAGCCTGCATCCCATACAAGTTGGATAAAATAAGTAGAGCTGATCAAACAGTGAACTAATTCAGAATTATTAAATGAGTTAGCTCTGATATTATCCACTGAGTTCCATTAGTCATTGTATGCAAAGGTCATTTGCAAAATACTTTTGGCTCATGGCAATTTCACAAATTTTAACCGTTATTCCTTTCTTCAAAACAAGCTTCAGTCACCCAATGAGGAAACAGGAAAGAAAAACCCAACCCAAACATACGAGCTGGATAATCCATTATATATCACAAGCAATGTCTAGCTGAAATGAACCTGTCGTGAATAATCCATAGACCAAAAAAGATGCACCTAATGCTTAAAACCAACCCAGTGAGAGATAACAGGCTTGGTTTACAAACAATAGGAAGTAGGTTGTTTATTTTATAATTTGGTTGCAAAAAATAATTCAGGGTGCTGATCTCTTTCCTAGAACACGTTTAAAATAATGGCTGTTTTGATAGTAGCAAAACCATAAAAAAGTTAAACACACAATTTAATTAGATATATTTCATAACAACTCAAAGAACTCAAGACTCTGAACTCAACTGTTTACTTCAAGAGCTTAACAAAAATTAACAAAAACTCTATTCATAGATTCTATATTGCTCCTTCTTCCAGCTGATAGAGAAGTGATAGTCAACACAGTGTCAATAAACTCATAAATTTGCTGAGAATATAATTATCATTGCTGATGAAAAAAAAAACCACTACTCTCCATCAGCCTCAAGACATCATCAGGCACTTTGGTATGAGCACAAGACCATCCTGAATACTATGTTCAGTAAGGTAATTTCAGTAGTTAATGTGTTATCAAGAGAGATGGTGTCAGGGAAAAAGACAGTAATGAAAAATCTAAATTGCCGCATCCAACAATGTTTCAGCACTATCAGTAAATATAGGGCTTTACTCTTTTAAGGGTGTACTTTTGCCACCCCCAGCTGTAATCTCCTCAAATGCCAAAGATTAATCAGAATTAGGTGTCATCAGTTCTTGAATGGGAGACTCCTCATGAGAAAGAAGAGTTTAAAGGACATGGGGCAAATGATTCAGACATTTTCTCCATGGAATTCTTGTCACCCTTTGAAATTTTTCTGCTTGAGCTTCCAGATTTGGGTCTTCCCTTAATGATCCAGCTGTCTAGAAAATGGCCACAGTTTGCTTATTTTCATCTGTTTTACCATTAAGTACCTCCTTAATAAGTTTTCTTAATTTTTTTTAGAATTGGAATTAACAGGGTTGCTGGAGATGGCAAACCCACCACCACCTTAAAGCCTACAATATGGCCTGGACTTTAGGTTCCACTAAAACACTTTAAGAATCATAGAATTTTCTAGGTTGGAAGGAACCTTTCAGATCATCGTGTCCAACCTCAGTAAAAGGAGTAAAAAACTACAGGGGAAATATGTTCCAAATCAGACCATTCTAATCTGCTTCTCTCTGTTTTTCTTGGGATCTGAGTTAAAAAAATTGTTAAACTTTGTGTCTGAAACTCAGGGGTGGTTGGGGATGACCATTAAATGGAGATGTACCAAACTAAAAAAAAAAAAAAAAAGCAGCTGAAAATGTTAGGAGTGGACTGAAGACTTAGTCCTGCAATATCCTATTCAGGTAAGCACTCCTTAATAATGTATCTTAATTTCACATGAGGAACAGCTTGCAAGACTCTGTGCATATTTTGCAGTAGTCCGGAATGTTTTCTGATGAAAATCAGGTGTGGAAATTGTATTTTGGTTATTTTCTCTGTAGTTAATAAAGGAGGATAATTTTCAAGAAATGGCAAGTAAGTGCCTGGTGCCCAACAATCATCCTCAAAATACTCGAGGGACCAGGGCAGGGCTATTCACCCACTCTTACGTACAAGGAAGACAGAGTGTAATCACTTTGCATAACTTCCCTCAGATGTTAAGGACAAACAGAGAAACAAACCTGAGGTCACTGCAGGCTAACACTGCAATTACCTTACCCTCCTCTTTCCCCAAGGGGTGTCCCTTGTGCCTTTATGAGTTTCAGAAGAGTACTCATCAGATGCTTAACTTCCAAAATCAAGGTTTATGTCAAAGGCTTATTGCTCACATGCAAACCTGAAAAGTTAGGGGACAAGGACATGCTAAAGCTTTCCCTGATCCAGGGCTTGGATGAATAAACAAATCGTCATTTGCTCTTCTTACTTTGCTCTGACTCCGAAATACTCATGGACTTAAATCACATTATGTACATTATATTTGACATTATCAGCTCTTAAGTACCTCTTCTACTTTTGTCCTAGCTTCTTCTGTTAGCTTGTATCTTTTTACAGTTCCAGAAAAAATCTGGAAAACGTGCTTGTCTCCTACACTTTTTTTTTTTATTTAAAGTTCATTTTTGCATATTTACCTCCATGCTATGTCCCATTGGGATATATGAGTCATATCCATAGCAATTAATGTCTGTAAATAATGCAATGTCATGTAATAATATAAAGATGCAAAACCACATGTTAGAAAACTGTACTTGGAGACAACCAGCTTTTAGGAAAACATGGCAATATTCTCAAACATCTTCCTAATTCAGATTGGTAGTTTTACAAGGAATATAAGATTTTGGTCTAAGTCTCCTTTAATGTTGTCTGGACCCAAGCATAATCGTCTCTTCTTAGACATCTTTTTGGTTTTGGACCCCTATAGTGTGCTTTTTATACACAGAGAGAAATAAAATGCAAAGGGAAAGAGGAAGAGAACAATTAATATGATTTATTAATACCAAATATGCATTAATCATTAGCAAGCCATTCTACATTCATCACTTACAGGAAGGCTCATCATTCAAACCATTTTTAGTGCCAATGTTAATTGCCTGATCTTGGGGCTGATCCTCCTTCCTACTGAAGTCAACAAGACAACAACTTCCACTAACTTTTACAGGAACCCTACTGTTTTGCCAGATATATGCCACTTCATGGCAACTGAAAAGCTATCCCCTCATCCTTCATCCACTTCCAAATAAACTACCTCCTAGGCCTCTTCTTTCTACTTTGTTTTTTCATCATGACATCTGTACACTCGTCTTTTTAGACACTGTTTTAACCTACAGCAATTGCTTCATCACTGAAGCTGATGATGTGATTTTTTTTCTGTAAATCACTTCAGTATTTGCTCTTATGCTTGACTTTCACTTGTGCAGCCACCACAAGTACAAGATCTAATCTGAACATACACGTTTAATGTTCATCTGCCACTAAAATCACTACTTTGAATAGTGTGACAGAGTAAAAAAACCACACTTCCACCAGGAAGCCTACTTAGTAGAAGGATAGTACATCATAGGCAATACATAAAATATATCACCTCATAGCAGGTGACATCTGCTATGTCATATATTTATGTAAGAGAACATCTTGTTTTGCTTTATCCGACAGACTGTGGATTTCAGAGTCTGAAAATCTGGTGCTCATACCTTACTGCTAGAATAAGGGTCAATCGACCGTTACCTCCTCCAACAGACACCTGCTTGTACAGGAAAGCTCTTGTGGGCAAATGCAAATCCACAAGCGTCTTGGTCCAGGCCAAATCTAGAAGTTCACAAGAGCCTGGGGTTCACTACAATCCAGAGCTTGGACATGAGATGCTTATTCAGGATAATGGCTTAGACAGACTTGGAAAACAACTGCAGAACAGGCAGCTAGATCCACATGACTCAGACATGCAAGCATATTTCTTTAAAGGTATTATGCTACAGGCATCAACAAGCAAATCAATCACACAACCCAGCTCTGTGTCACAGAGAAGCTTTTCCCTCCCCACATACGCAATACATGTTTATCATTAAAATAGTCCCCACAACATTTTTGTCACTGAAACAGCATTACTGGAAAATTGTCACTAATTCTTTTTTCATCTTTCAGAAGAAATGCTTCCCCATTATTTTATTTTAAATGTTCACATCACTTTGAAGCAATTTTCAAAATCACTGACATTTTTATTTCACCAGAAGCAATCTTTTCCTAGCCTTCACTAAACAAGAATGTAACCCCTGTTGTTTTCTGTGAATTGGCATTTCCAAAAGTTATTTTGAAAATTATTCAAAAATTGTTTTTAGCCTAGTTTTCAGTGAAACACAGCATAGAAAAATTGATTGAAAATGGATCCATTTCAAATGGTATGTTTTGGGCTGTTTCAAACACACGCACACACAAAAAAAATATCTTTCCCATATTTTCTGATTGTCTCATCAAACATGTGATAATTTCCATCACAAGCTCCTGAATGTGCTAATGGACTTCAATTCTCTTGACTTCAGTGGGAGCAACACACTTCAGCATCTCACAGGAGGTAACTGGCACCACGTGACTGCGTTTTCAAAGGACACAGTTTCTCAAACTACCTTTTGTCCTGAAAGAATCCAATTTAGTCAGCCCTGAAGCCTGTCTCATTCATACAATAAATGTTTATGATAAAGCTATTTCTCCCATTGTCCAGTGCACAACTTTCAAAAACAGCTATTAAACGTCTGCCTCCTTGGTCCACAATCTCTCTTTACTAGAATGTCACCAGCGCAGTTGACAGTTGTCTGTTAGAGAGTCTCTAACTCTATCTAAAGTTATAAGAGCAAACAAACAAAAAAAGGCAGGTTTCTGACGAAAAATAAGCTGGTTATTGGTTGCACAATATAAAAGAGGTTTGAAGAATTCAAGCCAAGTTAGAAGGTTCTGGATTTGAAACAATAACAATAATAAAAATCACAGAAACTGAATTGACTAAATCAATTTCCTTGTAAAAGTGTCACAATTACAGATGGTAACAATCTGGAAAAGGCTGCAAAGAGAAAATAATTACAAAGGGATGAAAACGTATTAATGCTCAATCGTATTGCATGTGTGGGAAAGTATATTCTGATATATTCCGGCTGTCCTTAATTCATCATCCAACTGTATTAAGCGCCCACTTTTACAAACAAAAACATTGCCTCAGTTGTTGAAATCCTTTATTTAGTAATCTGTGTAGGCTGAAATGTTGAAAATGGTTTCTAAATTCCTGGCTTCTGAATCTGTCTTCAAAGTTGTCTTTGCCTATATTAGCGTACAGCTGCAGGCTTTAATCAAAGGTCATTAGATTTACCAATTTCTGTCAGACATCCTAACATCGTTCCTTCAAAGGAAATACCTACTATTTTAGAACTTGCAAATTCAAGGAAATTTCACTTAATCCCCAATTTTTCCAAAATAAAGTGTCACACCAAGGATGCGAGGCAGGAAGAGGAAAAACCTTGGCGTATTCTACAAAGTGGGTGTTAGTACGGCTTAAGAAGCTGGAAAACAGCAGAGAAGATTTAGCCAAAATTCCAAACGAAGTCAGCAGACTTCAGGCACCCATAATACCCGCGTCTGTTTTTAGGCACCCGCAATCAAGCACTGCTCCGTGAACCACCGCTTGGCTGCTGCATGAGCTGATCGAATACCTCACTGCCAAAAGTCACCCAGGCTGCCAGTATCCTCTGCCTCATGTGCTCACAACTGCCCAGTGTGGTCTAGGAATTAAATCCCAGTGGTTTGAGAAGTCCAGACCAGCAGGTGTGCTAAAATTTCACCGATGCATCCACAGGATGAGGCACCTTGCAGAGTGGAGCACCACACCTCAAAAGTGCGTGCCCTTGCCAGGAAGTAGACAGCAGTGCTTCATGCAGGTGTTTGTATAGGTAACCTCCAGATAATTCCATGTAATTCTCTTGGAAAAGATAGCCATGTCATATTCACTCTCTTGGGTCAGATCTGCAATTCCATTCACGTTAAATGCAGCCTGGGAGGAAGCGTGACAAATTAAGTATTTTCACTCATTTACAAATCACAAATGGCTAGTTGGATACATATGGGCTCGTAAGTGCAGGGAGGGCATTCGCAACACCCTCTCTTTTATAATCCCTTCAAGGTGCTAGGCTCAAAGGAAGTCGCTGATGTTCAGGACATTTGAGAGCCGCAGGTACGAGTAGCAGAGGAAGAAAGGGGCAACATGTGTTGACAGGATGCACCGCTCGGCAGCAAGGAATAACTGCAGCCTCTCGTGAGGTGACACAGCTACTTAACGTCCCTTGCTGAGATGATGTCTTTTAGCCTCCAACAAGCCCTGAACAAGCATAGAAAAAAGGTTTCCAGAAATGGAATTATACTGATGATAATATTACTGGGACTATTTGATACCTGTTTCTACAAATGACTGCAAATGGACCCCAATAATAACGCACAGAGTAACATCCACAAACATGCTACTGCCTGGACTCACAAAACCAAATAGTACGACTGTATAGACATGTCTCTTTACACGTGGAAACAACATACACACTTCTTCATGTTTTTTATTTTTCTGCTCAGACCATAAGCCGATCTACTTTAGAGGGTGGCCCAAATCGATTAGATTATGGACCTCACCGAAAGTAGCCTGCTCCACTGAGCTCAGCCCTAAAGCTAGGAACCACGGGAGACATGTTCCTCACCATTCTCAGTGCTGTTTGCAACACCTGAGACCATCATGAACAGAAACAACAGACCAAAACTTAGTACAAGATCCAGGCTTGTGGAACACACACAGCAGAGGCCTTCGAGTGTCATGGTCAAAGAAAAGCACTGTCAAGAAGTGGAACGGATTTGAGTTTTGTGAAGAGATACATTAAGGGATGAAGCTTTGAGCACACTCAAAATGCACTGCATGTTCTCCAGCTGTCCAGGCATTATGGGACTAAGACAGATGTTTGTGCATGAAGAAGGTCAGCTTTCTTTCCACGCAACGTACATTCAGAAGACCTGCTAAACACTGGATGCCTTTATGTCACTGCCAAGCAGCCGTAATGAATGAAGCACTTCTCAAGCCCAGCTAAGATCAAAACATTATTGGTGAAGAAAAAGAAAGGTCCTTCTGTATTAAATAAACCAAAGCTTCTGCACTGCCAAACAGTCCTTTGGGGAGTTCAAGTGGAGACTGACAGGGACATGGTAGGGAACACAATACTCCCTCTTCTCCAGAAGCAAAAGAAGAGTGCTTTCCTCCTTTCTGGGCCTGAGAAAGCGGCGTTACCCTCAGCTCCCACATTTTCTCGGCTGGTGTTATAAAAGTTTCCATCTGCTTCAGCCACGGACTCGGTTATCTTCTGATGCTTACTCTATGCAGGCACTCCACACTATTACTGAAGATTAGTGTTCATTACTGAAACTCTATTCAAAGGCAAAAAGCAATGAGTGTTTTGTTCTCAAAAGAATCCCAATGGATGCATGCTCCCACCCTCACCATTACTTAAGTTTCACCTCTGAATTATTTTGAGAAGATGAGATCAGAGAGATAGACTCTTATCCTGATAGTCTAACTGAACTGAGATCTGGCTTTCGGAATATCAGTAAAATGGGTTACAAGCAGAATATTATTTGCAACTACGCAACAGCATCAGTAGCATGATGACGTTTGCTAATTTTCTCTAGGGTTTATTATCAAGTGTATGGACGACTCTACAAAGTATTCAAGACTTTGGTTACATTCAGTTTATTTATAAATGGGTTTGTTTTGCTTGCACTAGAGAAAAGAATTTTATTGTCAGAGGAAAGCTTTAGTTACTATAGTTGTTACTTGGGCAGAACTGTGTGTGGGTTAATGGATCTGCCCACAAAAGCTAAATAGCTTTAGCCACTTCAAACACAAACTGTGAAGAGTTGTTATATCCCAAATTATAGCTGCAAAAGGCTCCTTAGCATGATTTGCCTAAACTATGAAGCATCTTAGCTATGTAAACACTACTTCTTCAGAAGATTAACACATGGATAACAAGTTCCGGTCATGATGAGCTCATAAACGGAGTTTAAAAAAAAAAAAAAAAAAGCACGCACCAGAACATTAGTTTCAGCAAAACCGTAGCTTAGGTTCCTGCTGCTGTTTCCCCACTGGCGCCAGGCTTCTCAGAACAGTAATCCATCGTAACTCTCTTGATATGTTTTTTACTTTATTGATCAAACTGAAATATATAAAGAAATTAATGAAAACAAATAAATTTTTTTTTTAAAGCTCAGTCTTTGGTTACTAATAAAAAGGATAAAATAATAAAAGGATAAAAATGTATCACTAACCAAGCTCAGTTTCCTGAGGGATTTCATTGTTAATATAAAATGAACATCAAGTTTACCATTTCTTTAAGGAAAACTTAGATTGGACATTTACGCAAGGCCTTGTAACATTTATGAAGTGTACTCTTGATGTCAACATCAATAACCATGCCAGGGTTCTACAGGTAAAATCCTTTGGTCTCTTAAGTGGGTGCATTGAGTAAGTCCCTTTTGAAGTAAGTAACTTGTTAACTCACTAATGTTAACTCACTTTCAAGTTAAAAAAACAAAAAAAAAAACCAAAAAACCAACAACAACAAAACACAAAACAAAAAACACACCACAAATGCAAAACTTTCTGGTTATTTTTTCCATATACTTTTCCTCATTCACCAAGTTCCCAAGAGATGCTGGAAATATGGAAGAAAGGATTTTTGAACTGAAGTAAACAAAAATTGTTTAGAGAAAACTAAATGACAACACATAAGATCCCACTTTCTCAGTTAAGCCGCATGATGGATGTCTAAAGCTATGGAACAACAAGATCACTTCCTTTTAAAAAATTCCCCAAAGCAGGCTTTCCCCAGTGCCAGCTGTTTGGAATGAATGCTCTCATCCCCCAGAAGCTGCCTCTCGAGCGCAAGACCTACTGACCAGCAGAAACACTCACCCTACTTTTGGACATTTCTTGTTTTATCTTGTTTCCTTAAATCATAATTAATGTGAACACACTAGCTGTTAAGTCAGGCTAACCTGCGTTCTGCTGAGCACCTCTTTCATGGTTTAGGTGAAAGAGGTTGCTATTTTTTCTGTAAATCAGAACACCAAGCAAGGCTACACAATACAACATGCACCACCCCCCAGAACAAAGCCCCAAAATGATGTTGCTGCATACACATACTGTATATAAATAACATTGTAGGTATATACTGTATGTAAAGGAAGATTGTCAGTAGTTAGCTTTTGTCCTTTCTTCTGCAGAGGAAGCAGAGAGCTTTCGTGATACGTAACCTTTCTTACTCAGAGCTTGTGCATGAAAGAATGGTGAGGTGGCCTGTTCAGAAGATCCTTTGTCTTCCAGTAACCCATTTCCCCAGGCCAGCTAATGACAAAGGGCTTGTAGCAGACGTAGTCATGCTTTTAGAACACTTGAAGAGTGGAAGGTGGCTAACTGGCACAGGATCAAGCAATAAACCAACACTTTCAAACATGGAGTAAGGTACTAACTTTTGTAAGAGTGTGAGCTGCAACCCCCCTCGCAGTAACTGTCTTTAAAAAGAGATGCACTTGAAAAAGACAACAATCTTAAAAGAACAACTGAGCTTAGAACTCGGACTGTTTGTAAGCAAATATAGAAATACCATTTGCATTTTAAAAAAAGAAAAAAAAAAAAAAGCTCTGTTTGCTGAGTGGGCAAAGTCAATTTAACCAGGCAAGATGTAGGCACGATTCACTCTCCATAAACAATGTAAATAACATACCTCTAACAGCCATCAGAACATCCGTAGACATAGTAATCTCTGGATTCCAGCTGCTGCAAAGTTAACTTTTACTGTCATGCAAGAAGTCATACCAACAAGTGCTGGCTACTGAATTATCTTCTGTTTGAGAAGGGAAGTTCAGCTCGAACTTTCACCATCCTCAGGGCCCTTTGTTCTCTTTAAAAATTACTGTCAAGCAATGTTTGTGCTCAAAAAAAAAAAAACTTTGCTCTGCTCATGGTTCCTTAATTACTTACATATTACCTTAAGATAATCTTAAAACATTAGTAATCTTCTTTAAAGCAAAACCCTTTGGGTATAGGAACACAGAGAGATTCAGAGCAAGTTTTTCTTCACAATCATTTGTACCTGTCTTGCTAAGTACAGTACGTCAACCAAGCCCACATCCTGGATTTAAATTTATAATGCTCAGCTCACCAGAGGGATTTACCTTTGCAGGCAGGAAAGAGGCCTGTTCAGATGCATCTTAATGCCTGAATCATTTTCAGAAAAACTGATTATGCAAATTAAGATGAATAGCATTAAGAAACATATCTTAGAGTTCCAAGTTGTAGCGGGAGAAGGTTGGTTCGGTACGCTTCCCTTCATCCGTAGCTGAGCAATACCAGATACCGTGGGCTTGTCAGCACTGGCCACTCAACACAACAGCAGGGCAGCCCCTGCTATTGATAGGAGAGCAGTTCTACAGTTTCTTCCTCTCTTCTTCCACTTCCCTTCCCCTTATCCATCCTCTCTCCTCTAAAACACCCTAAGAAAGGCTAGCATTTGTTGGATTTGGATTACACCCATAGTCTTACAATTTAATCTTCTGGATGCTAAACACCACTCACAGGAAAACGTGTAACGTCCTCAAGAAGCTGTTTACCAAGCATAGCCTCATTGAACCAACATAATTAATGAATATTAATCCAGACAATAACTCAGCAGACAGACAGGAATGCAGTGTCAGCACCCAGCAAGATGAAAATGGGATGCCATTGTGTGTGCAAAGAAGGCAAACACTTTCATATTAAAGGAATTTTAATATGCCCAGAGAGGTGGTGGAAGCCCCATCCCTGGAAGTGTTCAAGGCCAGACTGGATGGGCCTTTGAGCAGCCTGGTCTAGTGGGAGGTGTCCCTGCCCATGGCAGGGGGTTGGAACTAGATTATCTTTAAGGTCCCTTCCAACCCTAACAATTCTATGATTCTATGAATTTAAGGAAATGCCAACAGGAAAGGCTGGGGAGTTCAGTGGGAGATTTGCACACTGTCAGATTTCTATTTCTGGACCAAGTTTTTACCTTTTTGGTTATGAAATTAAAAACCATGAGAACCTCATTGGTGTCCTAGTAAGTCTTAAAAGGGAGTAAAATGCAGCTTTCCAGATTTCTTGGTCAGGCAGCGAGAAGTGATTAAACTCCACGTTGCCCAAATTAGAAGTAGGTAACTGTATAATTTCAATTACAGCACTGAAAAGACGACTGGGAGAACAATTCATCTTCTTGTGTCTCTGTGCTGGCTATGCCAAATCACAGGAGGAAACTAGAAACTGGGTTGTCTGCCATACAGCCTCTCCAGTTCTTGCAATCTTATCCCTGGTCCCAGGGTATCCAGTGCTTATTTAAAAGCCTAGCTCTTTGGATCTACTGCTTACATGTGGCACTTGGGTTTCTTTGAAGAGTTGCAGATGACTCTTCCCTGGGAAGAGAAGCAGCAACCTACTGCAAATAAACACTGGGTCATGGAAACCTACTACCAAGGTCCGGATGTATCTCTCTATTGAATCTACATTGGATTCTATTCTGAATTGTACTGAGCAGATTAAAGCCAATTCAGATTTTTTACATTATATGGCTTTTCCAGTAGAAAAATAAATTATATTTTTCATAAAAGTTGTCTGCTTTCTTAGCTAAACTGACTTTATTTATTGTGCAATTTTTCTGGAAAGTCATATATATTGTGTTTTCACATGGGGAGCTATACAGCTCTTTTTTGAGGACAAACACATGAGACTTCATCAGAAAACACGGGCTAAAAAAATATTAATGTATTTTAAATACAATGCTAATTTTTCCAGAGCTATGCAGACATAAAAACATTAATTTGCTGAATAGAAGGTTATGGGATCTGTTGGCATATTTTTACTACTAACTCTCGTCAGTACGAAAGTTCCTTGAGAAGCAAAACTAATGAAAATTGCTTGGTTTCCTATCAATCGGGTTTCCACAACTCGACTCTCTGTGTCTAATACTGTCCATGCCTGAGGCACAGATTTTCCTCCACGTTTAGGACATTCATAACAACACTATCCTCTGCTGATCTCCACTGTCCAGTAATATATTTATGTTGCTGCCTTTATGGCAACGTGGGCATCAACAATATATTCTCCTCTACTTACTTCCATGAGTCATGCAGTTTTGTAAGCTCTGTAGGAACTAATTATACTTCGAACTTCTGTCAAAATTTGATTAAAACCGGTGAAAGCACTCAGAATTTAAGCGCAAAAGGAGGCATGTGTGCACACACGCTCAGAGCGTGATCTTTTAAGCCAAGTTTCCTCAGGAAATCAAGCTAAAAAAAGGAGTATGGCGGTAGTTTTTTCAAAGCTAGTTCAAATAAGGAGATACATTGTATATCCTGTTCAGTATGCCTTTTTTAAACTATTGGAATGCAGTTGCATTCATAAACAGCTATAAATACTTCCCATAGAAACAGCATATAGTTGCTGTTTCTCCCCGCTCCCAGCCAAACTTCATCTCTCCAAATGTAAGACAAGAGCCTATTTTGGAAACTGAACTTCAGCAATGTGCGCATTCCTGCAGTTTGGAAAAGGACAAGCTTTTTGAGAAACAAAAGCAACATAAAGTGCCCTCTATCATCAGATGTACAGTTTCCCTTCACAGCTAAGAATGGCAGTAATTTTAACCTTGCAGAGATTAGGATGCGGAAGCTATCTGTCAGATAAAAACCCGGCAAAAAGGTGCTTTTATTTTCACCCTCAAATAAAGCAAATTTAACTTCTCATACCTGCCTGAAGCTGTTGCTTGTAAATTTACCTCGCAGTAAAGTGAGAGCGGCTCGCTTCTGTAGTGCTTTTGTCTTGGAAAGTTGAACCATGCCTTTGCCGTACCAAAAGTAACACCTTTTTCTATAATGGCAGGGAAGGCTTCAGGAAACAGGGCATGGCAAGCACGGTACAGGTTCATAAGGGTGCATTTTCAAGAGATGATGGATTTGAGAGGGCTTTTGTCTCTGAGCTGCAAGCTTGCAACTGCGGAGCGAGAGGCAGGCCTGGCAACACGACTCCGCGTTTGCTGTTCAAGCAGCAGCAGTAATCCAGGATCTACTTCAGCGGCACAACTCGTGAGGATAAGGCCAGCAGTATAGATCAACGGCTTTCAGTTTTATGTCCACACAGAAGCTCGGAGCACACGATGGTGCCAAGGACTTGTAAAATCATTCAGCACTTTCCCAGTACTGCCTGATCTCCAATTCCAAGTTTGCAAGGCTGGCATTGAATTCCGTTTGTTAAGTTTAGCCACGTACTCTCAGTGTAAAAATCATGTTTGAGGGAGGGACAATCAAACCGTATACATGGCCCCTGCAAGCACTTAGATGTGCCTGCAAAACCACAGACAAGCAAAATAATCCATGGGCAATGCCTTCCCAACACCCTTAACGCAGGGAGCGAAACCAGCCATAGCTAACTGCAAGAAACCCAGTTTAAAGAACATCAGCGGTACAACCCTGCTTACAAACCCCCTGACTTCCTGCACTCCCACAACTGGGCAAGAGAAGCAGAAAACCCCTTTGAAAACTGAAGAGAGCACAGCTTTTCCCACAAACTTTAATTTCGATGGATAACAAGACTAGGTCAGAGCTTCTGACTGAGGCCACTCTTCCATACAGCAGAAAATCTGGGTTTAAAGCAATCTGTGCTGGATCAAACCCATCAGCAAAGTACTGAGCTATGGCAAACTCACTTGCACACAAATGTGTTGAAGAAGAAAAAAATAATTGAAGGGGTATCTCATTTCTAGCATACTTTATGCTGGATTAGGTATTGTCTGTCCTCCCGCAGCTGGCACAAACCCAGCATAAATTCCACACTGTTCTGCTTAATTTGACACTTGATCCAGATCATATTTGTGCTGCTTGGCGACTTGGTATTAATGAATGAGAATCAGATTTAGGAAGAGTCTTTCATCATAAGGTCAATCAGGGTAATTATGATCACTTAGCTTTTTATTCCTGCATTACAGAGATCATTTCTGCTAAAACAATGAAGGCCCACAAATTTAAAAATGCTTATCAGCCATAGCTCAGCCCTCTCCCAGTTGTTTCAGTTCTCTTCTAGTAATCTTCAGAGATTACCGAATTTCACAAATTACAAAAAACGTAGCATCAGAACTGTGAGTTTTGTAAAATACTTTTTCTCTACTGTTTAGTTCCTCTCTTCACCTAATGGGGATACCCATCTGAACACGAGCGAAAATAACAGCTCTATAAAAATAACGACTGTAACCAAGTTCAGAGTGCTTATTCATTAATATGCCACTGATAACTTGCAGCAGGGCTGTGTGGAGAAGGCTTATGCTGATTTTCCTCTAACAAGGTCTTCCGTCACTGCTACCCTTTCCTCTGGGAGTTGCACACACGTGCTTAGACTGACAGGTTACTCTTCCCCAGTCAGGGTCATTCCCAGAAATCCCTGCATCCCAACTTATTCCAGCTCACTGCCTGCTCTCCACATCTATCCTTAGCCCAGCCCTGCACTAAGTGGTGCCTTTCCCTGCAAGAATTTCCTCCAGCAACAAATCCCAGACTTGCAGAACCACAAGACAACAGGAATTATCCTTTTGAGACCCACATTAAGTCAAGAGTTTCGTTTATACCTACATATCTATTCCTATGCAAGAGTTCAAACAAATGCTTTAATCAAAACAGTTCAATCTAATAAAAAGATTTAGAAGTTAGGCATTTATTCTTTAGCTTATCAGAGAACACCACCACTAGGTCAGTAGCCCTCACACCTGAGCAACATTGTCACTGACCTCTACTTTAAAGCTTGATCTCTCATTAATGCATAAAATTCATGTGTATGGCAACGAATACATATTTTTATAGTCTAAGATCTCAGCTTGTAAGGTGGACTTGGATGCAAGTTATTAATTCAGTGATCTGCAAGAGCTAGCAATCAACCGTAACCTTTTCACTATAGCAACTAGATGATTTATGTAACATTGAGCAGTACATCAAGTCTGATGGTTTTATGATTGTATCTTGAGCTATTCATCAAAACAGTTTCTCAAAGATCTAGACTCGGTCTATTTTTGTTTAGAGTCGATTTCAGATATGGCAAGTCAGAAATAAGTAACTTTCACAGCTTGTCTTCATGGCAGATAAATAATTGAAATATTCATTTATTATGTGCCATCTCCATACCTGTAAAGAAGAATTTTAAAAGCAACTTACACCAAAGCCAAAAGAGCTGAGCAAAACATGGATGCATACACTGTGCTTACCAAACCCATGAACCATAATGACCACAAACTACACTAACTTATGCACCTGTCCCCAAGAAGGCCACAGAACTTATTTGTTACTGTAAAACCCTACCATTGGACATCAAATTTTTCAGATGAGATGCTTAATTAATAATTTGATATCCAATGAGCATAACATATGATGAGGTTATTTATTTAAATGGGCAGAGGTATCACTGTTGTATTTCTATGAAGAAAACACAAACAAAACCCAAAAAACCCCAACCAAATAAACAAACAAAAAACTTATTTGTTTTCTTCCAAACAGTTTTGGTCAATTATGGAAACATTCTCAACTACTGTATAACACTGCCACCAAACAGGCAGGTGTTTCGGTATAGAACAGGCTGAGTTTTCATGCACCATGCTCTAGTGGAGGTATCTGAGGATTACAGTAAGAACTTCACTCGTGCCCCCACCACTTCCACCACTCCAGCAAGCTCTCTTGATCCTATATTTGCTGAAGGAAGATGCATCAGAAGAGTTAGAGAGTGTTGAATCGCTGGACCTGCATCTCAGCCTTCCTATGGTTCTCAGAACAGCAGCATTTATGGTCTCTACCCCGTAACACTTGGCAGTGACAAAAGTTGGCAGGAAATCTTGGGACTGCTTCACTCCTTGGGACCAGGCAACTTGCCAAAGGGAAGGGCTACAACTACCAGGAGGCTATTCAGACATACTGAAAAGCGAGTAAACCTATTTGAGGAAGACTACATAGGTGCTGGTTTACCTAGTGCTTATTATTTCTGTTTAACTCCTATTTTCACTGCCTGTATTGTGCTTAAAATGCCATTATATAAAAAAAACACTGCACATAACAGATCAGCCCTCAGGTGGCTGGTTTATTTCAGAAATAATGTACCTAAAACATACATTGGACTGCAGTCCTGTAAGTCAGCAGCAGCCAACCTTCTACTGAAGGCTAATGCATTACACACAAAGTCATTAAACCATTACATAAACCTGTCAGAGATTTCCAGCCATTACTTACAACTGAACAAAAGGTAAATAATACCTTTTATTCACCCAACTACTTGCATTGAAACAGGAAATAATGCCTCTCCACACGCACTGCACTGTCTGTATTCTTAAACACCTAAGATATATGTATGTACAAACGCACACAGAAGAACATGATGATGTAAATATGCCCCCCCAAGTACACATCAAGAGTGGAGAAATTCCTCACTTAGAAGGCCAGAGGGGCATCTGAGAGTTTCTAACCTGACAGCCTCCATAAAACAGGACACTGATCTTCACCCACATGCACTGTATCCTTAACTTTAAAGTGCCGCTGTGCATACACACCTGTACATCACCAACACATTCCAGAAGTTTGCTCACCTAATAGAGCATTACCTAAGCCCCAGAGAGATGTGTGGGTCTTATGACACCATAGTAAAGACTTGCGTGCAGTGTGGAATGGCTTTATGATGCTCCTGCTGGTAACGCATCATCAGCCATGAGGATGATGCCACAGAAAAAAAGCAGCAGTATGGGCACATCAGCACAGCTATGACACCTTCTGAGGGAGAACTGTAGTAATAAGGTTCTCCCCTCCAAGAACAGCTCATTTCTGGGCCCCCTCTTCTTCTCCATACTATTTTCTGATTTGCATCATATTACGATTCTCTTTAGGAAATGCAGGTAAAGAGAAGGACCCTACTGCTCCAAGCACTGTGCAGTCCCGGAACTAAAACTGGCCCAAGCAGTTTGTCCATGCCAATCTGCTCACCATTTTCAGAACAAATAGAAAAATCCTCCTCTACCGATCTGGCAGCCACAGCACTCTTGCCATGAACTGTCTGTGCTTCAGACTCAGTTTCTTCCCTTGTCCTCTCTGTTCATTCTGATCAAGTAGTCCTATGCTCTGAGCTGGCATCTCTTTGGCAGTCTTGGACACAGGAGCCAAACAGAGAGTCACCCTTGAGAAAACTGTTCTCCAGTAAGTGAATCTCAGCCTATCTCTGCTCTCTTAATAATAACAGATTTCCCATGCACAAATAAAACCTCTTCTGCCAGTATTCCTGATTGACTTCAGTTGACGGAGAATTCCCCTAATGCCAAAAGAGAATATCTCCCCAGCTTTCCCAGGGAACAGCGTTTGCCTTAGAAAATATAAATCTCATTAAGGATTTCAAATCCTGGAGAAAGAAAGAGTTCTCAGGATATTTAATGAGGGAGTCACACAGAACAGTAGCCCCAAGGAGTACAGACCTCAGGAAATGGACTAAAACCGGGCCTTTAAAGCCGCAACACAGCAGAAATTCCCAGAAGGCTCTTCTGCTGGTAAAAGGATGCCGCACACTTATAATTAATGTAAAACTTAATTAGAATCTCTAGAAAAAAAAAAAAGAAATCCATTTGGAGGTAATTATAAAAAGGAGGCAGTTATAACAATTATTTATCATCTCTATTTCTGTAAGAGAAATCAGGGGCCTCATTCTTGGAGGCATTCAACAAACGTAACGAGCAGTCAGGTTCCGCTTGCCGGCACAGAAACACTCTGAAGGGTTTGCACCCGCTCTTATCACCTCCACCCAGTCAGCATTGCTGATGTACGACCAGCTGAGTTATTCCACAACACAGCTGCCGCTTCAGGATCTGTACCTCTTGCCTTGCTTGCTTGCGTTAGCATGGCTCTTCCATGCCACCATCACCATTTCAACCCAGAGACCAGACTTCTTACCATACATCTGTATTGCCTCGTGACCACAGGGCAATGCCATGAGCCTGGCGACAGACACCCTGATGCTGTGCAAACTTCAGTTGGTATGTCATGGAGCACTGTAGGTTATCAGTGAGCCAAAACTCTGCATGTTGGAATAATATCCTATAGACAATGCTCTTGGGAGCCATCTACTGGCAATTAGGAATTAACCATTTGCATGCCTGCAGAGAAATCTAAGAGCCACTTGTAAACTCCACCATCTCAGGGCACCTCCTAAACTCCTGCATTCATAACTGGAATCTTTTGAGTGATCATCTGTAACTAGTTATTTAGCCATAGCTAGGCATTATAGCCCTATTTGAATAGCAATTCCTGCCACTTCACATGCTTGGCGTGCTACCTAAGCATTATCTTCTTTCCTAACATGTTTGGACTCTAAAAGATGGAAAGCACTGTAGAAGTCATGTATAATTTTCAAGTTAAATGCAAAGCCCTAGTAAGCACATGTGGGAGAAAAATCCAGGCCACACAGCAAACTGAAGTGCCATGATTTGAAGACTCAACTCCATGACTGGAAACACTAGGTAAAGAAGCTGAATTAATTCCCAGGAGCTAGGTGGGAAGAGGGTAGCCAGAGGTCACACTGGAACATTGCCACTGGGACAAGAACATGGGAGACGCATGTGGACAACCACTCAGAGGAGAACTGGTGTTCCCTTTCTGCAGCGCGGCTGTGTGAACACAGCCCCTTGGGCTACTGCAGGTGGCAAAATGGGAGAGAGCAGATGCTGATTATGCTACTTCTCATGCCTGGATGGTTTAAATTGCCTCCCTACTAAGTGCAGGTCCAAAGGCAAGGAAAGGCTTCTAGCAGTATTGTTGAAAGACCTGAGGAGTAACTAGGGGGAAAAAAATACATGGTCAGAAAAAGGGGTTACCTTTCCAGGAAAGAAGGATTTTCTGGCACAGGGACACGCTCACAATGCACATCAGTTCCCCGGGCTGAGGGCATGACCCTGTCACATCCACGTTATACAGTGGACAGACCTGCCGGCATGCATTAGTCACCCAGAGTGCAGGGAATAGCGCGGCCAGGACATGCAGGTCTCCATGCTTAATGCCCAGGATTTCCCATGGAAGGAACAGAACACACACTTCAAATTGGGACCCTGGCACCTACCGACTCATACACCATGGGGATAACCAGTGGATTAAGAAAATTCTGGAGCAGTCTCCCAGGAATTACAGCCAGACTCAAACTAATTCAGAAATAACAACGTCTACCAGGAAGATCTCAAGACCAGTGTCTGGGGACTGAGAACAAAGTATCAGGAAACCAGTACAGAGCAAGTGATTCATGTTTATCCCACTACATTTTGCATAGCAGAAGGTTTCCAGGGCATTCCAAGAGCCTAGCAGACACAGTAGAGGTGGGTACCAAAGTACACGAAACCCCTCACATTTATCATATTTCTAGAGGGTATTGTGCTATAAATGCATAAACCAAAGGAGGTAAGAACCATGAAGTAATGCCATTGCATCTATCAAGTGCAGTATTTTGTTAGCCAGAAAGACATGAAGTTTGTTTACATATAAGCAAATTAAAAAGTCTTACTTGTCACACCATCTGCTAGTTACAAAGGAGAAAGACGGTAGCTTAAATGCCTATGGTCCTATTGTGTGTTTCATACTTGGTTTTAGATTTAAAACTATATTATTTTAAAAGTAAAAGTAGGCCCAAAAAGGTCCAGTTCATACATCATCTCTACATCAATGCTCAGGTTTCACTCAGACATCATTAAAGCACTAACTCTGTATTAAGACCTAAAATGCTGCCAATTTTCTGTGTCCTTGGTCAAGGTCCAGTTAGTTTCTCGGTGTGAAGTGGTACTGTTTCTCAACCCAGTAGTAGTAATGCTCCACATGTTTTTTTTCCCCTCCTCATGTCCTATTCCATGCCAACATGTCTTAGTGAGGCTGTCTGGCATATTTCTCCATTCTTTTTTAATGGTTTAAAGAAAACATTTTTCATCAAATGAAAGCACTTTGAACAGAATCTGTTATGAAGGAGAGAATTTTTTTTTTTCTCCTTCTGAGTGGCAGTTTTGTTGGGCACTAAACTCATAATTTGAGGTGTCTAACACTGCTAAATTTAGAAAGTCAAGTAATAGCAGTCCTACATGGGCCAAAGGATGATCTAAGGATGAGGGAAGCAATATATCTTTTTAACAATTGAAAGAGCTGGGAACGTTCCCACAGTGAGAACACGCTTAGCAAATTTCTCTGCGAGCGGGACACTTGGATGCATGGAATATTTCAGCTACAGCAGTAATCCCGCGGCGTTCTGTGCTGAAAGCAGAGGTCAGCCTTAAGGGAATTACATTAGACATACAGTCAGACAAGGCAGGCACCTCAGGGAATAGCTCCTTGCACAAATATAAACACACCAGCTGCATCCAAGTCATTGCTTCTAAGTTGCCACAGCTACCCCTCCCTCTTCTCTCTACCTATCTTTCATAAAACCAGAATTTGATGCCACGCTATTTTAAGACATCAACAACTTTCCCTCCTGTGCAAACACCATTCCACATTCACGTAAACATGGAGCAGATGGGACAACCATTCTCAAAACAAACCACCATGGGCTCAGCCAGGTTGTTAAGGCACAGGCCTGCATTCAGGACTATGTTGTCTAGTCCTGTCACAGGGAACTGCCAGGAGGAGTGAACTCCATGCCAGATATTCTCAAAGGATGTGGAAATCTCCCTCCTTATCCTCTGGTTAGTTACGCTGGCCCATAGGTCCTTCTCTGATCTGTTCTCCTTGCCTGTGTGGCTTGGGGAAGGCAAAGAACCCAAACTGTGTTTTATTGCTATGTTAGGAGTCAAGGAAAGGAGAAAGCCACACACTTGTCAAGCAGTCAGGTACGTGCTGACCTCTATGTAAGTAGCAGAGAAAAAAGAGGTAGCTTAGAAATTATTTTCTGCTGTAACTTAGTTTAAATTGGTTTGCTATTGCAGCTGAGGACCAGAAAGAAGAGTCACTAGTTATAATTAGAGATGACCCCAAGCCACAGACATTAGATGCAAGCATCTCTGAAGCTCCCTCTGGATCCAAGACAAGGTCCTCAGCCAGTAACTGCACTGTAGTCAGCAGAGCAACAAAACTGTTTTGAATACGGCACAACAGGTTTCAGAAGATGAAGAAGGGCTGACTGGCGGCCAGGCAGAGTCTGGGGCATGCCCCTCCAGGAGCTGTTATTTGCCCCTCTGCCTTTTACCAGGTGCATTACTACTGTTAACTGAAAGAGAATTAAACACCAGCACACTGGCAGGGTGCGTGTCTGCCTCTCAGAGCAGCCACGTGATATTACTCACCCCTTCTTCTCACTTCCCCCACAACTGTGTTCCTCTTTGCACATCTGTTTATTATCCTAGGTTGGAGGGCCATGGTCAAACTTTGACTCCGATCACTCCATCTGGCTTCACGCACGTGAAAACTGGGCATCTACACTGAACCCTGCCAATTTCCAAAGTAGCTCTAGGGGGGAGGTCCACATGAGTTGTGTCAGAGGTCCCTAACCCAGGTGATTAAATATGCCTTAAGTTCACTGGAGAGATTGAGAGAAAGAGCAGGCAGTTCCTCCAGCAGGTGATTTGACACCAGAGCCTGACTCAGTGCCTCTCACCACAGCCCACAGAGCGAGACCATCCTCCAAGCGCGATCACCCATCTTGGATGACTCAAGTTCAGTACTGTGAGTCCCTTCCCTACCCAGGCAGGCAGAGTGTGATTCATCTGCAGACCTCTGAACAGATCAGCTCAGAACTTCAGATGGAAACTTCTGTGCGCGGGGCCCAGCTGTTTTGGTACGACGACCACGGCTTTTAAAAACCCACAAACGCAACCTCGCTGCAGCTCTTTGGAGAGCCCAGAAAAAGCTGTAAGTCTCCACCCTGAAGACATGTGCAAGGCCAGATGAGTTCCTGAGAGAGAGAAAAAAACACTATGGCCAAATCTAGACTGGAGCAGGTTCCGAGGTTTTTTTCCATTCTCAGCTGAGTGGCAACATATTTGAAAAAGCAGCTTGAACCAGTCGTTATTGTGGGATCCAGGGAGCACCACACACACATACCTCACTTTGGTTCCCCGCCCAAAGCAAGCTCTTATATTATGAGATCTAACCACAATTACTCTTTTATAAATAGGGCGGTGTCAAGATCCTGCTGAGTTCCAAGTCTGAAAGTTTAAAAAAAGAACTCTTTTTGAGTACAACCACAGAGCAGGAGTAAGAAGAATTGATTTATAGCAACCAAGGAGTTGATACAGCTAGAATAACTCCAGACTGATGAAGGACCTCAGCTGCAAATTACTACTGTTTTGTGCATTCTGTCTTTAAAACTGCTGGTTTCCAGAAATGTAGCTCTTGTAGAGACAGCTTTTGTGGGGCAGGGTGTCTTGTTCTTACATATATTCTCAGCATGATTTAACATAAATACACAAACTCAGCCCGGATTTCAAACCAAAACCCAACTCACCTTTTTTTCCTGGTGGCACTGGACAGCGAACACTAGGAATTCAACAACAGCTCATTGACTGTATGCTTCCCCCCCGCCCCCCCCCACCCCCGAGCCCCTCTTGGTTTTTTTTGTTTTGTTTTAAGTTACAGTACATTTTTTGTATATATTATTACAAAACCAAATAATAATAATACAATAGCAGAAGTTGGACCCTAGACACTTGCAGCCTATTCTTGGCTGTGTACAGACATGCTTGTCTTACCTTGGGTGAGCTAGCCTATTACCCTCCAGCTGAGCTACTTCTAAAATAGATGCCCAAAGTATCTGTTTCAGAAGGTGCTGTGAATTAAGGTCTCCAAGTATTTTGAGATCCTGAGAAGAATGGCAATGTACCAAGTGTAAAGCATTTAATAACTAGGAGCCAGCAACAGAAGGGTAAACTAATTACAAGAGTTTCACAGACATTTGTAAGAGAGGACAAGCGGGGAAAACCAAAAAGAGAGTTTGGGCTTAGCAAGCTAAGTACCGCCTGGTGTTCTGTACCTCCAAATATCTACGCCAGCAGTTTCAGTTCCAGGCTGAGCACCAGTTTGACTGCAAACTGCAATGAGGTACAGCTGTTCATCGGGCCAGGAAATCCAAAGGACGATTGTAGCCAGGGATCTTGGGTTTTTATTAGGTACTTAGTGGTGACAGCATCTCTGGATGCTGGAAACATATGGAAACCTGCAGACACGTGAGTGCACTGAACAAAAGAAAGATGGTTTCACTTCTGAACTCCCCGAGCCTCCAGACAAAAGGCTGTGCAAATGTTCCAGCAAGATATCCTGGACCAAACACATTCAATTCATTGGAACAGACAGTAACATTTTAAGTTACTTTCACAGAATGTACCTAATTATGTCATCACAAACTATAAAGGCTGAAAGAACACATGCTAGAGCCAATATCTTGACATCATGCACACATGCTTAATGTCTTACTAAATCTTACAAGTGCGAGAATAACATCTTTGTTTAACAACAAAGACGCAATGCTGGGTTTACTTGTCTTAATCACCTTATGTATAAGATGATTTTTTCTAGAAATCCCTACTTGTATGAATGAGCGTGTTTACTGCAATGTCACTAAAGCAGTGCTATCTTCCACTCGCTGTTTATTTTTCCTTTTTCTAGAAGAAGGTTCTCAATGTGCTTCACAGACAACAGACCAGGTATAGTGTCTGTTTTTCTTTTTCTAATTATTCATGTAAAAATAGGACTGTGATTAACTGAAATAGTGTAATATCTCCAAAATAACTACAGTAGTAACAACTAGCATATGTTTTCAGCTGCTTCTGGGGGGAGTTGAGCAAGAAAATCCCTTGGCAGGAACAATATGAATGTTGGGAAATGTTTGTGGAAATCAAATTTGGGACTTGAAATCGTAAGTATCTGCACCCAAATCCTGATTCCAAGCACTAGTTTAATCCAATCAAAGTAACCAACACAGCTCAAATTTTGTATCCTGTGTAGTTATAACAAGCTACTTGAAAACGATCTACACATCAAGACAATTTCAAATTATGAATAAATTAATGAAAACCCTACACTGTTCAGAGATCATTTAAACACAGGGAAATGAAGCTACAAGCATCAAATGTACTATATTTAAAAACTACTTTTGATGGTAGTAGTAACATTAAAATATTAGTGAAATTTGGTAAAAGACTTGAAAAATCTGAGCATTAGAAACACAGTCAATATAAAAAAAAAAATGTTCCAATATGCACATTTACCTCCTACCCCAACACCTCCATGTTTACCACATATCCCATTCTGTGTTTTTAGTATATCTGGCTTGTAGATAAACTCCAAATATTCAGTCTTGGGTTAAATGCTAATGTCCGATGGGAAAACAGGGCAAATAATTATCAGGACAAATAATTTAGTGCAGGCCCTTAGTACTTAAACCCACCATTTCTGCAAAGCTCCCCATCTTTATTAGCATCATGATTAATGGATGAGTGGTTTTCACTTGCCACTGTAAAAGATAGGGTCTAAACTCAATGGACAGATGAAGAGATTATACATCACATTCTGTACAGCCTCCTCCATCATATCAGATAAGTTGCTGACCTGTGAGAATCTGCTACAAGCAGGGTAAGCGTAAGCACCTGAAAGCTCGCTCTTTATTTTATAAATAGAAGGGAATAGAGGTAAATCCCCACTTAGATACGTCCTCAGGAGCTAAAAAGTCATGAGTAAGGCAGCAAGGAGAAGAAATGCACTATACCTGGAGAGCAGTGTTTCAGGGCCACATCTGGATCATGATCAGGAGAAATGAAGACGAATTTTCAAAAGGAGTATCTATGGCAAATATGAGCTAGAGCCAAGAAAACAAGGTATTACTTAGTGTATAGAGCCCCAAATAAAGCCCAAATTTTCAGCCTCAAACCTTTCTCTAGGTCCACCAAGCTATCGTGTAAGACATGCTAGAAAGTGGCGTGCCTCCATTGCAGAATTCTGTAAGGCAGATAAAGCAAAAAGCTCTTGGCAGACCAGTGAGGCACGGACATGCACAATCAGACGTGCCCCAAGGGCGGCAGCAAAACCAAGATTGTCTCTTCTTGAATCCCCAGCTGTCCAGCCTCCAGGCACTCACCTCTACCACCTTTTGGCACACCAACAAATGGAAGGTGACAGCTATGCTCTTCCCTTTCATTCCCTTCCTTTAACATTGGGAGTACAAGGCAGCAGTCGCTGTGGATGAAGACTGCAGTTCTGTTGGAACTCATGATGGCAAGGTTGTTCTCTCCATGGCTATACGTTTCTCAAACTTCATCTCTGCTTCCTAGCATGCTAAATCTGCCCCCACTCTACACTGTCTGTTACCCATTAAACCCACCTAACAGGCAAGTTTTTATCCTTTTTCTCTGTACCTACTTGACATGGAGTACTACCCTCAGCCCAGCCAACGAATGCTGTCTTGGCCAAGAAGCTTGGAAGAGAAGTCCCCACAGCAATTATATTGTCAGCTTTCTTAACCACTTCCAGCAATCAGTTCTGAGGACTTTCTGACTAAACACATCCTTCCTTTCATTCCTTTTTCGCCCTCTAGAGATCATGGTAACACAGAGATATTGGAAAGCACATTATGCCTCCAAGCAGGCTCTCAAGGAAGTTTGACAGCAGCAAGTTCCCAGCTTCCCTGGTCATGCTCAGATGGATCTGCTTACTAGTGTTTACTAATGTAAAAAGAATCAATTATGAATTGCTATTTGTCATCATAAACTTCACAGAACAGTTCACAAAAATAAGGGTTTTGGAGGCCTTTAATTCTGAATTTGAAGCCTTGAACAAAAAAAAAAAATAATCTGTTCTGAACTGACATAACATACCAGAAGGCTTAATATATCACAAGCTAAAGAAGAACGCAGGCGTTGTTTTAAGTTGCATACAATTAAATGTTTGTCTGATTATAATTACTACTTCTAATCCTTCAAAGGCTTAATTCAGTTTTGATATGTCTGTCTTAGTCTCCTCCTAATTTAACCAAGATACTTTGAATTGGAATACACCACAACAACCAAGAGTCTAGCTCTCAGAGTTCCAGTTCTGTCACTGGTGTTAGCCTGCACAAGTGTGTGAGGGAGCCTCATTCTGCCTCACTTAGCAATAATGGTCAAAGATATCATAGCTGTGCATGTACTTTCAGAAGCAGAGAACACTTGATACCAGTTGGTGCACCTTGAAATACCATACGTACCAGTGCACACTGTTCTAAGTGAACTCCGGGATGGGTTACCCAGAGAACTCTGATATTGTATGCAAGGCTCACGAAAATCGGCTAGCATCGTAAACTACAAGAGAACATACCTGCTTAAGTATTCAACAGAGGGAAAGTTTATTACTTATTACATACTATAACGAATGGTTGTACAAGCATAAAACTAGACAATGGACTTAGTATCGTGTTCTATAATAAAAGAGCTGCTGGCCTTTTGGCTTAGGGTACGTCCACACTGCGCAGGAAAGACTGGGACAGAGATCCTTGCAGGTAGGTGAGTTTTGTAACTGGAATTGTAACAGCCGGGTCACACTGAACCACACACCTGCACTAGACAGGCCAGTTCACACAGGAAAAAGACACGTCACATCAGTGTGACCTCGATCCAGCAAATCAAGCCCTTGGCAGAGCTCTTGCAGGCGTTTCTGGACAAGAGGAAGAAAGAGGTTTTCAGAAAGCTACAGCCTATGAAATATGAAATGAACATGAAACTGGGAACAGCATTGGACATTAGCAACAGCAACAAAAGACGACTTTGATGCAATTATGAAACTATTTGTCCTCTTTTATTGGCTAACACCACTCCATCAACTACATGGACAATTAGAAAATGTGCACAGAATGTCCTTTAGCTAGAATCCTCCTAGCCATGTTTGCATATGAAATAACATCAATGCTTGATTTTCTACTTCAGAAGTAGTTCAACTGGACAGAAGAAACTGCCCACCTGAGAGTTATCTTTCAACTTCTAATCCCAGCATCGTTCTGCAAGTGGGATACTCCCCTTACTTCCAGCAATGCAGTTAACTGGGAGGCCTGGGCCCATTAATGAATCTGCATAAAAGAAAAACGTTTCCATTATTTACCAGTTTTACTAGAATGAGCATCTCCCAGAACAAAGGCTGAAATCAAGGCAAAATAACTTTTCACGTGAGGAACAGAACAAAGTCATTAACTATCCCAGAGAGTGCATTTATGTGGTGTCCCACAGGGTTTAAAATTCCTGAGCTGTAAAAGGAGGAAAGTCTGCATTCCCTCCTCATGCAGAGGGAGCAGATAAAGATGACAGAAATAAGTAAGTATGCTTACAAAGAGCCACTTTAAAGGAAATACGCTTGGATCTCAATGGATGTCCCTTTTAGCACTGCAGATATACTGTAATGTATAGTAGCACGCACTGTAGCAAAATAAAAAAAATAATAAAAAAAAAAAAAGGTCTTGCTAAATTTCCCCAAGCCTTTGCTGTGAGCATGGACAGCTAAAGGAATTACAATAAAGAGAAGATTTTGCTTTGGAGCTTTTTATCTGAGTGTTGCTTAACTACGTGACTCTCACGGACACCTAACCACAGATCTCAGTGGGCAAAAGACAAAGAAAGGAGCGTGACATTTGCAGTTGGGGAGTAGCAGAATGAGCAGCAGTGCAAGTCATCCCCCTGCTCTTGCAGGCAGGTAGAACTCTTGCATATATATTAAACATTGCAATATCCTCGCTTTCTCATTCACAAGAGCAGAAGAGGAAGAAAAAAATATGCCTGGACCCCTTCTTCTGCATTACACAGAAAAAGCTTTGTCTGAAGTCAGAATTTTAGCAGGAGTCACAGCATTTCACTTGCTTAGCACTTTCCAGAGTACTTTCTAACCTCAAAGCATCCTTCATTAAACGAAGAATGAAGAAACGCAGCAACTTATACCAGCATAATAAAGTTGCAACTTGCACTGATAGTGCCTCTAATTCATGCTGCTTAAATTATTAGTTATGTAAGATCTGGCAAGTCAATGAGCCTTGCTCAGACTACAGGATCTCATTAATTCTGCCTTTTATGAGTCTTTTTCCACCTAGTTTCAGGACATTTGGCCCACATTCACAGGAGCTAAGAGAACCATCTCTCAAAGAGCCAGATGTTTACTTTAACTGATTAAAAGCACAAAACCTATCTGGCAATCTTATAAAGTACGTGTTTTTGTGATACTTCTAGTACTTCCACAATGAACCCTAGTTCAAAAGAAGATCATCAGAAACAAACAAAACATGAAGAAATAGGAACTGGGAGCCCATCTGCAGGTATGAAATCCTGAAGAACATTGCTGTTTTCTTTTAAGGGCAGCAGACTATAACAGGCATAGTACTACTACCAACTCCACTTCTGGACTACACAGGGGTCTCTGGCATTTCCTTTCCCTGCGTGTGTCCAGTTTCCCACCCATAACCTGGGAAAGGGATGATGGAAACTTTTCAGTTGCACCAAAGAGATATGAACTTGGCACCACTGGCTAAAGCCCATTTGCTTTCAAAATCCGTGCATTCCCTTGTTAAGCTCATTAGGTCACAGCTACTGACCTTTATTTTACGTGCTGCGATGCTATTGCAAGCAAAGCAACAGTTCTGTGTGACACCCTTTTACTAACAGAGCTGGACAGAAAAATGTCCGAGGTAACAACACTAGATGCTATTCAGGCACAGAGAACGACTGCCTTTCCAGTGTTTCCCTCAAGAATAAGCCTCTGGAGCGCTCATGCACCTGGCTTTGCCAGGGAGGTGTGGTACTATGGGTGTTTTTCATGCCTGAAAGCTGAGTCATAACTTCAGCCCACAGAAGCAAACTTAATGAAAGGTGAGATTTTTCTTTTCCTTGCCACCCTTTGACATGTTTCTGTGAAGATGCCCGATTACTGGAACAACAAGTTCCAGTGAGCATCCGCTGTTGGTGTCCAACTAACGAGTGGGGCTCATGCCAACGTACACTTTACTCACATGCACGTCTCCTTAGTAATGCTGGATAATGCTTTGCAAGTAAATAAACGTACCAAAATGACTTCTTAGTCTTCATGGTGAGTAAGAGCGGAGGAAGCCATTGGAGACAGATAAACACCGACACACAGAATCTTACCTGTCCGTTCTAACATTCTGCCTCTGGCCTGAGCCATGTACCAAGTGTCTTAGAAAAAGAAACCAGAAAACCTGTTACAGGTAAGATTTGGCATATGTCACCCCTTAGAAGCGTTTTTGTTGCGATCCCTAAAAGTTAAACCCTAAAGCTTGAGGTTTTTATATCCACCTAAAATGTTTGTTAGCATTAACAACGATAATTCTGGATATTCTAGTTATTTGTACAAAAGCGTTCAATCCCATGTTTAATCCTGCTAAATCCCCCAGCCTCAGCAATGCCTTGAGGCAACCGTTTTCACAGCCAAATTACATCCATAGTCAGGGACTTCAGCGCTCGCAGGCTTGCTGCCTCGGAGCTGGTCACAGAGCAGCTCTGCGGGCCTGAGGAGGCTCAGCAGTGGCTGGGACTCTCTGCCTACAGGGCGCAACGATGTACCAAAAGCGATGCTGTCTCACCAGCCTTGCTGGGAAGCAAGGTGCAAAAACCAAGGCAGAGATTGGCTTCTAGCCCCCAAATTAACTCAGTCTGAGCCATTTTTGCTGCCTGCCCAGCACAACACTATAATTCCGTCCCCATTCTTGGTGCTACAGTAGAACCTAAAGCTCTACTACAGCTCACAACTGGCACGGATGATCCAGGACTTCTGGGTTGCCAAATCCTCTTTAGTTCGCAAGGCTGGCAAGCAGCCTGTAGTTGAGAAATAGAGCTGCTGCTGAACCAGGAGACTTACAGCTTGGGCTCTAAGGCTTTATTTCAAAGTGAAATCAGAACAGACCAAGAGCAAAGTACTTAATTTTCAGGTTGCCATGGAAAATGTCACATTCTTTTTCTCTCTTTTCTTTTTTTTTCCTATCTTTTAAATGGAGTAAAGGTTTTAACTTCTTTTCACAATCAAAAGTTTTACACCTGTGCCAAATGTACATTTGGAATTCACACAGTCATTCCTGTCGTCAGTACAGGACCAGTGAAAGGTGCACACAGCTTGCCCACAGAAACCCAACTACAGCCAGGTTTTTGTACATGGATTTTAGGAGGCTTTCTGTGAAAATACAGGTCAAAATGGGAAACTAGGGACAACAGATGCTATGTGATGTGGCACGCACAAAGGAAAAGGTTTATCCTCATCGTGACTTGTTATCACTACTGTCTCAACGACAATTAAAAACAGTAAGTTGACTTTGATGTGCTAGTTAAAAACTTGCTGCAGAGTCTGATGCACTGCATAGAGACATATTTGCTGAAAAAAAAAAAGTCTGAATTTCTTTTCATTTGAGTCACCCTTCTCCAGATTTGCCACTACAGAACTCTATAACCACAGGCCAGTCCCATTTACAAAAAAATATACTACCTGGACAGCTTGCGAAAGGGTCTATATTCTGTCAGCATGCTGCCTGCATTAATGTTGTAAAAAAATAACCAAGCAACCACCAAACATAGATCAACATTATTGATGATAGCTTAGGAACAACCAGGCCATTGCACACTTCCATAGTCTCACTCAATCTGCAGAGGCTGACTATTAAGAATAGACCATGAACAAATTTGTGCTGTACACAGAATTGCAGAATGGTTGGGGTTGGAAGGGACCTCTGGAGATCATCTAGACCAACCCCCCTGCCAGAGCAGGGTCACCTAGAGCAGGCTGCACAGGAACACATCCAGGCGGGTTTGGAATGTCTCCAGAGACTCCACCACCTCCCTGGGCAGCCTGTTCCAGGGCTCTGCCACCCTCAAAGTAAAGAAGTTCCTCCTCATGTTTAGGTGGAACTTCCTATGTCCAAGTTTGTGCCCGTTACCTCTTGTCCTGTCACCGGGCACCACTGAAAAGAGCCTGGCCCCATCCTCCTGACACCCACCCTTTAAGTATTTATAAGTGTTGATAAGATACCCCCTCAGCCGTCTTTTTTCCAGACTGAAGAGACACAAATCCTTCAGCCTTTCTTCATAAGAGAGGTGTCCCAGTCCCCTACTCATCTTGGTAGCCCTTTGCTGCACCCTCTCCAGCAGTTCCCTGTGTCCTTCTTGAACCGGGGAGCCCAGAACTGGACACACCACTCCAGGTGCGGCCTCACCAAGGCAGAGTAGAGGGGGAGGATGACCTCCCTCAACCTGCTGGCCACACTCTTCTTGATGCACCCCAGCATGCCATTTTTCCTTCTTGGCCACAAGGGCACATTGCTGGCTCATGGTCATCCTGTTGTCCACCAGGACTCCCAGGTCTCTTACACGAATCTTACAGCAATCTTACATGATTCTCTCAATATATTTAAAAAAAAAATAATCATACCTGCCTTCATCTAGGAGGATGAAGAATTCTGTATAAATTGGAGAGTAGGAAAAGTAACACTTTTGGCAAATAATTTGTGACATGACTTATTTAGAAAGTCATCAGTGCAATATCTGAGCTGAATCTGCCAAACTGAATTAAAACACTGCAGACTACATGAGCATAAGTATTTCTGCTGGCTTTGGTGCTCTGCAAGGTCTCAAAGAAAGCTGAAATTTGACAAATCTAAGTTAAAAGAATAAAGTTTAAGAAAAAAAAAAAGAAATAAAAATAACTCAAGATTATTTTTTAAATGTTTGTGATGCTTAGGCCAATTTCAAGATATTGTAGTAGAACAGGGAGAGAAAACTCATGAGCTTTGAATACTTGGATTTGGCAGTGCTATACAATTCCACTGGCTTTCACTTCATTATGGGATTCAGATCAAAACTGACTTCCTTTTTTTAAAAACCCTTCATGGGCTTACTCTTGCCAGCCTGTGAACTGTGGCCCCTATATTCAAGAAATACTGGCTTGCTTTCTGTCCTTTCACACATTCTCGCCTCTAACTCCTACTCCCACAAAATCTCTTTTCTCCACCTTATTTTCCCCACGGTTTCTCTCCCGCCTTCTACTATTCTTTGGTATTTGCCTTGGTACCTCTGCTGATGTCCTGATTGCCAAAGGCTTCTCAGACAGGAAAGCACAGAGTGCTCCACTTCCACTCCGCTTTCTGTTTCCTACTCAATGTAGTTACCTCTACATCTACACCAGACTATACTATGCGAGAGATGCTTTACAAAATAAAAGGTATCATCTGGCTCTAACAACAGGATTTAAAAAAAAAAAAAAAAAAAAAAAAAAAAAGACACATGATGCCAAGACTAGAGACTGCTAATGTGGGGAAAGTATAGTTATAAAATAGATAGATTTGGTGCTTCTAGGAAACAGCATTGTAATATCTTTTCCCATTGACAAAACATCACCTACAGCAACATTTTGTACGGCAGTAGTAAACCCTTGGTGGCTCTTCTTTGGAAACAGAACTAGATTTTAAATCCTCCCTGAGCACACTTATGTTTAACAGTTTAACAAAGCCCTGGAAGAGCACAATAAGCACTAGATCCATATCTACACATATCTAACATGAAAATAACTTATAAACTTTAGTGACTTTGGAAGATGGGGCCAGATATCTCAAGGTTTTTCACAATGCGAAACATTTCATTGCAAAGGTTATTTCATGACAGCACTATGGGTTTAAAAATACAAATATTTGAGTTGACAGATTTTGACTCAAAGGAAGACCTGCACCGACATCACCTCTGTAGCCACCTGGAGGATGGAAAAAACCCCATATAGGTGAAAAGCTGTAACATTTTCTTGGGTTGCTTGCAGTGGGAAGCCAACAGACAGCAAGTCCATGTACACACTCCAGCTGCATGTTCATCACACATGGGATACTTGCAGCACATAGAGAGGAAGAGCATCTTTCTTCAAAAGAAGCAGGGTATGGTAGGCGATGGTAAGAATCCTACCCACATGTACTTAGATCCAGATCCTGGAGGAATTCATCCGAAAACCTGCATTTCACGGAATTATTCTTCTGGTGATGAGGAGAAAGAGGAGTGCCAAAACACAGGCTGCAGTAAAGGACACTGTCTTCTTTCTCTTGCTCTATGAGGTTTTGCTCATTTGCTCTGCTTGCTTGTAAATACATCAGTCAAAAATCAGACCTTTCAATAGCCCATTCTCTCCTCTGCCTTCACCTTTTTGTGGTGTGCTCTTCTGACCTTTCACTGTAAAATCGCCAGTCTGTGACACAGCTCAGGGGTTCTGTCCTTCAGACCACACTCCTCAGAAGAATACCCTCAGCAACAAGGAGTCTGAGATGAAACCTTTGATTTGATCACCTGTGCTCTTATATGACTTTCACACGCAGACCAGTCCAGTGTTAAGTATAATAAAGTAGAAATACTCAATAAATGTAACTATTTGGGTTATTTTGTTGCATGGAAGCACATATCCAGCAAGTACCAATTATCACAAGCCTGAACAAGACCCTCCGCTTCCAACTCCTCAAGCAGAAAGCAAAGACAGGCGTGTGGCTCAGTACGGCTCTGCCCTCAGTTTAGTCTATCCAAAATTTCTTCATCCCAAAGTTGTGGCACTGCTCTGTGCAGATACCATTGCTAAAGAGAAAGAAGAAACTAGACCTTAGAAAACAGGAGCCCTGCCAACAAACAAGGAAGACCAACACTTAGTTAAGGCAATAAAGTAGCAGTCAGTCCCAGAGCAAGAAAAGAAAGATGGCATTTTGTCCTGTGGCAAAAGTGGAGCTAAGAGGAAAAATTAATGAGCACCTGGTAAATGAGGTACTGGACACAGGGGTGCCTTCAGGTCCATATTTAACAATGGAACATCATATGAGTCACTAGCTACTATACAGAGTCATGTCACATGCATCTCAGTACTGTTCCAACCTAGGACTCAATGATTAATTGAGGATGCGTAGAGGATCTGCTCCATTTCAGGTGTAACATTGTCATACATGAGCATGTTATTTTGGGAGTCTAGGAACAGCAAAGAGACTGTTTCTTAAAAAGTGAAGCTTCATGAACATGCACAATATGAGGATGGGGAAGCAGCCCTCTTTCCATTCCCCATCTTCCCCCCCCTGCTTTATTTTACTTCCTCAACGTCATCTGCTTAGAGATCACCCCACAGACCAAACCCAGATGGCACTCTAGTATAACCATGCCCATGCTCCCAGAGAGGCCATGGCAACGTTGCTTCTGCCCGTTCTCTGTTCCTATAAGCCAGCATGCACGTGTGTGTATGTGTTAGGTAAAGGAAGGGCAAAGGAAAACGGTGACTTCTGACCACCACACCACCCCGCTTCAAAGCCTGGTAGAAAATCCAGAGTAGGATTTCAGTTACTGAGAGGAAACAGGTTTCTTCCTCCTATTTGCCATGCCCATGGACCCAAAAGCACTCTGCGTCTGCAGTGGGATGCCTGGCTTGCTGAGTTGTTCCTGTGCTGAGCAGGGACTTAAGATACTGCAGTGCCTGCTGGGAAGCAGATCCTACTTCCCCAACTTGCAGAGATGTTCAGAGTCTCTGATTTTGCACCTTTAGATTGAATTGGGTGCAATGAAAACAGCCCACAAGTAACTTGCAAACTTCCTTAAACGCTGGAGACCAGGTATCAAGGGGGAAAAAAAACAAATAAAAACAAAAAAATCCCATTTATCCTTTGCATCTCTCCAAGAAAAAGCAAATCATCATTAACTACCAAACACTATGCAAGAATTTGGCCAAAAAAAAAAAAGTTAGAAAACAAAACCAATAATAGGTTAAGACCGCTACATAATGTGTTGGCTCATCTTATCTAAGCCCCATGAAACAAACCCCTTGCTATTTCTTTCCACTATTGGAATTATCTATTTTATTTGCCATTCCTAAAAAAATAAAAGCTAATACCAATAAAAACAAGCCAGATACTCTCCCTTAAACCACCAACAAATCATTAACTGAGCTCAGAGTTAATAGCTTAAGAATATAAAGTATAATATATTGTAACAGCAGTGATAGAAAGAAAAAGATTTAAAGAGCATGGAACTATTACAACTAGTTTTGAGAGAGCTCAATGTGAAATCAACCAGAAAATGATCATTCCACAACTATAAATACAGAGTACTAAAACCAAAACAAAGTCTCTAGCTTTGTGAAAAAAATCCATAAATAAAAAAACCATCCCCTAAACTATTTCGGGGGAAAGTATTTAATGCAGCTATAAAATAGAGAATTTGTTTTCTTTATATTAAGTGTAGCTTTGATTGAGTCTGAGAATTAAACACTAATGTTATTGTAAGTAAAACACAAGGAACTGGAATTTGTGTTTGGCGTATAATCAGGAAATAAGTGAGTCAAAGTCGAAGGATGTGATATGCCTTTATATGGCTTAGTTAGGGTTACTTTTCATGCACTGTAAAATAAAAGTATTCCTTATGCAAAGAAACAAAAATATTTTCTCTTCAAATATGCATAAGGAGCTTACACTCTAATACTCTGTATATGCTCCCTTTGCAAGTGCAGATGCAACACATTTGGGGTTTGGCCGGACACGTTCGATAGGTATAGCTGATTGACAGCATGTTCTCAATTACTTTGTAACAGATTGAAGGAACATATCATTTAATTTTAGTTTTTACAGCATTTTAGATGACCTACTACAGTCAATCATGCCTGTAAAATAAACTGGCAATCAGAAAGCCCAGTCTTGCCAGCTCTGAAGATTTCAGTCATAAGTATTATAATATTTGATGCTTTGCTTAAAGTTCCAGCTCCCAAAAGTTATAACTTATGTGAGACCCAAAACTTCTCTTTAAAACTAACAGTGCTATAAAAGAAAAAAAAGCAACAAACCAAACCCCACCACTTAAAATCATGACCCAACTGGCACCTTGAAACTCAAAAACCAGAAGAGACTTTAAAAGAGAACATAAAACCCCCTCACCACTTAATAATTTGCTTTCATTTTCTGCATCTCTCAACATCAACCTTTTGGAGAATTAACTTAAGACCTTTTAAACATCTGGGGCTGGTGGCAACAGAACCCAGACAAGACATTAAAAGCCAGCCCAATGACTCTACCTAGAGACCTCACCCTGCAAGATTTCCCTGTCTCCTCTCTCCCTGTCAAAGCCAAAAGAATCCAAGGTGCTTGTAAGCTGAGCCACCAATTTACACAGGTATCACTATCATGTATTAGCACAGTAGCAGCATCCAAATTCCAGTTTCCAGAGCCTCTGGGATAGCACTAGATTAAGCCTAAAATATATAGTTGCCTTAGATGCCATAATTTCATGCTAACAGTTCTGCTGTTTGTTCCACTACAGTGGCAAACTGAGACATTATAGTTACTCTGAACTGTATAAATTTGATCAGCTCTAAACCCGCTGCCTCGACTTCCCTGCTATATCTCCCATCAGAAATCAATAAAGTAGACAGGACTCATGTAAGGAATCTATGTGACAGAAAACCAGTCGTACCAAATCTCAGACGACAAAAAAAATAAAGTGTAGTAAAGCATATTTACAAGTGTCCAACAGCCTAAACATACATTAGAGCAGTAGCAAGCAGAGGAAAGGTTATCTAAATAATGGAACCGCCAGCCAGTGCATCAAAGCTACTGCAATGCACCCACGCTGCTATTAAACAGTTAGATGTCTGATCCTGGAGTCACTGTGATTTGGGTCCTTAATAACCCAAACCTAAAATGACTGGGATTAAAATTAGAACAGCATTTACTATCAGCTGCATTAACACGACAGTGAAGATGGCAAAGAGGGAAAAGCTAAGAATCATTAAGTAACAGAGATGAACGGAGAGCCGTAAGAGTAAACAAACATCTTCGATTTTTTTTGTGGAGGATTTGCACTCCATCTTTCTAATGGAACCATCTTTGAACTCAATACAAATAACGGACAAGCTGTGATGGCTCAGGAGAGCCACACGCAATCCAGCGTACAACTGTACTGTAGCTGCTCCATGTACCATTCCAGTATCTGCATTCCTTTTCCTTGCTAGCTATCCAATTGCATTTTATTTTTCTCCAGGGAGAATCTAGTCTGCACCTGTTGCTACTAATCACAATTGAAAATATGAAATGCAAAGGACAAGAATATATTGGTAGAAAGCCTACTGTTAAGCCCACTATTAAGATTTAATATCTAATACACACATATTAATGCAAACTAATATGCACTAGTACCCTACTGCATATTTGGTTGCACTGTATGTGGAGCTTTATGAATCTAAGTGGACTTGGGATGAGCCTGTGAAATCAAATTGGTACCCCACAGGTCTGTACAGAAGATTAGACTTAATTAAGTGGTTTCTCTCTTTGGTTTAAGGATATAAAAGTGATCAAATTATGACTGCAAGTAATGGCTAGAGTATACTGTAGGCAAAGAGTATTCTTGCCCGGTTCATCAGCATGCCAAATCGTGTACCCAGAAAAGGACAAGGCTGTAAAAAGTGGGGTGCATTACTATTTACACCTCAAATTTATCTGCATGGCATTGAATCTCTGTCTGGACAGATAAAGCAAAATCAAACTCTCCCTGTTGAAAAGGCTCAGTGGGAAATTAAAATGCAGCCAAGGATAAGACATTTCCAGATTAACAACACAAAAGCAATTGAGTAATAGTGGCCGTGTCATTAATTGGGAAGATGGTCTTCCCAAGACTCAGTCAGAACTTACACACAGAAAGGTTATCCAAGGCATCATAAAAAGATCTCCTGAAGACGAGTAAGGGGTTGGGGGAGAAAAGAGAGGAACAAAAAGAGTGTTTGCATCAGGCAGATGACTAACAATTCAGATATGCCTGATTCCTGGGTATATTACACTTTTCTCCATTTTCAACCTTTTTCTGCCCATTTTTGATAAGAACCTTGACAAATAGATGATAGTTCCATTTGAAAAGCGCTACTGAAAGTAATTCAATCTAGAAAAAAAAACCCAAACTGAGGGAGGGTAAGATAATGTAGGCCTGTAAGATCACAAGCACTACAGAAGGGACAGGAATCACTAATGTCTTCTTTCTCTCCCATTCTTTCTCTCTTCAGAAAAAGATGGGTGGAAAAAAAAATAAAGTTAATAAAAGTTATGTTCCCCACATGAAGATGCGATTCTCCACACCATGGAGAGGAAACACACACAACTCCTTGCCAAAGGATTCTGCAGATACTGAAAGCTGGTGGGAAGACTTGGTAAGTTTCTGGAAGATAAATCCAGTGAGGGACAGTAAGGCCATAGGAAACGCTTCCAGCTAAGGGAGAGCCAGACGTTGCGGAATATTATGATGAAGGATCACACACACATCCCTGCGCTCTTCTTACTCTTCGTTACACAGACCACCTGCAGCCACAACAGGGGAGAGTCTACTGAGATAGGTGGGCCTTTGCTTTAAGCCAGTATGATTACTACCATGTCCTTATAAACCTAATCAGGGACACGTGTCAGGCTCCCAAGGAAAGGTTCTAGCAGATCTCAAGTATAGTTAAGTCTATCTCTGTAACTCAGTTGTGAATGGTACTGGGATGAGGGAAGGAGACTGATTAACCTGTGAGATGGAGAATGTGAAGCTGCACCCAAAGACTGAAAGCAGAGAAATCTGCATGGATATGAGCACATTAGCAGACTGCGGAGCAGGGAGCAAGGCACTCTTCTCTCCATGGTGAGAGACTGGAACAGAGGTGATTATCACATGAAGATACAAACCTCTCACAGGGATACACTGAAATAGCTCCATACTGGGAGCTGTGACACTTGGGAAGAGTGATCAGAGAGATCACAGGTACAGCTTTCTCCTGTGCCTTCACATAAGGACCTGCTTTACAAAAAAAATCCCTAACAGCACTAATAGAGAACCAAGGACCTGCTGAGTACATTTCAACTGCTCTCCAGTGCTTTGCTCCCAAGCACTTCCTAGAGAAAAAAGGAGGAATGATAAGATGAATGCCATTACTGCTCACTATGTTCTGCAGATAACTGAGAGACATGGGGGGGGCAGGGGAAGAGAGAACTAAATTCCCTTTGGCTGAGAGGTCTGGCACATATGACCTGAATTCAATCTCAACAGCAATTAGCTTCATGTTAGAGAATGCCTGAGGTTGGAAGGAACCTCTGGAGGTCATCTTGTCCAAGCTCCCTGCTCAAGCAGGGTTACCTAGAGCAGGTTGCCCAGGATCATGTCCAGACAGCTTCCGAATATGTCTAAGGAGAGAGACTCCACAACCTCCCTGGGCAATCTGTGCCAATGGTCAATCATCCTTGTGGCAAAAAAGTGTTTCCTTATGTTCAGAGGGAATTCAGTTTGTGCCCATTGCCTCTTGTCCTGTCACTGGGCATCACCGAAAAGAGCCTGGCTCCATTCTCTTTGCACCTACGCTTCAGGTATTTATTTATATACATTGATGTGATCCCTCCTGAGCCTTTTCTTCTGCAGTCTAACAGATGCCTCAACAATCTTTCTTCCAAGAAAAGTAAGGTTGGGCGTAGGCCAACAGCCATTTCCACTACCTATCCGCACATACCTATTTGGAAGTGAACTAGGAACAATTACGGAATCACGGAATCTTCAGAGTTGGAAGGGACCTCTAGAGATCATCTAGTCCAACTCCCCTGCTAGAGCAGGATTGCCTAAACCACATCCCTCAGGGCTGCATCCAGGCGGGTCTTGAAAATCTCCAGAGAAGGGGACTCCACAACCTCCCTGGGCAGCCTGTTCCAGTGCTCTGTCACCCTCACTGTAAAGAAGTTCTTCCGTGTATTTGAACGGAACTTCCTATGTTCTAGCTTGTGCCCATTGCCCCTTGTCCTGTCGCTGGGAACCATTGAAAAGAGCCCGGCTCCGTCCTCCTTAAACCCACCCTTTAGATACTTGTAAACATTAATCAGGTCCCCCCTCAACCTTCTCTTCTCCGGGCTAAAGAGTCCCAGCTCTTTCAGCCTTTCCTCATAAGGGAGGTGCTCCAGTCCCACAATCATCTTGGTTGCCCTACGCTGGACTCGCTCCAGTAGTTCCCTGTCCCTCTTGAACTGGGGAGCCCAAAACTGGACACAGTACTCCAGTTGTGGCCTCACCAGTGCAGAGTAGAGGGGGAGAATGACCTCCCTCGACCTACTGGCCACAGTCTTCCCTATGCAGCCCAGGATGCCATTGGCCTTCTTGGCGACAAGGGCACACTGCTCATGGATAATTTGCTGTCTACCAGGACCCCCAGGTCCTTCTCCTCAGAGCTGCTTCCCAGCATGTCCGCCCCTAACATATACTGGTGTTTGGCATTCTTCCTTCCCAGGTGCAGGACCCTACACTTGCTTTTGTTGAACCTCATTAGGTTCTTCTCTGCCCAGCTCTCCAGCCTGTCCAGGTCATGCTGGATGGCAGCACGGCCCTCTAAATTAATTTAATATTTCATCCAACAAACACGATCGTGACCCAGATCGGTGACTTCGCTGGCTAATCTGCAGGGACCTTTGCAATTCAGACTGCCAATGGCTATTTAATACAGGAGATATTGGGTGTTATGTTTAAACATGTTTAAAGGGAACAAATTCATTTGTTGGATTGCTTATGTGCAAACGTGAACATTGCCATTTCAACACTAGTTCTACTTGCTAAAGTTAGCAGAATATAATTACAGGTCTTTCATGCAAAGTTATCGTAAAATATCTGTTAGGAGACAGTGAAGAAGAGATATCACATGATGAGTATGTAACCAAAGCAGACCTTGAGCCCGGGACAAAAATGCTCGTCTAGTCACCTATGGCAAGACAGACTTTTCCACGTGAAAATATTTCAGCTAAAAGCTGAAGACAGGACTTTTTTGGTAGAAGAGAAAAATCTAAGCACACAGTCTTTATGGTTGCAAAGATAATTTTCCAAATATGAAATACTACAGCACTGGCTTCATAAAGCTATTGCTAATACCACTGTATGCCTTTACTCACAATTGTGGAGGCCTCTGAACTGCAGGTCTCAATCCCTTGCAGGCTGCCTCACAGCATTCTATTGGTGTCTTCTGTATGGTTTTAAAAATACCATACAACTCTTCTGAAATTGTTGCCAGCTCTTTAAATGAAGTAAATTCAAGCAGGAGTCTGGAAAGAGTGTATATTTAGAGCTTGATTACAGTTTAACTCTGGTAAATTTAAACCAATTTAGTTAGCAAGACATTTACAAATAAGTGCTCATTTCAGTTATGAGCGGGGTTTTTTTCAGTTTACCCTATAGCACCCTGAAGCAGATTTGAACAAAAACAAAAGTGGCCATTCCGAAACTAAACATCCACTACCTGAATCACAAATTTAAAGCTGATTAGAGTTCAACAAGTATCATCATCTTATGGAGGCATGGCTTTCCTTCCACCCCTTAGACTACACATTAGATGAATCTCTTCTTCTTCTTCTTTGATTCCATAAATGCAGTCAAGTAACCACTTGAATTTACAAAAGCACCTAATGTTAACAGATGTGGTTTTGTGTGTCACACTGGGAAAATGGTGTCTCTTCAGGCAAAGACAAACAACATGAAAGATGTCCCAGTAAGTCTAACAATGAACTTCTGTGGTAACCTACAGAAAGGCTCTGCCCACTTTCCAAGCTGAGCAGAAATCTTGGTGCAACGAGTTGTGCAGAACTGGACTCAGTCTTTTATATCTCTGATTGCGCCACCATTGATGGAGCTCTGTTTGTTCTTCAAGACTGTTATGAGTGTGACCTATTGCACATACGACTTTAAAAGTTGGCCCCACCACACTTCAAACTATTTGCTATGTAGAAAGCATTAGTGTTTTTCAGGAATCCCTGGAGTTCCCACAGGAATACCTGGTGGAATAGTAACCCAAATTCTCTGTGGCCAGAGCAACTCCTGCCTTGGAGGTGAAGGATTAGCTTATTACATGGGCAGCTAATTCCACTCAGGGCTGGTACATCGTCTTAGCCACAAGCACAGAAACACAGGACAGACAAGCATTTCAACACTTCTGGCTAGGGGATCTTGCCCTCAACACACATACTGATGCTTGTACATGGTCTCCTGGCTGTCTATACTCCTGTCCATCTGTTGGGATGGCATTACGCCAGCTAACAAGGTAGCACGCCAGCTTCACTAGCACAAATGTGCCAAATAAAGATAGGTTGTTTTGAATGCACAGCTTTCAGAAGACTGCAAGAGCCAGGTAGAAATTGCCCCCATGAAAGACAAAAAGCAAGAGACTTCTGCATATCCCCAGCTCTCCTACAGTTATTTTAGGTTTGATCTCCCCTTCATTTTCAATATTCAAGCACCTTCCCAAACATGGAAATCTGAACAAAGTTGTTGAATATGAGAGATTGCCAGGCAAAGCAGGTGGTATTTTAACAGACTCACTGGTAAGACCATTACATGCCTGCAGGAGGTCCTATCTCTCTATATATATACATCCTGCTAACAACCTTAGGAGAGAGCTGTCCCATCTAAATCTGCACATTTCTTCGCTGTTTTCCTTCTGATCATCTCTACTCCTTCATATTTTAAGAACAGCTCTTCTCATAGAGCAAAATTATAGTTTTTCAAAATACCTATTAGCATCTTAAACAGAACAACAGTTCGTGCTGCTGGAGCAAGTATATAGGAAACCCTCCATATCCAGTAGTACCCAGTTAACTTCAATTTTACCCTGAGTTTGAAAATTACAGAACCAGCTCAAGAATCTGTCATGTTATTGTATTCATAAAGGCAGCAACTTCCCTATAAGCACTAATTTAGAAGCCTGGAAAAACGCAGACTCCCTCTTTTCAGAAGTTTCCCTGTGCTCGTAAACTGCACAGCCTCAGTCCCCGAGACGAACAAGCCTGAAGAGCCACGATACGTAGTGTTTAAGAAGCCAGCCAGCTTGCCAGCTCTATACATTACCGAGCACTCTGGAAATACTGGAAATTCTCTCCCGTAAAGTTTTAAGCCTAAGCTGTGCAGTTGCCATATAAAGAGTTTGCCAAAAGTACGGTTGAGGGGGGAGAAGTTATGCAATAAGCATTGTCAAGAGGAAATAGGAAAATGGGAAAGACAGTGAAGGCCTAAACAAAGCAAACAGAAGCAGCATGTGCTGACTCACCCCGGGTTAACATTAAAGCCATAATAAAGCTGCCACAGCAGCCACAGATAAATACAGGAAGGTTGGTTTTCCTTTAAGAAGCAAAACTCAGAGAAGGCTACCTGCATGCCTCCAAAAGCCTTCCCTCAGGAGTAATTTCCCCGAGAAGTGCATGTTTAGTTCACTGATAAGCACGTCATTAGCGGGGGCACCTTTCACGTTCTGTCACAAGAGCTGGCTCCACGTTCCCCAGCAGCCTGGCAAACAGCACCATGGAGGGACAGGGACAAAAAAAGGTGTGCACCTCTCAAAAGAGTTGACTGACACACCAAGGGTCCTGCCTGCCTGTATTCGTATCAAGCTCCCAGACACACTACGTCAACAGGATACAGTCATCCATCATTTTCTTAAGTCGTCACAGTAGCGGGACCTTTTCTTCTCAGGTCAGTTCAGTCCAGTTACTTAACTGCTCTGTCATTCAGATCCCACCGCTTTTGATACTGGCACATTGCTGGACTGCTCTCAGGTAGAGACAATGTTATTTGCTTCATGACTCCAAAGCCAAAGAACAAGCAATTTATCCACCCTACCCTTTCCTTTCTCCCACAACTATTCTGCCCTATGAACAGAAACAAAAGAGCGCAGCTCAATCTACGTGATCTTGCTTTTTCATACAGTTTGTCACTAATTTACCTAAACAGGGATCACACTCAGAAGCATCATTTTTGACAGCAATAGAGTATGTGCTGATGGGGGGAAATATGGGGTGTGGAGAAAAGCAGATCTGGGAAAGGTTTGTGATAGTAAACACAGCCAGCATGAAGGTAACCATCTGCTGCGAGGCGATTCTGACATGTAAAATATTAAGCGAGCATGAATGAAGAACAGCAAACCCCACCCATGCACCAGACACAATCAATCTGACCCCCTTGAAATTTGTATTTGAATTAACGTTACCTTTTAATAACCTTTCACTGCTCTCTGCAAGGATAACAGGTGTCATTAAAACAGTGTCACTGTGCCAGTCTTCCCTGAGACACCTATTTATTTGGATCTTTCAAGAGAAATATAAATGAAATCAGTCATTCTATATTAGAGGGTTCCCAGGGACAGTTAGTTGATTGGCATCTCGCAGGAGTGGGCAAGTCACCGCAAGACACTTGTAGAAGAGAGCATTTTCCCTGAAGTCTTGATGCTTTAACATCTGACAGGAATATGTATATATGTACAGATTGATTTTTTTTGATGAATGATACTCTGTGAAATATCAGAGAGAAAAAAGTCAGACATACATTGCATAGCAATCGAGGGCTAATGAAGATCCAGGTATTAAATCAATTAAGAAGTATCAAAAGCTACCTAATCATCAAGGAACAAAATTGGCACCACAATATGTAGTGAGTATGGGAAAGCCTAATTTACTAAACATACCCTGCAGTCACATAATTGCATGTAATTTTACCAGCATAATTAACTAATTTAATTACCACTTCTCAAGTGCATCAATTATTGACATTACAGAGTTTTCAGACAGCAGAATTACTGTGTGGTACATTCAGAGAATGCAAAATGCTTTGTACGCCTATTTTCCAGTCACAGTCAACAACTGAGAGGGAACACAAGCAGCAAAAGGGGAAAAAATTTCAAGTGCACCACATAGAGCACAGTTTAGGGGTCGGGTTTAAGAGATGAACCAGACAAAACCATGTTTATGTAGGACTGAAAAGTCAACAGCAAACAACTGGAGGGACCAAGGAGACAAAAGCTAAGCATGGTGCTAAAACAGACAACTCTTATTTCTGAACAACGGGGTCTATTTTAAATTAAATCTGTCCAGGAGGTGACAAGCTCTTTTGAGATCTACCAGCCACGTTTACCTCTTAACCAAGGGCTTGATCTTACAGTAAGATCTGCAAGGATACACAGATACTTGCGCCAAGCTCCACTGACCTCACTAAAAAGTCATACAGGTGTCAGGTACGTCTGCGCAAGTCTCAAAGCAGAATCAAAGCCCAAAAAGACTTGGACTAGTATGTGATAAAAAACAGGGATGTGCTTCAACAAACTCTGGATGCGCTGGTTCCCTCCAAGATAAGGAAAAAAAGAAGTACAAAGATGAAGTATGGATGCATTCTTATTAATTAACATGTAGCTTTGCCACATGGGATCATTACTCAGACTTGAAGAACTATTGATCCCCTGCTTAATGTTTAGACACTGTATGTAAATCTTTGCATAAAACCATTTTGTTTCAGCAATAAGCTTTTCAAAGTCAAGGGAGATGTCAGCATCTGCTCCCTATGGAGTCTTAAGAGTCAGTGTCAGTAAAAAATGGGCAGCGTCAGTAAAAATTATGCCCTGTGTCAGTAAATTTGTTAACAGGGTGGTTGGAAACCCTGGGAGCTGTGGTGTCATTTTCTTTTCCCATTGCCCTCTTGTACTTGACCTTTGCACAGCTGTTTCACAGTATCTGGAGATGGCTGAACTGTGAAATAGTGATTACAGGAAAGAGGGCATTTTAATGAGACAATACAACCTAGAACAAGAAGAGGGCATTCTTTCATATGCCAACTGAGATCTTTAAAGTCTTTTTTGTCTTTGAGATTCAATTAAGAACAATCACCACAACCCCCCCTTTTAAATCTAATGCCAGTGCTCAGTTTTTAAGGTCACGAAAGCTTACTGGATTCATTGCAGCGATTGTTCCAAGCAAGCAGAGGCACTTTGTTAAAATACAATAAAACAAAAGTCCAAATAAATCATCAATACCCAGAAGGTACTTACAGTCATACAGAATAAGCAAGCGCAGACTGGGTCCAATCAGTCGCATCCCCATCAAGTCTCTGGGCACAGTAGCACATGTGGTAAAGGCTCCTTCCTTGGAAACACATGAATGATACACTTGAGATGGAATTCTACCAGAGCAAAGCTACTGCTGCCCTGTCCTTTTAAGGAGCAGACTTTATCCTCCAATGAGTCGCATTGCAGGGATGGAACTATGCACCTATTGCTGTCTGTGCCTATAAGGGCCTTGTGAGGTTCCAGCTCAGGCAAAAAGCAATGGCTTAAGTTAAGCAACTGGCTTGAAGCATGCAGACAGGTACCATCTTTGACTAGAGATGAATCAGACTCATCTGGTGCATGTGGCAGTAATGAAGCTTCCTCCAAAAGCAAAAGAGATTTCTTGAACCTTTTTCAAAGGTTCTATGCAACAGCAACACACAACCTAGTCCCATCTAGAGTCCTGACTTAAAACCATGACGTGAAAAACCAAGACAATGAGAAAAGCACGTGTTGCAATCGCGGGCAGTGGAAGGAAGAGGATGGAGGAGGAAGGGGACCACAACAGACAAAATGACTTCTTGTAAGCAAACCTGATGAATGATGCTGTTCATGCTTCTGGTTCTGCAGGCTGCTCTCTGCACATCTGCCACGTGGCTGCTATCAGTAAAAGCAATTCCAGTAATGACATTGATGTGTGAGGGGCCTGCACTTGTGAGACACTGGGCCTAAACCATTATTCATTGCAGTTGTAAGTGGGTGGTGGAACTTAACCAGTCAGCTGAGTAAGTGCATATAAATGAGCGTAAACAGACAGCAAAAAGAGTGGATGAGTCAGTAACAGCAGGAAAGAAAAGAGATAAAATACAAAAATCCTCCTCATGCCCTGTCAGCCCTAGCAGAGATTGTGTCACACCACTGCAGCCTTCAAATGTCCTTTCAAGTCAGTGCAAAACCTGTAAGAGGATTGTGATTTTTTCAAACACCAACAAGAGTTACTAATCCGTGGTGTATGTGTGTTACTAGCTGTATTTACTTAGCCACCTGAAATACAAGTTATTAATAGTTTGTGCAAGGCACAACTTCGCAATTTGTATTTCAAATTGAAAAGTTGTGCATTGAACAGACTAGTAGAAGTCATCATCCCATACACATACCATACACCCTGCAAGCGGCGTGGCCTGTCATACTATGTGTGCAGTCACTGATCTAAGACACTGTCATGATAGGAAAGTTTGAGGTTGATCACAAGTGAGGCTGTAATATGCTTCCCTCGCAGCTTGCAAACAGAGCTGCCTAGTTCCTGATTTCACAGAGATTAAGGAGTGAAAGTGGAATCAGACATTCATGCGCATCAGTACTTTAGCATCCTTCTACCTGAAGCTAGAGGACCAAACAGATGAATTGGAAAGAATAAGATGCTACCTAAGTTATCTTCTCTTTCGTCATTTCCAAGACCTTCCCCTGCAAAGCTTTTCCTCGGCCTCTCTTCTCAGACAAATTAATTTGGATGAGGCCTTTTCTCACAGACTCCGTTACCCTTTGGCAGACCCTGGGAGTTTGGTGATCTCTCTTGGGGGGACCATACTGCCAGTGGTAAGGGAAATCAGGCTTCACACTTCACTAACTCACCCAGATACTATAACCTCCCAGATATCACTGAAGTTAAATCCTCTTCAAGCCTTAATTCCAAATCTGGTTATTTTGGGCAACATTGAGTTTTTCCTTCTCTGTTGTGTTCTCACACTTTCTAGATGCTCCCCTTCAACATGGAACGTAGCACTGCAGATACAGATGGGAACAAAGCAAGAAGGGCAGCACAACACTGTGAAAGGCGCATGACCAAGAATAGCTAACCATCTGGCTCTCCTCATTGGCATTCTCAGTATCATGGTTTTCCCTTGACGTTGCATGAGGAGGGAAAACAGGTTGAATCTCCTCTCCTACCGCACATTTGTGAACCAGACTGCAAAAATTGGCCCAAAGGGTAGCACATCTGGTTAATATCTTGGTACTCAGCTAATTGTTTAACACAGAAAATCTGTTCTGAGCGGCTCTGGATCTCTTTTAAATAACTGGACCTTCGTGTAATTGCCATCCATTCAACCACACCAGGGTAGCCGAGAAAGAAGCAGTTCTGCATACCACATGTGCTACCAGCACACAGCAAGCAGGGTCAGTACTGGGCCTGACAGCTCTGCCAGAGCCCTTCAACTAACCCAAGCCACTGTGGAACTCCCAGCAAGACAAGCGTCGATTATTGGCTAATTCTGTCAGTTCCACACGGGGGTGGGTGGGTAGGAAAACAACGAAAGTCAATCATAGTAATTTAGTGACAAAAAAAAAAAGGAGGTGGGTGGTGTCTGGGTCTCACCGAGGGAGGACCTTCATCCTACACTACATATTATTTTAGCAGATGAGAAGGGATAGAATCAGAATTAAAAACTAGTGTTGCTTACGCAGAAGTGAGCATGGCTCCAGTACAACTGTTACATTCGCACAGCACAAAGTTCAAACCAGTTACCTTTCCACTTGGTGCTCTTCAAGGCTCAGTTTCCAAACGGTGAATACAATCAGGGCCAAATTCAGCCAGCAGAAAAAAAAAATACATGATGGAAAGATGACGATGATTGGCAAGAGCTTAAGAATAGTTTATTAGGTATCTGAAAAGCCACATTGTAATTATGCAAAAAAAAAAAAAAAAAAAGGCAAACTAAACCACACTGGTTACAGAAATTACAGAAATGCAGCCAGGCTTACAATGGAAATGAAAGCATCTATAATTTTTTGAAATGCATATAACAAATGCAAGAAAGAGAATGGTGAAAATAGTAAGTATAAAGCAGAAACTAGACATTGTAGAAAATGGAGCAGGGAAGGAAAAAGACATAATAAAGCAACAGCGCCAAAGAACTAGGAGTTCGTTAGGAACAGAAGGACCTTTCACAATGACAGTAATCTATTACTGGATGAAGAAAGTTGTCTTGTGAGCAATAATAGCAAAAAGGCAGAAATCTAAGAAAAAGCCAGATGATCTAATACTGCTGAACAAACCAAAAACAAAATCCCCAAATATGCCTTGTCCTGCAGAGAAAGATCATGATCCTTCCACTGTCTATTTACAATAAAAGAATAAAGCCAGATTTGACTACAGTTTCTAAGACTGTAAACAGGGAGCTAGAATTCAGTAGCTAAGTTCTTCTATTTAGCAAAAGCAAAATAAGATTGAGAAACAAAATGAGGCTTGAAAGCTGCAGAAAAACTCAAATAAACCCGAGGTTCTTATTTTGACCTTTGCAAGGATCTAACCCGTTGGCTAGTTCACTGTTTTACAAATGCTTCACCATCCACATTCCCTGCTCTCAAAGGGCTGATGGACTAGCATGACCCGAGGAGAGATTACAGTGCACATGCACATGCTGATTTATACCAGCAGGAAATTTGTCCCTCCAGGTTTTGGGAAGAACTGTGTTTTATTCCTATTTTTTGTTCCCTTACAAAGATGAAAGACGAGAAGAATTCAGAACTGGTTCCAAAGGTGCAGGTGCTCCGCACAGTTCTGCTGGGGGGTGGGCAATATTGGCAGGACCTCCTCACCACTGCTACATCAATACCACACCTTGGCTCATCAACCAGTGAGACCAGCTGCAGGAGAGACAGTTAGGAAGCTTCCTTTTACACTAGTCCAGACATTTCCTTTCCACTACCAATTAACTACCCACAACACAGAAAAGCTTATCAGCAACATCAAAGAATGCATTCCTCACTAACACACACGGTATGGCAGATAACGTCTCTGGCTGCATCAGATTTTCTAATTAAGCGTGTGGGAGTGGAGGAAAAGAGCGGGGGGGGGCAAAAAAAAAAAAAAACCAAAAAAAATATCAAGCAGAGCGCACTGTGTGTGTTGTTAGCAGACACTACTGTAAACTGAAATACAGGTGCCATTAGCAATCTGCTGTCTGCTGAGCTGCACTGCTCTGGGGCCTCACTTCCCAGTTAGTCTCTTTTTGTCTCCGTCTCACAGAAAACAATGGATAGAAGACTCCAAGTGTGGCAAGGTGAAGAAACAGCACAATGATTGTACGTTTGCCTTTGATACCTACCACCTCAGAGTGAAAAAAATAAAGGGACCAGATAACAAAACCCATTTATTTCATAAAAAAAACCCAAACGTGTTGCTTTAAAAACGAAAACCAAATGCAAGAAGTAAATAATTAAGATACAATAGGCTGAAATACTTATTAAACAGTTGAACAAATAATTCACTATAAGGAATTTATTAGATTAATTTGGCTTCCCCCCACAGTAGTTTAAAATTCACTTGAAAGTATCCAATTGAGTTCAGGGCAAATCTCTGTTTCAACTCTCTGCAAGCGCACACACAGATAGTTCAATATTTTATTTTCAAACTCTATCAGTTAATTGAGAGTATTTACACATATTTTTTTTGTTTCCTGACTAAAAGAGCGTACATGCACTTCCAGCACAAATAATTGTGCATGTAGTTTAAATAAATAAATAAATAAATAAATGGTGCCTTTACATATTTGTGCCAGCAAAACTTGACAGCAGGAACATTCGCAGGAAGCAAACACAAAGAAGACGTCACTACAGATGAAGCAAATTAATTTTCACATTGAACATTCCCAAAAATATTGTCCAACTACAGACAGATCATTATGCTGAAGTATGAACTGTGAAAAATTAACAACAGAAAATATGCAGCGCTTACTTTGCAAGCCTCAAATTGGGTAAATCACCTTAGGTCTTATGGCTGTAGTAGCTGCATTAATTGCTCAAGATCTGGTTCCTAGATAAACTTCTCTGCATGGAAAACAAGTCTTTGTTTCATTATTAAATCCTAATGCAAACCGATGGTGCTATACAAAACAATCTTCTTTTGAAATTCCAGTAGCAGCTCAATTGAGCTCAGCTTGAAACTGGCAACCTGCATTATTCCATTTTAGATATAGGAACCTGTCACACGCTGCTTTTTGTTGTGTTTTAAAAAGAGTTAATATTTGGCTAATATGTTTATCTTTGCATAACATTACTGTCTATGTGCAGGAAAGAAAGCAACAGCTGTTGCGAGCCTAACCCTTACTCATTAATCTTTCATCATCTTGGGACTTCCAGCGTTGTATTCTCTGTTACAGCGTCAGCTTTCTATTCAGCGGTGGTATCCGAGAGCAAATTCCCTACAAAACTGCCATTTAGACTTGCCAGATCCACTTGTACTGAATCTGGACACTGAGGCTCCTCACGCACCATCACCCAGCAGAGACGGGGGCGGGAGGCAGGCAGTATTTCTACCATACTTGCAGAATCTGTCTACCGGTGGCCGCTTGTTTCAGGGGGAGCAGGAGGCACCCCAGGTGCAGTGTTTCCTCCTGGCAGCACAAGGAGCAATTTCAGTGCCCTTGCATCAAACTGGTGTTCTGAGGTCTGCTCTTACTCAAACACTTGGCAAACATCCTGAACCTTGGAGTGCCCAGGTTACACCCAGAAACTTACATATTCGGCAGCAGAGGACTATCTCCTCCTCCTGTTGCAATGGTCTCAGCCTTGCCTGGTTTTCTTCTCAGCCTCCTTTTGGATGCGTGCCCAAATCCACAGATGTGCACAGGAGGTAGATGGCACTAGAGGTGCCCTTAAGCACCTCAGCTGTTACTTCGCACCGCCTCCAAGGTGTTATTAGCAGAAAACATGCATTGTAGAAACCACAGTAGGATTTCTCTTTACACCATTCTTGTTTTTAATCTTTTCAAATTCTCAGGAAACAAGAGACAATGGGTATTGGGGAGTCAGAGCTGTATGACTTCCTCCTCTGCCGCCACATTAGACTCTATATTTATATAAACATGTAGTGAAGCATATATTGGTTTCAAACATCTGTCTGTAGCATATCAACATCCACAGTAAAGTCACCACTCTGGCCAGTAATCATAGTTTTGCCCAGCTGACGAAGCAGCATCACACACAGCTTGGCTCTGCCCTCAGACACCTAATCTTTGGGCATCCAGGCCACAGTCACCAGACAAGGGAAAGACTGTGCTGCAGACAAACTTCACCCAACGTCTCACGGACCGTCTTTAAGCAGTTCTGGGTGGGTCTGTGCCTGACCCGTCACCATTGCACTGACTTATATATGAGGTAAATACAGTGAGAGCATTTAATGCCTCAAGCCATGCTCTGATGCTGGGGAAGTAGCTGTGGTATCACTGATGCTGTTCCTCACCAGCTATCCATTACCATGGTACAAATATAGGCTGGTTCATATTTAAGAATAGCATAAGCTAGTCAGGGCAAGAATTATGCGGTATTTCTTCTTCTGGAAGGTGCCTGTAGAATTTTTGATACTTTCATAATACACATTATAAATTATTCATGCAAGCATACATGCAGACCACATACACCAGTAATGCGTGTTGCAGAATTACTAATTCACGTAGCACTCATATCAACAGAACTGAGCATAAGACTAAACTCGTAGAAGGGGTAACATGGTGCATCTTGAGGTTAATACCTGTACTTCTCTTTATTTGGTTTATATATGTCCTTCATACTGTCTTTCCTTGTGGTGATCAGCCTAATGAGAATCAAAAGGCACTCTTACCTAGTACAGTAAATGCAAACTAGTCTTCGCACTAACAAATGGAAAGAAAAGCATGACAATATCTTATTATTCTTTGTGCTGTGTTACTTATGCTTACCTCATCTGCGTTTAATAGGTTGCCTTCATACTCCCTCCATAGAGCTACAGATTCTCAAGTTAAACAAGGAAGCTCCTGACAGCTTTCTCTTTCCTAGGGCAAGATTGCTCAACTAACAATAACCGAGATACCTTTTGACAAGTGCAGCTAAGAGCCAGTAAAGTTTAGTCAATCTGCATCAGTCTGTCTTGGCACCTTTCTTTCAGTTTCATATCTAAACGCTGGATGCCAAAGTCTCTTGCAATGATTATAGAAAATTATAAAAAGGGAAATGAATGCAAAACAGAAATCATATTAATCAGTTGAAGGAAAATACTTTTCTGACTACAATTGTGGCTGAAACCCATAAATTAGATGACTGGAGTAATAAGACATGTGAAATGGCTTTTAAGTCCACTACCAGTTCCATGCAATAAATTTCAAATGACATCCAGGCTTTTAGTGGAGGGGATGATTTATTGCAGTCTGCAGGAAGAGAGCTTTCATGGATTATCTCTAAAGTGGCAAAACTCTATTCTGAATTTTTCAAAATTAGTACAGCTCAGTGAATGTTACTGACAAGCAAGTCCAAAAGCACTTTAAAAAAAAAAAACAAAACAAAACAAAAAAAAAACCAAACCTTTTTGTAAGAAAAAGGGCAAAGATACTTTAGAATATCCACAGATTTTGCTAAGGGAACTACATCTTGTTTTTTCATAAACCAGAAAAAAATAATAGCAAGAGAATAACACTTGTTCACCTGGGCTTCCTACAACCAGAGATATTTCACTAGTGAACTTTACACGGCAACATTACTCAGCTTTTGACACTAAAAGTCTACAAAACATTTTGGCAGACAATACAAATTTCTACCAAGACCTATAAACCTAAATGTACTCTTTCCACTCTTTCTGTCATTACGCAACACGACTGAAGCACTGACCACAGAAATGCTCTCCAAAGACAGCCTGGAGCCTACAGGGTCCTGTTTCCTTCAGGTATCCAGAAATAGACTTATTTCGTCTCCTCTGGTAAAAGGAATCAGAGAAAACGCGTTTCCGCTGGAATCCCAGAGTGCCATAACGTCAGAGTATCAGAGTTGTGATGCTCACTGCAGGGCTCCTGCATTGCACCTGATGTTGGACAGGTGTTGGGCAGTGTCCCGGTTCTGCCTCTGTCCCTTTCCCAGGGAGTGAAGACAACCTGTAAGAGCCCTGGGATGCTGTCATGATTGCATCCCTAGGTACACCCCTGCTCAAGACCGTAAAAGTAATTGCATCTAAGAAGAGGATGTTCCAGGGAATGGGTATAATCCACTTCAAGAAGCATAGATGCACCTTGGCTAAGAGCTGTTAACAGGCCCCTAGTTCTGATTGTTTTACCGTCTAGTGAGAGTAAATAATTCTGGTAATTCTCAATACACGGGACACCGAATTTGCATACCAATGGCAGTTAAAACTAGGGTATGTTTGTGTTAAGTAATGGAAATGTTATAAATGGAAAACGTCATCTTACACTTTCCTGACACCTTTCACCCAGAATAGTTCTAAAATATTTTATGGACTAAGGAGTGATCTGATTTCATTGGCATTCAGAGTAGAAAGTGAAGATCTATGCTTTAGCCAATTAATTCATACAGAAAGTGTACAGTGGTGCAATTTAGTCTCCCAGGAGGGAACGCAAGAGGATACCAGCACTAACTGCTCTGCTTTTACATGACTGTTAATGATGCCTTGGTTTTCATTAGAGTCTTTCCTACTAAAGACTAACCATTAGCCTTTTAAAGCATGAATTCAGCACTGGCCTGGATTTAGAGCAGTATTCCACTGACTCCACTGTACTTATAGCTCTGAGATTTCCCTTGCAAGTCACCTACCCAAAGTCTGATATTATTACTTATTTTATGGGGAGTTCTGGAAGCAATAAGGGATTCATGCAAACATCTTTTAAAAGGAAGTCCATCCTAACTTGAGACATAACCTGCACTAAAGCAGAGCTGGAAAAAATAAACATCTTTACCACCCAGACCATTCTCATTTACTGTTGTTTTAGTAAGTTCATCACAGCATCTTTTATGAAGCTAGTCACAGACATTATCTTAGTTTTACAGACAGAGAAACTGAGGCACAACCCAGTGAAATTACTGATTTAAAGCTGTTCACAGGCCAATGACAAAGCCCCAAACAGAACCCAAAGTTTCTCACAGAAGTACTTCAAATAGCCTGATACACCACAGATAGCCCTGATTAGAAAGTATGTGATGAGGAAGGTTTTTTAATTCAATATAACATTTTTAAATCCTGTCCCTACCTGTGTTCAAGTGAAGTCAGACACATACTCGTCTTCATCCTTGGCTTAGGGTATTCAGACACACACTAAACACGTCTTGCACTGTACTCCATTGTAACACAAGCCAGGCAAATACATTGAAATCTTTAAGTGATGGCAACTTCTCTTCATCAAGTATAGACAAAATTCAGAAGAAATCTCTTTTTGGGCCTTCACTTAATAACCATGTAATTTCCCAAATACTCACAGCCAGACTTATGGGGCTCAATTTATCAAAGATCAGCTTGTATCTACTTTATTGTAGGCACAAAACAGAAGACACTTGCTCTGACTAAGCAAATCTCATTCCTTAGATGACAGACTCAACTGAACATACAACAAAAAACCCCACCCCATATACAGCTTTAAGTGTTAGTGACTATGTTAAATTGCAAATATTCACAAGAGAACAAAGTGGACTTTATTGAGTACATAAGCACACCACTACCACAGAACAACTGAATGGCAGGGGTTGGAAGGGACCTTCAGAGATCATCTAGTTCAACTCCCCCTGCAAAAGCAGGGTCACCTAGAGCAGGCTAGAGAGGAACACATCCAGGTGGGTTTTGAATATCTCCAAGGAGGGAGACTCCACCACCTCCCTGGGCAGCCTGTTCCAGTGCTCTGCCACCCTCAAAGTAAAGAAGTTTCTCCTCACGTTGAGATGGAGTTTCCCGTGTTCCAGTTTGTGCTTGTTGCCCCTTGTCCTGTCACTGGGCACCGCTGAAAAGAGTCTGGCCCCAGACTGACTCACTTAAAACCATTCACTTAAAACATTTTAAGTAAATTACACGCTGAGTATCCAACATCTTTCAGTTTTTAATCATGTGTATATCTTATATTTTAGGCAATGCAGAGTGACCATGTTGCACACAGTGGCAAAGTGATGATAAATGACAGAGTACTTAGCGCCATTGCGGCATAAACAAGCTTGTGCATTTTTATGAAAACTAAATGGAGAAAAATAACTTTGATACTCTTTCCCTACATCTTAAAGAATCAGTAAGTTTTTCTGAAAGAAACGGCACAGTGAAGACAAACTGTTACAGCAATTATTTATAAATTCACATTGAAATGCATGTAGAAGTCTTCCCTTCTGACCTATGCATAGAGTTTCATTTGCACCTATTACTTCTGTAGAGCTCTACACCAGTTTAATCCTCCAAAACAAAACCCCTACCTATAGCCTGACTTTATAGGCGGGACCACGTCTGGAGAAGCACCACAGTAAGCAGGTAACAGAAGGCTCTTGCCTGACATGTCTAACCCCCTTTCTCATTAATGGGCAATATGCCTGCATGGACAGGAAAATTTACCTCAAAGTCTGTGATAAATCAGTCAGATTTGATCTGCTCTATGTAAAATACACAGCCAACGCTGATTAAATGAGCAGTGTGGTGCTCTTTCAATAGCGCATCAATGCTTTTCAGCACATAGGTATGTACAGAGAGCTCATAGCTATAAATGAAGGAGAATCATGACTTATGTTTTTGATCACTGGAAGAATCCATTGTAAAATATTAATAGAATGATGTGGCTTCCTTTCCCATTCCTGTTCCACATGCCCATTAACATGTTTTGCTGGTCATTCATATTATTATGTGTGACAATTTGGGATGCAAAGAGTTTTAGGCACTGCGTCACTTTCAAACACTTTGTAAATAAGCTTGGATTGTAGGGCAGTACCATAACATATTTTTAATAAAAGAATTTTTAAAAAATAACTACAATTCTAATCCTCAGTCCTATTATCTCCCTCCCTCCCTCATCTCTCATCAAGCCTTTCTTTCATCACTAAGGAAAGGAAAAAAGTCTTCAATAAAGGCTGACCAAGTACATTTCCTAAAAGACAAATCACGAAAACCAAGAGATGTCCAAGTTGAGTCTATACTAGTGATCCAGAAAAACCCCAATTCATACATCTTACCACCCAAACATCAGAAGCACTGTCACTGCCTTTGCTCTACAAGCAATTCTGCAGAGAGCTTTAATCTACAAGCTCTCTTGCAGATCCAATGCAGACAACCAACTTTTCTAGCTCTCATCTAGGCTCCCTCTCAACCTCCCAGCCCCATCACAGTAATAAGTGACACATCTGGTATAAGCAAGCTCCTGTGAGTCCTCAGCAGCACAAGATCTCTCTTCTAGAAAGCCAAGAAAGGCCTGCAGCCTCAGCAGCAGAGTTTGAGGCTCTGATATTCACGGGACTCTTCTTTCCCCACATTGTCGAAATCCAAGATGAGAAGGAAAAGGAACCAAAGAGGGAGAATTTCAAGAAAATTTTCCAGATAAATGATGCTTTCAGAATCATTTATGAAGCTGCACATTACAGATGAGTTCCCACACTTAGCAAAAGCGTAGCCAAGATTCACCAAGACAGAGAGGTTCACTTGGCATGTTCAGAGAGGTTTGATATGTACTGAGGTAGGAGTGGGCTGAGAGGGGGTTCCTACATTTCAGAGACACTCCCCTCATCATCCTGCTTGACAGAGATGCTCTGGCTAGCACTTTACCCACAGACTCCTTTCTCTCACTTCTACCTTTTAAGCTTCCAAACATGGTCTTGCAGCTCAGGGTGCACAAGCCCTGTTCATAAGCATCGTGGTTGTGGAAACTTCAAGAACAAATCCATACCACAGTTTCAAGAGCCCTACCGCTGTAGGAAAGGAATACTCGACATCTGCCAGCCCCTTGGAAACCATAAGAGACAAACTCTAAAGTAAAACAATCTCTTCCACTGAGAACCAGAACATGGAAATCAATCACAAAATCTGGAGGCAGACAGAAATGAAATATTGTACCTTAACCTGTCCTTTGCTGAAGGATGGTCCCATGTAATTTAAGGGTTCTCCTCAGCTAGGACTCCCAAGTCAAGGTTAATACTGCAGACAAGGATCTTTTTCCTTCCAATACAACTTTGAGGTGATTCCCCTTTCTCAACAGGGTTGCAGTTGAGTGCTTCCAGAGACGCTCTGTATTTATGGTTCATTCAAGGCACTGACTCACGCCTAAGCTAATGAGTTCCTGTCTGTCACAGTATCAGTTAGTGTCATAAGAACACCTTGAAAATGCCACGGCAGGGGTCCCAGCCAGACTTTACCTCCTGTGGACTGTACCCAAGCAAAACCTCCTTCTAGAAGAGAAAGAAGTTAGTACGTATAATAGACACATTCTCTACATTATGAAAAGATTTATTCCAGAAATAGTCATTATAAAATCCCAAAAGAACAAAACAATGGACTAGTATTGTTACTAGTGCTAAAGACCAGCAAAAGTTAGCAAACCAGCCTGAGACAAATAAATGTTTGGAATGGAACAGCTGGAGACTATTCAGAATATAGATATTTCTCTCCTCAGCAACAAGAGGAAAACCATCGCAAATTTTGGAACGTGCAAAAGAAAGGAGAAAGAAAAGAAGGGTAGGAAACATGAACCATTTTGAAAAGCATGGCTAGAAGAAAAGGTGTGAAATTGAGAGGGAGCAGAGTACAATCAGACCAAATAAACAACAAAAGTCCTGACAATGAGATCCAATCATTGTGGAATAATCTCTCAGGAACTCAAGCAGAACCCCATTACCTGTAATGGTTTTGCTCAGCTATCACCATAATGCGCTTATTAACACTAGAATATCAAAACCCAAAATGAACCAAATGCTTGATAATGTAATGCAAAGGGAAAACATTGCAGAGACAGAACAATACTTCCATTTCTATCACTGTAACAAGCCCTGAATGATTATGTCCATGTCCTAGCCTAGCTGTTCTGTGAGGAAGGGAAAAAAGAAAAGGGGGATGAAGGTAGGAAGAAAAAGGTTTAGGGAGAAGAACTCACATCACAGAGAGAAACAATAACCTTATTTCCCATTTGCAAATTCAAAATTTAAAATCTTTTTAAGCTAGTGAGGTAGCCTTTGAGGTGAACACCAAGTACTACTCAGTTTCCACTGAAAAGAAAAGGATGTAGGAATCAACTCTTGAAATTGTTTTGACAGCCTTGAGAAATGGGAGCGAAGTATAAAACCCCGGTTGCTTTTTTTATTTCCTTGTCCAACCCTTTGCAGTCCATTAAAAAAGATGCCAAGTTTCTCAATGTTTGACTCCATTCTCCTTATTCTGCCAGAAGACTGTATGACCTCCAGAGCCCTGAACAAAACAGGATGCATGCCAAAGAATGAAAATCCTATGTACTCATGCACAGCGCTTTTCTACACAGAAATAAAACTACATACATACAAATAGCACCAAATCGGGGGGATAGTGAGCACCTTTACATCCACACACTACATTCACCGTGTGATACATGTCAGAGGACCCTATGCACTTTTCTGTTCCACAAAGAACCCACAGGCTTCAAGGTAAACTACTTTTGCCATGTAGAATCAGACAAACAGTGTATTTGAAGAACGGCCTACCGGACACAACTCTCAATGAAATTCAAGAGAACAATCACAGAATGGTTTGGGTTGGAAAGGAACTTTAAAGATCATCTAGTCCAAACCCCCTGCTATGGTCAGGGACATCTTTCACTAGATCAAGTTGCTCGAAGCCCCATCCAACCTGACCTTAAAAAATTCCAATAACGGGGAATCTACAATTTCTCTGGGGAACCTGTTCCAGTATCTCACCACCCTCTTTCAGTTTAAAAACATTGGTCCTTGTCCCGTCACGACAAGTCTTGGTAAGAAGTTTTTCCCCATCTTTCTTATAAGCCCCCTTTAAGTACTGGAAGGCTGCTATAAGGTCTTCCCAGGGCTTTGTCTTCTCCAGGCTGAACAACCCCAACTCTCTCAGCCTGTCCTCATAGGAGAGGTGCTCCAGCCCAATCTTCGGAGAAGTAAAAGTCATAGAGTAACAGACCTGTTTTACACTTAAAAAAAAAAAAAAAAAAAAAAAGTCACAGAATCCTCAAGCACCCAGCTAAATGGGAAGCAAGAGCAAAATTGATTCCTGGCAGCATAGATGCGTGAATAGTAGTAGTAATACTAAAATACACCTCACTGGATGATCCTGCCTTCTCTTTTAGTTCTCCTTGCAACCCAAAGTCACCTGCCGTTATCTGCTTATGACAATCCATAACAGCATATGCACAGGCTCTTTAGCTATATCAGGCAGTCAGACAGCTGCAATCATCAATGGTCATTTCTTAAAACTAAATGAACACCAGGACAAATGGCCTGGCTAACAAAGCTCAGTGATTATTTTAGATATCAAACTGCAAAGGTAATAATTATATAGAAGCTATTACATGGAATTCCTAAGCCTTTCAGAGTCTTAGTTCTAGGAAGAGCTTTGTTCAACTGGGGGACTATACAAACATACTGGAAAAAAGATGGGGTTTGGCCCAAAGAACTTTCATTCTAAATAAACGAAAGAAACAAAACCTGAGTGACAAAGAAATAGAGGAACCAGCAGATAACTCTAGTAAATATAAGAAAAGAGGAAAAGAAAGGTTAGGACACTAGCAGACTATCATCTGACAAGCTGGCTTGCTAAATTTTAATTTATTTTTTTTTTTATTGAACATCAGGAAAAAGGAAAGTATGAAGACAAACAGTGGATATGTTTATGAAGAACTCTTCCCAAGTAGCCCAGTGTGGACGGAAACACAGGCATTTATTGAATCTTTAATATCAAGAATGCAGAAGCTGACATTGTGTGCTATAGAAAAGCAAAAGTTGTATTTCAGCAGTGAATAAGAGATGGGTAAAAAAACTGGCAGAAGCCCAAAATGCCTTGGAAATGAAGACAAATAGCTTACATGTGATAAAATAGGAAAAGGAGAGACAGAGGAAAGATACAGAGAAAGGAATGATTTGGATAAAAACGCAGGGTAGCAAAGTGACTTTTATATCAACATTATGGGTGAGTGTAAGTAAGTGGATTGTTTTTCAGATTATATTTTCTTGCATATTACATTTTGTTGTCTATATGCTAAATTTATGATTACCTTATAATTATTGAATCATAGAGTTTTAATTAAGCAAGTACTTTGGAAGAAGAAAGCACATAGCTGCATGTATTTATGCTCCCTCCATTATGAAAAAAATCGACAATCTAGTTTTTGTAAATGTGTGCTTTTCTATGAACATTCTCCATGTCTGACAGAAATGTGAAGGAGGACAGATGTTTCTGCTTTCAACATCCCCCCACAAATCTTCACCTATTTGCATATTATAGCAAAAGTTTTCCCATCTCCACAGGAATAAATGTACTTTAAGAATTCCTCTTGGAAATCCATGCCTCAATTTTTCTTTGTTTAAGCAACAAGAGGAATGAGCAGAAGTAGCTCAAATTTCTTTCATGAATAAGGTCCTTCATTCTTGCTTTTCATGATACAATATATGGAACTTTAAAAGTTTCAGTCAATAGCTTGGTCAAGCAACCATATCTGAACTCTGATATTAACAATTCAACCTTCTGAAACCAATGAGTCCTATTATAACCAGCAGTAATTGTGGGTCACTTCCCATAACTAACCTCGGATCACACTTTTAAGTCATTTAAAATCAAAATGCCCAAATAAACGTATCTTACTTTAGTTTTTAAACAAGAGGCACTGCACCACATAACAGGCTTTGCATATTTTAGATAATTGCACTGCTCCACATGTAATGGTCACTATTATGCTGTCACACTACACTGCTGCCTGTAAACACAGTTTGGGTGTCTAAAGGAAGGAACATGTGAGGCAATAGTATAGGAAGACCGAATAATGCAGCGAGCAAGTTAGGGCTACTGTAACAGGAAAGTTTCTCCAGCACATTTTGGTGCAAGTTGGAACAACTTTCGCGCTTTTATACTTTACTAGTGGGATTACACACAAGTGACTATCAGTATTTTCAGTAAAAGCACTCCAAACTGGGGAACAGCAAGAAATTTTACAAGCTTGTTCAAATTTCAACAGGATGTTTTTGTTTTTTAAATCTAAAAAAATGCCGTAAAAGCTAAAAACAATAAACTAAATTATTTTTCATCAGTTTTAGTCTTTTATTAACGCATAAAATTTCTTGAAAACTAAATAGAAGGTTTTATTTCCAGTGAGTCAAAGAACCGTGTTCAAAACATGATGGGTTCATCCATTTTAAAGTTAAACTGACAAACATAAAACCTGTTCAATCCAGTCTAAAATAATTTTCCCTCCCTAAATTTTGGAACAGTGAACAAAAAAACCCGCTCAGTTGTTCAAACATCTGTGCAAGTCCAAAACATTCTGAATGAAGAACAGCCTACCCAAACTTCGCAGAGATCTCATTTACAGTGTTTTTCTTTGCTTCTGAATCTGACTGTCTCCAGGTACTTGTATCAGATGGGAAATGGAGTAATATCATGGTCAAAACAGTCAGTATTGCTGCTGACTCTTTCCCTGGTGTGCATGGTTATACCAGGCTTTCTAAAATAAACAGTAGGATCATACTGTCTTTTACGCTACTTTCATTGGACACTCTACAAGAGACAAACTGGTTTATATCAACGGTAAAAGAGCTAAGAATTATATTTTCATATGGAAATGCACTTCTTTGTACAAAAATTTTAGTGAAATTCACATCTGCTGGTATACGTTGAAAAAAGAAAGGGTAAGGACAGTAAGCTAATTTTATCTTGCTCAGTTCTGCCCCTGTTTAAGCATATTTCTTTTCTACAAGCGGGTTCTGTCCTATTGCTAAAGAAGTTTAGTATTTAGATGGCCAAATGCTCCCGCCCCTTGAGGAAGTATTTGGGGCCATACATCACCTAAGGTACCAATTTTGGAAGCCAAATGTCCTTGCCACAGAAAGGGACTAAGTGATACTACAGCGACTCCCAACAGTAAAAAGAAGTTTCAAAACTGGAAGTATGCTGTGGCCTGTGAACCACGGCATTTCTGTCTACATTGCTAAACATAGCCAGTGCCAAGTCAGAAATGCTTCTCCACACACAGGACCTTGCACTGGTACGGGCATTAGTTCCTCTCACAGGAGAAATGGAAGGTACCATCCAAGGAGTACCATCCATCATTTTCTGATGCAAGCCTCTGAAAAGGGCCATGGGCATGTCCAACATCCCAAAGGCTTCTGATATCAAACATATAGAAATAACACAGTCAAATCCATGTTAAAAACTGAGAGGACTTGGGTATTCTGGGGTCTCCCAAGGAGTCTGGAAGTTCAGTTGTTTATAAACTTCTCATGCCAAGATGCCTTAGTCACAACACAATAAATCTGTTCAGATGAAGATGCCTTAATGCTTGTTTGTGGAAGGCCAAAACTGGAACTAGCACACACAGGAATGAGCACACCAAATGTGAATAACAAAACGGATACCTGAACAAGAAAGCGTGATTACAGCTAATATTTAGGGTCATCAGCACTCAGCAGCAACATTCACACACAAGACGGCTGATTTATAACATCCAAATCAATATATTCAGAACTCATAACAACACGCCATTCGTTCTTCTGAACTAGGGAATGATATTCAAAAAAGCTCAGATCCTTCTCCTATACTCAGCTGGAGACCATGAATTATTTAATTTCTTGGTTGCCTTTGTGTGTGTAGCAGGGGGATCTAGTTTTCGTTTGGTTTGACAGTTATATCACGCTGTATTTTTCTCTCCCAAAGCCTTCATGCAGTTCTTGATGTGAAAGCTTAGCTTTCTGTAGACAACTGTTATTTCAAATTAAAAGCTGCATGAGTTTTTGTCAATATAAGACTTTATATTTAATTTTTCCTTCATAATTCACAAAATGGCTATTTTTATAATTTGTTCCATGTTACTTCGTAGAGAAGATTACTATTGCAGCATACACCCATCAAAGTCATCTTTCTCATGAACAAAATGTTGTTTGTAGCAGCCACACATCAACGAAACTTCTTCAAGCCTGTGACTGTTGCTTTTTCATAATTATATTTTCTAATCCCCCTTTACACACGAGAGCTCAATTCACTTTCTGGTACAATGCATTAGCATCCTCTTCAAATCCATTAGCAGTGCCACAAGATTCACAGCATCTCTCCCTCTTCAAAATAGTGTGTTATTAAGTTACCATACAGCAGGTTCGAGACTATGAATATTTTAAGTCCACTGTATGTACCAAATCAGAGAAATCAATCCCAGTCTTTTACCATATTGGCAATATTCTAAGAGACACTTACGGGCTTTGTTAAACCTGTGTTGCTGACACAACAATACATAGTATATTTAATAGAGAGATTTAGTATGTAATATGATGGTAGCAGCATCATCTCTCCAGTCATTTTCAGCCCATGGCACTCAACAGTGTGTGACCTTAGCCTACCACCTGGCTAAGTCAGGCCAACTATCTCAAATATGTTCAGTAAAACAAAACTAATTCATCTTATGAGTTGCTGTCAGGAATAGCAGGTGTCCAAGATACTATCAAAACAATTAGTAGGATGTTTCAAAGCACCTCATGGAGTCTAGAAATGGGTTGATTTATACTACAGCCCTTTTGGGGTTTGTTTTATCACATCCCCCCCAAATGAACATACATTTTGAAGCATTTGAGACATTTTACTGAACCAGTTATCATACATTCATACTAAAACTCATTTAGCCTTTCTGAATTAATGGTAAAATCGGGAGTTGAAATGAACAGGGCAAAAAACACGGATTACCCTGGTTTTCCCCCTTTGCAAGTACGGGTCAAAAATAAGGCTGTCAATCTGATGTCTAACACAACTGCAGAAGATGCAGATGACCTCAGTTAATTTCCAGCTCTCACGGGCTCCACCAGCAACAAATTCCACAGCTTTTCCAAAGGCATCAGGAAAAAAGAGACCTTTTCTAGAGATTTTTCCATTCCAGAAATCCAGGTGGATTTACTTATGGGTTTAGAAATTCCTTAGGTGGCATATGGAGCCTCTATGTTTCAACGTAAGGGTTTTCATCCGATAAAATACATGCAACAGCAGCTCAGCTTTTAAAGCTATTTTAATGAATAGCCCTGCAATGAGTTTGAGGCATTCTGCTTGGCAGTAACCAATCCCCCAGTGTTAAGAGTGCTGATGGAGCCACACTGGTCCCCTTAAACTTCCATGTAAGCAACAAAGGGTATGTGTGCAGATAGCAGCACATGGACACATGCTACACTATGACTTTGTCCTTTCCTTTTTATCCTCTCCACTCCATAGCCAAGGCAAATTTTGGTCACCAGTTTTTGCAGCATGAGCTAGCCCTTCTTTTTATTCTTTCTTTTACTACTTTCTCTATTTCTAAAGCCACATCTTGTCATTTTCATCCTGCACCTGGGAAATGCTTCTAAGAAGCTTAAAACAACAACAACAAAAAAACCCCAACCACTAAGCGGTTCTATAGAAAATGTTTAAGCAAGATAACTCTCACTCTCAGATACAGAAACTCTTTTTCAGAGTGGTCGTCTTTTCTTCCCGGTTTTACAGCTGACATGCTTGAAGCAAATTAAGGGTGAGCAATTTACCATCATTAGAACATTTCCCTCAGACTGAATTTGAACCCTTCAGGTTTCCAGCAGTTTGCAATATCCATTAAACTACAGTTATGGGCCTGGCATGCCTTAGGTTCCTACAAAACAGCAATGCTTCTGCTGCACAAGATGACTGTTATCAAAACAGATGCTGACATACCAAAACCAGCAGGAATTCCTCAACTAAGAATAGCCAAATGCTCTCTTGTAGGAAAGCTGCCTTTCTTGAGCTGTCTGTGTTCTTCTTTGGACCACAACCATGTAGACAGACCATGTCATAAATAGGATCGGTTATTTACCCATTCATTTTATTTAGATAAAAAAGTAAAACTATATCATATTTGAAATCGTTATTAGTAGTCGCATCTGATACAAAAGTAATTTTGTAGCACTGTGTGAGTGTCCTGTCCTATCATTAGCAAATTTTCAATCTACCAGTCAGGAAAACTAACCACGGGGTAAGGACATAAGCCACAGAACAAATAAACAAAATCGAAATGTGATGTCAGGGTTTAGGGGATGGAATTACTGTTCTATTGAATTTGACTTCATTTCCCCAAATTCTGAGAGCACTGGATGCAAAGCATTTCTATTTATCACCTCTAATTTACTATCACAAATTGCACATGATTCCGTGGTGTCTGCTGAGAAAAAGAGAGCGCACGAGCAAGTAATCAGCAGCGCAGTTCCCAATAATGAGCTAGATCAGCCCCCATCAAAGTACAGAAACTAGCGCTCCTCATCAAATTCCATGCTTTCCTCCCATTCCCCTTTTGCAAGGTCTGAGACAGCAGCCACAGCAGGAGACATTAATCTCACTAGTTAGTAGTAACAATAACGACTATGCACAAATAACCTCTCCTTCCCATCTTCTCAGTATAAGGCATACAGACTTCAAAGAAATTCCTGGTATTATTCCTTTAATAACATACTATACTATGACTACTTAATGACATACTATACAAGACTAAAACAATGAAAGAATTGGAAGCAGCATGGAACAATCGAGTGGTGACTCGCAGTGGGAGTTATCAAAGCTGCTCAGTAGCTGACCTGATAATCAGGTAAAAGAGTTTGGTCAGAAAAAAAAACACCTCATCTCATTATATCGCGGTACTGGAAACATTCATACAGAATTTGGTAAAACACAAGTGTTCAGTGGTATACATACTGCCTTTATAGCTTTTGTGTGTTTTCTCAGCATGCATAGTTGCTTTCACATGCAGGCATACCTTGATCCCAGAAGAGCAGTTGCTATTTTTTATAGTTTTAAAATGTTTTGTGCTTCTGACTGACAAATGTAATGCGTGCTATGAAAAGAAGACTCAATGGGGTTGATAACATACAGACCATCTCTGTAATAATTCATAGCTTGCAGTAATTCAGTGGGAATGAAGACAGTCACCCTAGAATTGAATTTGGTCTATAGAACTTCACGGAAGACCGTGTTTGGCAATGTTGTAGTATCATGAATACTTTATTCCTTTCCTTTGAGAACACAACCCTCTCTATAAACACTGGCTAATGAAGCCTTTCTCCATGGCAATAAGACTAAGAAATATGTCCAATTTTACAAAGAAGGAAAACTGAGGCCTGAAAGAGTCTTTCAGCATTTTAGGAATAAAAGAGCAAATGCTTTACAGAGAAGGTCAATCGAGAAGGTCAATCGAATTATCCTCATTTTACTAAGGTTACTGAACCGCCCAGTTACCCCTAGACACATCTTTTACACCTAGCTGACCAGATGACTCTGACAGACTACCACTACGCATTCACCTTTCAACTGCACGGTACCTGTACAACAAACCTCACGAGTGGACCAACTGTTCAAGTGTTTCACATGCCCAAGAAATCTGACACATTCAGGGCGTAACATGCGTAGCACATGCGCTACAGACACCTGTGCAGCTTCTGATCTAGATGCATCACTGACATACCAGGCAGCATAATTTTTTTAGGGTTCAGTAAGAAAGGTTAGGAACTTCCAGTCTTATAGTTGGAGCAGCAGATTCAAATTGCAGAGACTTAAGTTCTGCCCTGGTTTAATTGTCCACTCACTGTTTGACCACCTTTATGTCTTTTCCACTCACTTCTCTTCTGGCCTTTCTATTTCACGATGAGCTTCACAAAGCAGGAAATACCTGTTTGTTTGGGTTCCTGGTATGCAGACCAAGGAGCTATGGCTCATCTGTGCATTTTCTGAGCCTTCTTCTGGCACAAATCAGCAGTATGAACAAAGTACGAACCTGACAGAAATCACTTTGGTGCCTAATGGGATTTAGAGGTCTCTCATATTCTAAGCACAAGTTACAACAGGGTGTCGTTCAACTACCTAAGCACAGGTGTCTAGTGCTATTTTAGACATCATACAAAGTGCTATTTTTAGGTGTCATACAGTATCTTACATGGCTTTTTCCTTCCTCTCCCAGTCAGCACACCTATCCCATACATCCAAGTGTTGTATTTCACAGACCCATGCAGACGGCTCAGATAGCCTTGGACATCTAAAATGGCACTCGCCATTCATGGTTAGGCAACATGAGAGAGACCCTACAGATTCCCTTCTAGTAAGTGAAGTAGCATTTCTTTAACACCACATTTTAAGTCATTATTTAAGCCTCACTTAAGTCCTTTGAAGCAGAAAAAAACCCAGGGAAACATTAGTGCCATTATTTCCTTCAGATCTTATTTTCAGTAGGCCTTGGCTCTGGTAACCAAGATCTCTTGTACCTATCCTCGCTCTTTCATAATACAAAGGCAGGCAGACAGAGATCAAGGTGCAGATCTTTCAAAAGTATTTAGACACTCAACCACTCTGTGTTCCTCACTCTGGAAGTCTCAGGCCCCCTGAAGTAGTGGTTATTGGCCACCCATTGTGCTGACAAATGATTTGTAGACATGTGCTGCAAGTCAGCTCAGGGTTAAAAATAAACACTCACTTTCAGAGGACTACTTAAACCAGCTCACTGAACCGATTAACAGTGCACGGCTCTACAAATAGTTGTATCAGCAGAACTGACAGGGCAAGGGTCTGTGGTTTGGGGGTGGGACTGAGCAGCTGTGGCTGGAATGCCGCAAGTCTGAATCTCCTCTTCAAGTTACTTAAGCTTTAAGCATACCTGAGAAAGTCTGGCCCCTGGTTCTTTACAAAACGTGCATAGCATTTTTCCAGATGAAATAGCAAATTATGAAACCAAAGAAAACTTGTCAGAGCGTGATTGCAGCAAATAGCATGAAAGCATTAACATGGTATTTCCAGGGAAAAGGAACACTGTGACCATCAACAGCGTTCTGCATGAATCAGAACAGTCTGGTAAAAGGGATATTAATAAAATTAAGTCTCATGTTCTTTTCCCTCTCTCCTTCCTATTACTATATAATTCTCTTGTACAAGGTAAAAAACAAGGAAGATGGGAATATTTAGTGAAGAAGGTAAATCTTACAAGATAGCTGAAGTTTTTAGACAATTATCATCCTTTTGCACGTATTCAAGATCATAAACTTTCAAGGAAATTCAAATTGCCTTTCTTTGCCCTTTGAACTTAATTGACACCAATGAGTATAACTATGCAGACACAATATAGGTGGATTAGTTTTCAGCAGGTTCATTTATTAGCAGCGTGCTGCAATTATCAACAAGGTGAATCAATAAGCATGAAGTACACTGGGCTGCCTATGTGTGACTAATACAGAACAAGTTCTGTTGCACTCACAGCCAAGGAATGCCATGCTGTTGCACCGGTCTTCTCCTCAACGTCCTACATCAGTGCCAAAAACATCCACTCCTTGCAAAATGGATGACTTATTAAAAAACAGTTTGTTAACAGGCAAATTCCGATGTTAGATGGGGGAGCTTGCAAAGCAGAGCTAAGGATTCCACGCCTTTGCCAACAAACACTGTAGCAAACGGGAGTTTCTCTCATTAATTTCAGGGTCTTTGTTTCAAGTCCCTAATGATGAGAGGACTTATTCTATCTTCAGTTAAGATACACGTCACTTCAGTCACTGTGATGTGGCTAAATGGTAAGAGCAATGATGCGTTAGCAGTGTGGTAGCTTGCTCACTCACTCATTTTACACCAGCAACAAGAAACAATATTTTTTTACTAATCCAGGAAGCCACCGCAAGATTTTCCGTAGAAACTCCCATGCACACGTGATTTGATCTTAGAATTGGCCCTAAAGGAGCAATGACAGTGACATTCAATAATTACTTTGTACTTCAGTCACAAACTCAATAATGCTTAAAATGAGGTTAAGTCTAGACCAGCACCTGTTTCAATATTTTATATAACCAAGTACGGTGTCCTAATTTTCACTTAACTCTGGTCTTGCACGTAGTATTGTAGTAAGGGATTCAGCCTTGCAGTGCTTTCATTTCAAGGTCTTCCACAGCCTGCAAGGCCACACTGAGATTCTCACAAACACCGCCACCAGCCCTTGGATGGTATTTTCCTTGCAGTGCAGCTACAGTGAGTGGAGGAGGGAGAGGTACCTTCCCTTCAAGCTCTAGAGAGAAATGCTGAGCATAATGTGGCATTTCACTTTGGTGACCAGCAACGGGACACGAGGAAATGCAATGAAGCTGCATCAGGGGAAGTTCAAATTGGATGTTAGGAGAAGGTTCCTTACTGAGGGAAGTCCATCACTGGAACAGGCTTCCCAGGGAAGTGGTCATGGCACCAAGCATGTCAGAGTTCAAGGAGCATCTGGACAACGCTCTTAGTCGTATGTTTTAGTTTTAGGTAGTCCTGTGAGGAGCAGGGAGTTGGACTTGATGATCCTTATGGGTCCCTTTGAACTCGAGATATTCCGTGCTTCTATGGTTAACTCAGGTGTCCTAATGTAACCTGTAAATTTTTTCATTAACTACAGAAGAAAACAAGCTTCTCTAGGCTAAGGTTAAGCATTGAGAATAGCCTCAAAGCATCTGATTTTCTCATTTGCATTTGGTACATGTTAAAATAAAGACTGTAATGAAAAGAGAATGAGAGTGTCCTAAAATCTGTCCTTTGTTGGTTGCAGCTCCTTCATCCTAGTGGAAAAGTATGCCGCAGTTGCTAAATGACATAGGTTTATAAATACTCCTGGCCCTAAACATGAGCACTGTTCATTGCAATCAAAAGCCATAACAAGTTACAGACACCCCCAAATTATACAAGACCTTTCCAAATAATGTTAGCTTCCTTTTTCCACAGAGCAAGACATTTTCTGTAGCCTTCCCTAGAAGTTCATAGGCCGTGGCAGACAAACATAACCAAAAGTTGACATCACCTTCTGAGGAAGAGCTTTAACATCAAATTTAGAAGTCAGTCAGTCTGCCTGCCTCTCAACTTTTATGTTGTGATGTCATTACAGCTGGGGTAAAGTTCATACACAAAGGGGCACATACACATTCTTGAAAATCACAAACCAAGTCAACAGTACTCCTACTACTTCTGCTAAACCCCTCGCTACTAATCAGCTAACTAAAACCAAATCTCTTGGGACTGCTTATTCCTCCTCCTCAATTATCTTTTTTAATGATATCAAGAAGCGTGTTAGACTTTTTGAGAAGTGTTTTGGGTATTTTATGAAGGAGACAGATCACTGAATTTGTATCAAATGTAATTTTACAGCAGATTTCCACAGAAGTCTAGCACACGTTAGGTTTAAGTGCAGCCACTTATCACACGTGAGTTACTCTGCTCCCAGAGGACATACTAGAGGAGACATTGATCCTAATTAAATATGCATTTGTTTGCAGAATTTGGTCCTTTATCTCTAAGTTCAAGAGCAAAAAGAGTTTTCTGGTAATGTATTGGCACTGGACCATGCTAGAGAACTCCTGAATGAATTCACATTTTTAAACCGCTGTTCCAATGCCTTTGCATTAACATGTTCATTGCCTTGTAGTAATCAATAGAGAGTTTAATAAGTCCATATCATATTAATTATCTTGCAAACGGAACAACTGGCTTTGTAGCATATTCTTTTAAAAAAAAAACAAACCACGAGCTTACAGCATTCTACCAAACAGCAGCTATTCCCATGAAAAGATAACTTGAGGAGTGAAAAAAAGAAAAAAACAAACACAAACCCACGAAATAAGCAAAAAAGTATCTTAACCAGGATATTTGCATGAGAACTTCAGACAAGGACACCTGGGATAAAATTGGCAAAGCCCGTTCAAGGGGTCTGACCTTCTTGGTGGTCATCTTTATTCTTCTGAAGCAGTCTTACCTCAATTGAGTTTATCCCTTACTATTATTTTCTGTTGTCTTGCATAACTTTGCAATTTGCTCTGAAAAAAGAATAAACTCCATACAAATTTTCAGCGTAATTCTAACTGCTTTGACCTTTATTATATCTCTAGCAAGCGAGTCACAGAAAATAACCCATGCTAGGAAAATTTGAGAATGAATAAATGCTCCTGACTTACTTCAGTAAAGATAAAAGTTAAAAATCAAAAAAGTCAGTGTCATGAAGAAAAACCACTGACTAATAATCAATAAGTTTTCTTTTGTTTTTTGACCATTTTAACTTTTTCAACCTCTGCTGAGATTATGTTTCTATAAGTAACCCTGGAACTTTCTGTTATGGAAACATCAATATGACAGTTCAAAACCTTCCCCTCACACATACTCAAAAATGTTCAGTTTGAAAAGGCTATCCAATAAGCCAGTTCACAAAGCAATGCATAGTTAAATGTGAAACCAGCCATTTTTGGTTAAGAAAATTAATTTTTATCATAGAACGTGGGGCCAAAAGGTCGCATGTGCCAGACCGAAACACAAAGGCATATGGTCTGCCCTTGACTTGCAGAATACCTCACCAAATCTAACAGCTATCGATATTTTAAACAAATGCGATCTGGGATGGAGTGTCTATTACTCCTTGCCTGGAAAGAAGCGCTTGTCACTCAGACCCCTGTTATTCCCCGTGCAATTGTCATCTCGAATCTCTGGCAATGAAAAGCTGCTTAAATACCCACGGCATCGCATGTTCTAGACACAGACCTATATAGTTTCACTCCTTACGTGCGAGACTCTTATCGTCTCCATCACACACCTCGCTGCTTTTCCTCTGCCAGCTTATGGGCCATCAGACACAATGCCGCGCTCCGGCATCGGGCAGCTGGATGCAGCTGCGTGGCTCACAGAGCAGCAGTGTCTGGTACGGGGGTTTTCCAGTGAGAGTCAGACACCGTACCAGGGAACACAAGCCTCCTAACAGCACCCTCCACGTGCAGGGAGCCTTGACGAAAGGCAGACTCTTCCCAGCTGCAGCCCCTTCACGTCACATCATCCAGGTGCAGGAGAACAGGGAGAAGAGGACGGGACAGAAAAAGACCTCTTATAGTCACGGGAGCGAGCATACATGTGAGCTTCGCATGTCAAGTTAGAAAAATCCTGAGAGGCCTGTCTATGGCTCCATCAGGCAGCTGCAAATGTGCACAGTAGGTGAGGAATGCTACGCCTCCCTGCTGCAGATACTTAAACAGGCAGTGCGAAACACTCCCGCAGCGTTCCACACGTTCCGTTTTTTCCTCTTACTGTATCTGTGCCCACCAGCTTTTAAACGCTGCTAATTTACTCTGCTATCAATATCAACGCACAGATTCTGGCTGCAAAACTTTTGGGTTTGGGTTTGTTTTTTTTAAAAGCTAAAAAAAAAAATAAAATGATAAGAGCAACTGAACACATGAATTAATTTCTACGGAGAAGTTAACAAGTTAAATACTGCTTTGACTTTATTGTCGTGGCTCAGGCTTGCACTCACTTCACAGACCTGAGAAGAAAGCAGAGTCACTTTTTTAACAAACGCATTGAAATTCTTCCATCACTGCCGTGAGCTCATGAATTGCTTCCAAACAGTGCATGCAGAAGAGGCCAGAACCTTTCAGAAAATTGCGTTCTCTTTCTTAACAGATGTAACAAAACACAGCAACTGCAAGCAGCCACGAACCCAAGTTTCTCCTCCTCACATTTTTGCATATACATCAGGGTTGCAAAAAGTTGACATGTAGATGTGAAAAATAAGCTATTTTCAGACATTACTCCCAAACAAGAATCTACACAGCCATGCTTTAATCTAGTTGCCAAGTCTGCACCTATCTACATACACTAGGTGCCTGCAACATCCACATATAACCTAGACTGTCCCAGCCTTGCAACTGGCTACCAAATTCCAGTAAGCTACACTGTAAACTATATCCTGGCGTGATCAGAAAATACAGTGAAAGGACAAATTAAGGAGAGACATTATTTCTGCTCCACCTGTTTAAATGTTAATAAAGGCTTGTATAATGACACTTCCCTGTGTATTCTGATCATGCTGTAAAGAAACTGGAAGCACACATTCTGGTACACCAAGCCCCATCAAAAGCACGGATTCTGTAAATGGAGGATAATGCAGTCTCTCCCGTGATGTAGTCAATGTTAAAAATTATAAGTACCTTAAAATATCTGATAAACAGTATACAGTTCGCACATGCTCAGACAGTAGGCTGGTTAATATTTTATAGTTTATCTGATAAAGTTAACAAAAGAATTTAAGTCAGAGTGGAGGCATACACTGAATATTTCATCACCTTCTTAATTGCAGAATACAGACAAGACAATTTTTTCCCTTTGGGAAAAATAAATGTTAAAAGTTATTACTGATGGGAATCAGTTTGGCAATTAGGTTAAATCCAGCTGAAACCAACCAGAATTGGAGTGCTGAAAACATCACAGAGCTAAAACATATTCAGCCAACTCTATTAATTTACATGATGAAGCAGAAATGTCGATAGCAAAGCTTGTGTAACTCAGCAAGCTGAGGTTACATTAACACAGAAGAAAACACCGCTTTGTGCTTTTTTCTTATAGTTAATTTGCAGTCTTCAGAAGCTGCTATTCTTCTGCACAGCGGACAATATGATATACCTAAGGCTTTTCATTCCGACTTCTGATTTAAAGGTCTTCAGCTTGTGCTACAGACCTTAGCCTTGAAGCCAAGTGCAAATTAGCTTTAAATCAATGAAGCTGATTAAAGCTTCATTGTGGCTGAGCCCTTTAATAGAAGGAGAAGGGGGGAGGGGAAAGACCCACTTGAACATGGCAAAAAAGCTGCCTCTCAACTTGGAACATATGTAATGCTTTTCAGCTCCACTTTACCCTGACAAAACCATGAAGGGTTTAAGGCCATTTACCTGCTGACAGGGTGAAACCAAAGTCCCAATTCAGTGAGGAAGGCCAAGAATCAGAGATGTTGCTATGCAAGCAGAAAGTAAAAGGTTGCTTTCAAAAATAGTGGGGGAAGCAAAGAGGGCAGAGGCAAGGAGATAGGCATCAAAACATCTCTCCAGGAGGGAACCAGGGAACAAAATTCCCACCCTGCCGTAGCAGCATTTTTGTTTTCTTAGTGGGTTTTTTTTTTGTTTGTGTGTGTGTGTATGTTTTGTTTTGTTTTAAATACAGAAGTTCCTATTTAGAGAAGTAAGCTGTAGGCAAGTTGCAGTGCTATGAAAGGAACTAGCTCTTTCATGGAGTTCCATTCTCAAAACAAGCCACTTGTCTCCAGGGGCTGTCTTTCACTTGGAATGCAGACAACCTGCCAGATTCACCTTTAAAAAACAATAACAGTACCAAATGAGAACAGGGGAAGATCCTTACACTGCTTTGAATACCACCGTGGGAATCCACATTGCACAAATGCTGGGATTGCTCTCCTTTCTTTCCTTATCCGTATATTTAGTACAGCCCAAATATGCCTAACTTCAACAAATAGGATGATAGGCTTTTTTTTTTTTTTTTTTGCCAAACACATACATATTCAGGAATCTTCACAAAAGGCTAAAATAGAAAAATAAAACCATCGTACCCCAAGATAATGAAATTCACCTCTCCCACTGGAGTAGATAATGCTTAGTATATTGCTAAATTATACTCAGAGCACCAAGAAAAATTTCACCCCACTCTCCTGTTTGAAATCTTAGCCTTGAAGACAAATTCCTCCTCTGATGACAATTCATTCACCCTGGGGCCCTCAATCTCTTACCTTTCACCTGCAGACATAAAATGAGGCGAGAATACTGAAATTCCTCAGAATATAAGATGCTGCAAAGAGGAAATTAGTCTGCAAGACACTGAAAAGATTAAAAAAAATAAAAACAAGTAGGAACAATCATACCTAAGATAAGCAACTGAATATTAGAGCAGAGAAGAGGATTAACAATACAACCTAGTGCTTGACAAATAGATGTTTGAATGTATGACCTGAAGATATTAAGAACTGACGTGAGGAAAGTGATCCTGGATAGTTTGCTTGGTATGCAAAAATTAACTTCTTAAGTTAACTCTACTTCACTTTTTCTTCCCTGATCTATTTTTTATACAATCATTCTGAGCAGATGTCAATTTAGCACTAGCACCATACCCTACCAACTTCAAGTAAGTCACAATAGATGGTAGCATGTCGTCCAAGAATATTAGAAACCTGCCATGAGGATTCATTCACTCAGAAAGTGTTTTTTTTAGAAGATAAAACAAATCTCACAGATAAACTCAGGACTTCAAGATCAAAAGTGGGAATTCTCACAGAACAGATCTCAACACGTGGACAATCTAACAGCTGCAGTGTCCGGTTCCCTGGTGTTACCATGTGTATTTTGTGTGCAGAAGTCCTTAAAGAAGATTATGTCATTGTCCATTTTCACGAGTTATCAAAAATATTTAGGAGCACATAAACACTTCATTCCACTATCGCAACTCACTCATGAACTAGCTACGTTGACTCCTCTAGAACATAAACGTTCAACAAGTTTATGGAAGATCACTTATTAGTGGACTTCAATATGGAGGATGAATACTCATATTGCCTCTCTTTAGGCAAATACAGGAAGCTAGTCTGCATAGACTCATCTCTTGAGTCAAGGCAATGCATTATCCTGGGTGTCCACAGACACATTATCAAGTTGACTACGTACGAGGCAAGGAGTTAAATCTGTACAAAGCTACACCACAGTAGATTATCTCCTTCCTTCCCGGATTTTAGTAACGAGAGATCTACACTGCAGAGGGAGAACCAAATATTTGTTCTTCACTACAACGGGGCTTTTCCTTAGCTGATCTATGCATCATCCAGAATAAGAAGCAACTTTTCATCACAAAACTGGCCAAAAAAAGATATCTTTTGAATGACAGTGATGCAACTCTGACCACGCAAACAGCGCTACAGATCACAGTAATGACAGTACTCGCCCACTTCATACGTAAAGGCCCAATAACAAGGGACACAGTGCAAAAAGCACTGACACTGTAGATTTACAATTTTAAGCGCTAGTCAGCAAGTTGGCAATTCACTTTTGGAGGCTTATGCGTCTTGGTTGCTTTCTTTTTATTGTCTGCTCTAAAACATCAAGATTTGAAGCAAGGAGGTGTATTTGCTGCACCAACATTAATGCTTGTTATCTCATTCCTATATTTTGTTAAGTGGGTATCTCAAATGCCTCAAATATGGCAATTTTCACATTACCATAGATTTGGCCAGATCAGCAATAAAAGATTACTGTAAGTGAAGAGAAATCCTCTTCAGTGGTAGATGTTTCCCCTTTGATGCATTTCACACTTTGATTATTTTAAATTTTTTTTTTAAACACACTAACATCAGTCACGCTGGTATTCTGTGTGCTAGCATTTCCCATATCCTTGAAGAACATTTAACAAGGAATTTGTCACCCAAATCTTCCCCAACTGGAATTCACTTTGTCTGCTACTCATGGAATATATTTTGCTATTTGAGTGAATAGATTAAAGTTTTCTCGTCCTAACAGCAGTAGGATTTGGGGCAAACGGGCTACCTTTCTGCATGATAAGAGGTGGGAGCTGATGAGGGATAAATATTTTCTGTAGCATTACCTAACTGGCAGGACGTGGAGGGGTTATGTGTAGTCACCATTCATGACACTCTGAAAACACATTACTTTGGAAATACACAAAGAAACAAAACTTTACCATAGAATAGCACTGATATTTACCTACCAAAATTGCAACAGGCATCTCTTAAAGCCTTTAAGGCTACTAAGCAAAAGTGACTACCCTGTTTCATACTGATAGCAGTAGGTTAGACATCATAAGTTGAAAATTTGCTCTCGGTACTTCCTGTAATAGGAAACGGACAAGATTATAGGAGCCAGTTTTCAAGTCAGACCCTAGCTCTTCTTGGCACGGGATTCAGAGACCTTGTTTCACATCTAGCTGCACTTCACAGAAGTCTCAAAAACAAGCACCGTCATTCCTTCATTTCCAGTCTGGGAACAGCTTCTGGCATGGAGCAGTAGAGCAGGCAGAAGGACTGGTACAACCACAGTGCTCCAGACACAGTTTTTTTTACACTATTCTTACTAAGACAAACGTGTAAAGCCACTTGGGGGCTCGGATCCAGCAGCCTTCTGATCACTCTGTGCCAGGAGACCTGGCACACTGCAGAACACAGTTTTTAATGACTACACCAGAGCTGCTACAGAAAGGACTTGTAGGCCATTGGTGTGAGGCATCTTAACACTAGACATCCTAAATTAAAAGAAATATCAAGTGTCTATAATTAAAGGAATCCCAGATAACTACAGGAATACATTAAAGACCAAGAAAGGTCAAATGTTACTATGTGCGACCCAACAGTCCACAACCATAGGCAGAACAAATGGAGTTTTGGAGACCCTTCAATACAGACAACAACTAAACGCTCCTAAAACAGTACTGACCTGCTAACAAGATAGGCAGTGGCTAACATTGTATCACAACAGTATTTGCTGGTGTGGGAGAAAATGTGATCCAAACACTACAGTGTGCCAGAGAGGTCTATATCGTTTTCATCCATCCATTACAGAGTACAGCGCCATTTCCCACTATTTTGACATAGCAAAAGACATAAAAGAAATAGCTGATTATGTTTGTCATTTCTACTATCACAAATCAAACCTCAGTTTTTCATGACTCCAGATAGGATTTCTCAGCAATAGCAGTTTTCTGGGAAGTGTTTACCTACATTATGAAAAAATCTTAAGGATCAGTTTGATAAAACGCACCCATTGCGAGACAAGTTGGACGCTGAAAGCTCCTCTTCCCTCTCCCAGTTTACAGTTTATGACCCATATTCTTAAGCACATTAAAATCGTTTTGCACTGCAGAAAGTAACTCTAAAACCAGAATCACCACTTAGAACCTTAAATATACACATGATCTGGTTTTCAAAGTATAACATGCTCACCTCTTTACCTACACAATTTTCCAAAATTAATCACTCTAAAATCAAGATAAAATAAAAGAAGGACACAAAACATGGCACAGTTAGTATAGTAGTTAGCATCACCTACTCAGTATCCACAAAGCTGATAGGAATGATGTAAGGTGACGAGAAAGGACAATAAGTTTTCCAGTTCATTTGTAATCCTCAACTGGTGAAAAATAAGCTGGGATTTCTATCTCCTGGAACATATTTATACTTTCCCAAATATTGTAGAACTGCAAATTCAAAAGTCTGCCATGGAATTTCTAAATGCAGCCAAAACATAAGCCTGAGCTTGTTCCTCCCCTCCCCCCAACTTTTTTTCTTTTGTTACATAGTCATGAGCATGAAGACAAAAGAAGAACCTGAGGAGGCCAAGCACATTCACCTTTTTTTAAATTTTATTTAATAAACCAGGAAGAGATAAGAATTTGGCTCATATTCTCATCTCTCAGGTAAACATTTCGGTATACAAGCTCCCATTACTATTGTTTAGACAATCCTGGAAAATACAGCCCGAGCAATATTCTCACTATAAAACTACTACCAGAAACTAAACATAGTTGATGTGTCAAAAAAAGGTAAATGGATATAAATCTAATCTCAGCAAAAGTGGGTTTGCCATTTTTTGCATACAATACATACAGCACATTTCTCAAGTAGAAATAGCTTAGTTAGAAAATACACCAAATACAGCTTCATTTTGCTTTGAAAAGCACAAATTATCAATTTTGTAATTAACCAAGTCAATCAGGGAGTGTCACATTTGATGACAATAAAGGTAACAAAAGGAAGCTGATCTTTCTGTTGATAATAAAATTCAGTCTCCTCCCTGCAAGACGTGAAAAGAAGGAAAAACCCTGAAGAGTTCAAAGCAGATATTACTGTTGAGAAACCAAAGGGGTGATAATACGAATCGCAAGAAAAGTGCAACAAGCCATCTATTTGAAATTTGTTTTTCACACAGTTAGTACAAAAACAACTGCTCCTGCAAGAGAGGTCAATCTGCCCACGCGTTAATCCCCAATCAAGCAGCGCTCTGAGAATCAAAATGTGATTGCAAGTCTCTTGCATGCCAAGATGAAGGAGTTTTTCATTTCAGCCTATTACTACCAGCATTTTACATTCATTATGGTCAGAGGGTGAAGTGAGTACTAGGTACTTGCTGGTTCTGAACGCCAGCACTTTCTTGATTACATTACTAGAGAATTAACATACAGAACCGGCATTAAAGCAGTACAAATGGGCTTACTTAAAGCCACTTTCATAGCTAAAGCTTTCACAGCAGTCTTACTTTCCAACTCAGAAGGTTAAAAGGTTAAGAGGTTAAAAAATAGCTGCATAACCTATCCATTGCTACAGAGAAAGGTCTAAAAGACCAAGCTTTGAGAATTACAATGACACGAAGGCTATCTTTGCTTTTGTAACCATTTCTTTAAAATACACTCAGTGGGCCAGCAACCCCTGGCTTTGAGGGTGGGGGGTTTTGGCTTTGTTTGGTTGTTGTTTTTTCGTTGGGAGTTTTTTTGAAGCCGTCATTAGGCAGACCAAAATAAAACTTACAAAAATTTTCTATAACCTCCACGTCTACAACACGCTAGCACAGGTATACTAACTCTTCACCGTAGAAATTGCCAGAAACACAAGTTACAATGACTCCTATAGGGTCATTACAATCTGTGAACCTTGGAGAAGATCCAGGAAAGAACTACTGAATACATTAAAAGGAAAGAGGATCATACCTACAGCAACAAGTGGGATAAGCAGTCTTAAGAGAGTTTAAGAGTTCAAGATCTTAGTACACTTCTTGCAGAACTTCTTTTGCCATTTACATCATAAATGTACCCCAAGCACCTCGATCACAAACCAAAGTAGTGAACATCTCCATGGTGAAGTTATGCATTAACTCATCTGTTATCAGGAGCTTAGATGTCCAATAAATGCATCAAGGGATGAAAAGCAAGGGAAAAGACAGTGACTATTCTACAAATGAGGCAGTTATTAGATGTTTTTAGCTGCATGAGAGATTGTTTGGTTAATCCAATCATTCCTTGAGAGTGCAAGTTATATGCAGTGCATTATACAATGATGATACAAAATAAGTTCTTTGAGTCTCATAATATCATAAGGTTGAATATTTTTTTTTCAAAGTTTACTTTTTTTTTTCAATTGGACTTAAATCACATTAAAAAAAAATCCTTTAAAAAAGCTTCAGTGTGGTACTGCATTAATGAAGATTTATTTTTTCCAAATTCTAGTTCACTCACATATGGCCAGCTCACACAGCAGGCAGAGTGAACTTCAGGGGCTTCTAGGTGCAAGAAACAAGGAATGCTTGTCAGAGCTATAAACTTTGGGGTCAGCAGCTGAGCTTGTCCCATTCTTTGCTCTACAGGACCAACTAAAACAATTCACTCATTAAAAAAAGAGAACAGATCAAACAGTGTCATATGCGATACTACATCAATCACGCCTTGCTGTGAGCAAACGCTAGATATGCTTAGATATTATGCATCAGTTCTGCTGCTAAAACAACCAAACAGAGATATAGTTGGATTACGTTGCTTTACCTATAGAGCTGAGTCTTCACTGTTGTAGAGTCAAGGCATTCCTTGACACATACTAATATGATCTTATGATAATCAAAATCAGAATAGAAAGCCCTTTCACCCAGAAGTAAGCCAACTCCAAAGGACGAACAGGAGATGATACCAGTTACAGCTATCTAAGAAATAGTATTAGACAATTTTCTGGACAACAATCTGGTTAATCCAGTAACAGTTATTCTAATACCAAGTTTCAGCCATCACCAACACTAAAATACATCATCACTGTTTTTCAGTCAACCAATAAGCGGTATTGGAAGCCAAATACACACTCCCTTGGCTAAGCAACAAACCTGCTTAGTGAATCAACAGATTCATTAGACAAAGTACAGAGACCAAACCATGCAGAAATGGCCTCACAAGAAACAAGGGTTCTCACACCCTAGTACTATTTCCATACTTTGCAGGTTTTTCTTGATGGGAGGTTCCGCTGAGGTTCACTCAAGCCCTTTTGCTGCTTTGTGCTGGTTTCTTTCACTTTGTTCCGACTGATCAGTCTTGCTGTATTTGCTGCAGTTTCAAAACATGCTTTCAAAGCAATTCATGAGCTCAACAAATTCAAGACACGTACAGTTGGATTAATTCTAATTAACAATCAAGAGAACCACTTATTTTATGTGCTCTGTTTCCACAGGAGCAGACAAGTCAGGTGATCATTTAGGAGCCAGATTCTACAGTTGTAAGGTATTTTGTGGGTTCAGGTGACAGGTTCGACAAGCATTTGTCAGGAAACACATTGCTACAGGTGATCTTGCTGGAGGATAGGGAGATGGACTGGATAGCTTTTTGAGGGCCCCTCGGGCTACTCTTTCTAGGGTTTTCTGTTTTCTATCCTCTTGAAAGCTTAGGGAGAATAAACCAACAAGTGTTCACTTCTCATAATATATTTTATGTCACTAAGAACAGCACTGCAGGATTTTGTGGCGTTTGTACGGAGCTTCTTGTGAGAGAAAGCAGACACCTTGCTCGGGAAACAGCTGCATTCTGAAAACCTTTTCTGAGGCTTTCCACAAAGAAAACTTCTCCCAAAGCGAAGAGGCTAAAGCCCCCAAATACTTGGGACCAGTGGAAGCCCCTTGCCCATTCATATGAATGAACCCAGGATGGAGTTTGCAGCAGGCAATGTATCTCTAAAAAATGAGGTCTTGTTTGGTTTTAGCCAATTATATTGCCTCGGTACCTTAGCAAGAATATACTCCTCCCTCACTATCACTGGCCAAAGTTACCTCTGATGCGCACAATCTGACTGCAATCTTGTCTGGGATGAGAAGCAACAGGGTTACATTGCTGCTATACCAACCTTATAAAGGAGAACTTCAGCAGAGAGCCCGAGGGATTTACAGGTACTTTGATGCTACTGAAAGTCAATGTGAACAGTGACAAGAGAGACTTTTGGGGGAAGGTTCTAAACAACAAAAGAAATGAAAACATCTAGTTGTCAAGTAGTTTTATACAGCATTAATATTGTTTCAGGATTGTGGGAAACTAGAAGAATAGCAATGAATCTGCCCACAACAGAAGTGTCTTACAGCTTCCATGGAATGACTGTATCCCATGCGTTGTCACTCCAGAGCATTTCACCAATGAAGAGTTCACTAAGCTGAGTTTGCACTTAGAGAATGAGCAACCAGGGAAGCAAGTTAAACAGAAACCAAGATGGGAAAATACATATTTGACAAGAGTTCTGCCCAACTGGAATTCACTCCTGAGCATCAGTAAAAGTTTTTGGACAACCACCCACATAGGTATTAATGAAACTGATTCCCCAGATCCTGCATGTCCCGTCTTCTGAGGGCATTGGGGAAGAGTCATTAGCATCCAAGACATCCGGGGGCTCATTAAAGAGCAAGATGCAAAGGGTTGGGGGAGGGAGAAATCGGGAGTTTATTTCTGTAACAGTCACTTTTAAAAAAAAAAAAAAAAAAAAAACACCATCGTTTATAATGTAGAACTCCCTCCAAAATTAGCTTACACACTGATATAAATTGGTTTTCTTTGTGGTCTAAAATTGACTTGCAGTTCACTACTTAGTCAGAAAATAGCTACTGAAAAGCCCTGGCCTCAGAGCTTTTGGACTGTGGACTCCTTTCATCGTGTAAACAAATGCTTCAGATTTAAAGCTTTCCCATAATTGTTATGCTAACCTTGGAGTGAAACCTCTCCATTTGCATTTGAAGGAGCTAAATATTAGGCAGGAAAGAAAGTGGTCTTTTTAAAAGCATGAGAAAATGTTCCTTCTTTTTGGTCCTCAACCATCTGGGCAGGCCCTGCTCCTCTCTCTCTCTCTGGCAAAGGCAGAGAGAAGGAAAAGGGGCACGGATGGCGGTAATCTTGCTGAAAGAGAATTAAGAAATTCCTTCAAAACATGAATGAATGAGACTTCCTATAGGGGAGGGGAGTCTGTGTTCCAAGGAGATGTAAGAGGTTGTAGGCAGGGGGGAGGGAACAGGGACACAAATACATCAGCGAGCTAGTGAGTGATGTAAGAAGCACCTATGTTTTATTATGTTTTTCTCTCAACATGTTCTGGAACCCAAAGCCAGATTTCTTTACAGACCCCACATGTGAACCCTGCAGCTAATGGGATGGTAATGTTTCATCTTTCACCCTTCTGAAGCTAAGAGGAGTATTTGACTGCATGTGCGTGCCCATGCATACTCAGATGTGCATATACATACAGGTGAGCAAGCAAAAGAAAAAAAGTGGCGGAAAAAAAAGGAAAAAAAGAGAAGAGTCATGTATTTCAGCCCCAGGTTTGTGATGAGGGAGTTTCATCCAGTATTTCAGCAAGGGCAAAAAGGACAATATTTGCACGAAAAACCCACAGTTTTGAGATTTCCAGTAATATGGTTTAAATAAAGGTTTTCACAAGAGCAATCACTCTCAATTTCAAACAGCTATATGAGGGGGGCTGTCTCTGTCACTGCACAGGTCGAGAGATAACTCCACTGAGTCTGTTTAGAGTTAAAGCTGTAATCAGTAGAATAAATATTTGTTATTACCACAGTAAGCACGTAATGGAGAAAAAACAAGACTGACAACCTTCTTAAAAATAATCTAAGCCAAATTATCTGCTGGCACAACTCTGTTCTTGAAGTCATGCCAGCAGGGAGTTTGGTGTTACATTTTAAGCTGCTAAAGAAGTTATCACAACACACTTTCTCATAACAAAAACAAACAAAAATAATTAATTATACTGAAAGGAAACCGAGCAAGGATTACCAGATTATCACCAGCCAGAACAGAGTTTGTGTTAGCTGCGTTACTGGTTTCTATCTATTTTCCATCCATTGCCTTGCAGAGCAATGGATCAACATTCTCATTGCATTTTCTGGTAGTATCAGGAGCAAACTGATGGTTGAACCAGCAAGCGAGATTCATTGCATCTTGGTCATATGTAACATGAGAAATAGACTGAATTCCCTTGATATTTTCCATTTCATATAAACATTCTGGATTGCATTTGAGTAAAGATTCCAGTTTCTAGAGGGAGGACAATTATGAAATACTGTTTGCCCATTTTACTCTGGCGTAAAGTAATTGCCATGTTTCATTCCTGGGCTGCACAGTGCCAAGCAAGAGATCTAACTACCAGGAGGACTCCACAGAAATTTCCTGAAACTACCAGGAATCCTTATAAATATGAGTTAAGCCCAAGCGGAAATCAAGAATCGCTAAAACGGTAGCCCTGCATTCATAAGCATCATCTTTGTGCTCAAGTACACAAAGTGAAATTCATCCCATTAAGGCCAAACTCACTTCACTTCTAATTAGAGAGATCAAACAAGACACATAAAGTGGGTAAGTCCAAGCCTTGCCTTCATCTGCACAAGTACAGTTTGTGTACTTAAAGTCTCCCACAAAACTTCACTCAGCAGGAGGGTGGACAGATGTGAGGAAAACCAAGAATCGTATAACCTAAACAGAAGTGTAGACATATTCACTGGGCCCTGGGACAAGTTATCCTCTTTCTTCACAAAAAAGTAAACTATTTCCTTGCCTCCCTCCCAATAGAAAAATGGAAAAAGTGACACTGATTTAATTGCCATATATGTTTTCCCTACCAACATGTTGAAGAGGGTGCATAACAAGCTCCAAACTCTGTTTGCTGTGGGGTAGAGTAGAATACTTTTAACAATTTTTACTGCGTGCATTAGACTGTATCAGCAAAATTTACAATTCATAATAAATTATGCTCAAAACCTGATTTTCAGTACCTATTTTATTCTGAGAGTAATATCAGAATGTGGAAACATAGTTTGTATTTATATAGATTAAGTGTTGCTTGTACTAAGCAGTATAAATGCAGTCACGCTACCGTTTTTCCTATTCTACTCCCTATCAGCTGCAGACTCTCCATTTTCCCGGATAGGGCAGGGGTGTAAAGTCAGCTCTGTCTCATTCATGCTTCACCAATGCACTGCCAGGGGAAGGAGGGAGGCAAGAAATGCATATCGTAACAGTTGGGATCTACCATACACCAATACCTAATTCTGAAACACCCGAGTTTATAGGGATGTCATGAGCTTTCTTTTCTATGTGAAAGGTCCCTTTCTCTCAGACTGACACAAATCCTAGCAATGCCTCCAAAACAGTAAACAAGTTTTATCAATTTTTTTACAATACCCTAGCAACCAGTTATAATTAATTCAATATTTATCAGCTGAATGATTGAGTTTTTGGTTCCGAAACAGTTAGACCATCAGAAGCCCAAGAAGGAGGAAGCTAATAACTCACTTATCATTTCTTCTCAATTCCCATTTCTTCCCGATTCTGTTTCTGACTGTTCTTGCCAGTTCCAGATCGAGGTGCTGGCAGTTCACTGACCACCTGGTCATTATTAAAGCCTTTGTTGCATTTGTTGGTGTCCAATTCTAGGCAAAATGGAAATTCTTTAGTTCCTGCACCAAATACAGCAGAGGACTATTTCACTGGATGTACCGTAATGAACCCCCAGCTACATGTATACAGAAACTATGGTCACTGGCCAAAAAGCAAGGCCATTGGCTTCAAAAACAGATGCTTCTGCAGTAGCTCTGGCAGTCAGCATGGTAGTCACTTCGTACTGTCCTCTTTGTGCCCACCAGGCTTCTTACCAGACCCTCTACCATACAGCTTTGAACAGAGACCAGTCTCCCCCGTGGCCGTGAGGTCTTCTCCTCAGGCAGTTAACTATTCCATCCTCCACCTCTCTCCACACCCAGGGACAGTTTTTCCCTGATGCTCTAGCCAGCTGCTCGCAAACATAACAGATGCTCAGTTTGACTGGTTTTAACACAAAAGATATAATTAGTGGCAGTTAACATATAAACACCAAAGCATTAATTTTTTTTTTTTTTTTTTTTTTTTTTTTTTTTTTTTACAAGATAGTTGAACGCAATCACACTTAGATAAACACTGATGCTGAGCACACAGGGATATGTATGGTTGAAACCTGAATCTGTAACAGGCTTAACGTTGACTGATTTTCAAAACCGTCCCACCCTCTTTCTCCCAATAGCAAGAGAAGGGTCATCTCCCTCGGGAGGGGGGGCGGGGAGAAACCTGTCCTCATCAGGAAAGAAAGATTATCTGCATAGTTCTTTCATAGAGATCATTGATTCTTACTGCTTGGCTATACCCTTGATGTAACATCTATTTGCTAACAAAGAATCAAAGAACAGTCTCCAGTCCATTGGAATCAGTCCATTTCTGGGACTGATTTCTTTTCAGAGCATCCATTATGCAGCCAACACATGTAGCTAGTTAGACAAATTCTGAAATCTAGCATCCCATGCTTTCCCATGTAGCTCTTTATTTTCTTTCTCAGTATGTTGTACAGTTGCAACCTGACATGTTAGAGGATTTCATTAGTGTTTAGAGTTAGGCCATTCTGTGAAACATTTGATGAAACAAGGAAACTCCAGTCAAATCTTTCAAATATTACTGCCTCAAGTTAGGCTCAGAGCTCTTTATCTTGACACCTAAACCAGACATTCAATTTCAGAAGAGGATAAGTGACTCTATCATACACTTCTGTAGCAGTCCCAGTTTTAAGCAACCAGAGTATGATAGTCTTGTATAAATACTAAATAAGAATGAAGTTAACAACAGACTTTGGAATGTATTTAGAGCTTTCAGCTGAAATTATTAGACATGCTTGATGCCAGATGCTCAGTGTGGTATGACACATGCAATAGGACTTAATATCTTTAAACTCACACATTTCTGAAAACAACATGGATGCACTTCTGAATTTAAGCCCAACATCCATCATATTTTACAGAGAGGGTTCCTACAGGGTTCTTAACATACAGAGCAAATGGCAGATAACAGACAAAATCCCTGCTGCTATTATAGGTGATGGACTCTCGTTATCAAGCTCTTGGCAGCTATCATAGAAGGAAGGGGACATAATTACACACACATGAAGGCTTCATTTCCTTCACAAGCACACTTCATTAGTACTCACTGGTAAATATACTTGCACATCTTCAGAAAGACAAATACTGCTTTTGCTGAATGCCTCATCAATGCACTAATTTGTGGTGGCAAAACACATAGCAAATCATTTATCAGCATTTCTGTGGTCTTTCCATGCACTGGGGAAGCCACAAGCTGTCCCTGCGTTATCTGTTAATAGCAAGGGCCAACGTGATTTCATATAGCTTGGTCTGCTTTGTTTCCTGCATATCACATTTTAAAACATCCATATACCCCCTTGAAATAGAAAGATATATCAGCATAAGTGATATGACAACTACCTTGTAATGCGGTGCTACCTGAGTGACATTCAAAACTGTAGATAAGGTGGCAAGAGATACACACATCTCCCGGCTATGTGAAACTGGGAGGTACCATTTGGAAATCAATATGCTTGAGTCCCACGGAGTGGTCCGGTTGCTGTCAGTATTGGGTAACCCTCAGCTCTGCAGTGACAGCAAGGTCAGCTACAGGAAGAGCTGAAAGAAGCAGAATGCAGTGGGATGGCTTTCCCAAGGAAGGTCTCTTACCCTCCCCACCATCCTACTGCTAAGACTACCCTATTGCAAAACCCTGTGCTACCATGTATTTACCACCACAAGACTAGGTACTGATGTATATGCAAGTACTCTTTTTCTTTTTTGGTTGTTTGGGTTTTTTATTTATTTCTTTAAAGAATACATCCCCAAACTCTGCTACTGGTTGTCCTGGTTTAAGGTAAAACAGAATCAACTTTCTGTTCAGTAATTTTATTTCTTAGCTAGGCCTCTTCTAACTCTCTGAAATTAACAGCATGTTGTGTCTAAAATGGTTTGTTCAGAGTGATAAGACAGTTTGTGCCAAGGAGTGGTATGCAGAGAGGCTCTTGCTTATACTTATTGCTATAACAACCAAGGTCAGCTAATTTTGTTATTTGCCCCGTTGGATGGTTGAAAGTGGAGGGGCATAGAGGGGTCCCACCTGCAGGGAGGAGCGGACAGGACAGGTGACCCAAAACTGACCAACAGGGGTATTCATCCCATCTGCCCCCTGCTCAGTATAAAAGCTGAGGGATCAAAGGGTCGGCTCTCTTCCTTCAATGGCCAACGTCCAAGGAGGACCCTGTCTGTTCATCTGCCTTTGATCCCCATCGGTGTGTTCCTGACTCCAACTCTGGAACCCGGTTCCCACCCATCGCTGAGTCCACTCTGGGACTTCCCCAGACATCCCCAGATGCCCGTGACATCATCCTGGGAGCTTAATACAGTTTTGTGTATACTGTATCTATTTCATTATTTCCTTTTTATCTGATTATGAATATTTCATTAAAGTAGTTTAGTTTCTTCTAAACTTCTAAAATTTCTTTATCTCTTCTAAGTTTCTTTATCTCTCCTCCTCCTCCTCTCCATGCACGAGAGGCTGAGGGGGAGCATCTGTCACCAGCCATTGGCCGATTTGGCCAAAACCACGACACTGGCTTTCCTTTTGCTTTAGGGAAGGCATTTCACCCCCTTCTCCTCACATCTAGTCTGTATGTTCTTTGGAGCAGGAATGTTTCTATATGACACTTCCCACAAGGGATTATGCTGTAAGTGTCTCAGGGATCCAGCTCTGAACTCCTGGCTTAATTTCCCTGTCCGCTGCAGACTCCTTATGTGACAGTAGGCAAATCAGTAAAGCCACCCACACCTCCTCTGAACACTTCTAAAATGGACACAGAGTAACACTATGCACTCTGTCTCGGTAACAGAATTGACAAAGATTACTTGTTTGCTGAAGCTTCTTGGAGACTGATAAAACTCAGGTGATAAAATCCCATTCTTATTAACATTTCACTCAATAGTTCCTCCCCATCCCTTTCTAAAGCTTCAAATCAGATTTTTTTTTATGATGTCACTAACTTATAGGTTTCTACTTTTTAGACTGTGTTGCCAAGCTGTAACAGAGTAAGATTTTAGTAAGGTATCATCCCATGTATTCTCTGATTTTTCCAAAGGGCAGATACCTCTCCAAAATCCTATTCACATGTAAAAATGTAGGTACCACCCCTCTCCTTCTCACACACAAAAACAAAGAGCATTGACATTTTCAGACAGTAGTTTTATTTCTTCTTTTTACCTTTTCCTCTAATTTTCCTTCTAATGCCTCTGTAAATTTTCAGGACATCATCAGGCTTATAAAAGCAGCAGCTATCTCCCCTCTCTGTTCATGTTCTCTGTTCATTCACAAATTCAGAAGCACCCTGCACAAAGCAAAACCTTTTTGTGGGTAATATGATGTACATATCATTGCATTAGCCATATTTATGAAGCTATAAGCAAATTATGTTTTGCATCATAGCCGTGAAGACAAATATAGTAATAGAATCAGGTACCTTTCCAACCAGATGGAAATTTGCTAATGCAATAGGAAGTTGCTTATTAAATACAATGAACTTCTGGTGTCAGGAAATACAAACTGCAAGCACCATCAGGTGAAGGGAAAATGGCTACTTTAACGATCCTACACTCAGATACATAAATTTCACCTGATTATTAAAAAAAAAAAAAAAGCCTGTCAATACTTAGATTCTCCTAACTGGGGTTGTTAGTTTTTAACTTTTTTTTTTTTTTATTTTAGATACACATCACAACATACTGCTAAAGAAAAGGCCGTTGTCATCTTTTCATAAGTGAAAAAAGCAGCTATTAGGCAAGTCCTGACTTCAGACCAATACCAGAATGCAAGACAAATCTTTAAAGCACTCTAACACAAGCCTTTTATGCGGACATTCTAGACCTTCCAAGCAGTGATATGATCTGAGACATGCTGTACCAATATTTTTAAGAAGCAACACCTAGAACAAGAGAACGGTGCTTTCACCTAATTTGTGAGAAACCACATGAAGAACGTGCGAGCTGCAAACAAGCAGAGCAAGAGAATTAGCAACACGTTTATCCATATCAGAAAAAAAAAAAATTCTTTCAATAGGCATAATCAAATCCAGGATGGCAATTAACGAACAGCCTATCTTGTTAATTATTTCTGTGCAAAGCACACTTGTCACTGAGTTACTAAATAGCTCCAGTTTGCCATGCCTTGCAAGGACAGGTAAGCATGCAGCCTCTAAGTACTATACATGGGTCAGGGAGTGGACTCCATATGGGAGTCACAAAATAGTTTCAGAAATAGTTTATAAAGACAGGGTGTTGAACATCCCAATCATGTCTGAGATATTATATCATGCTGTTTAATTAGAGGATGCAATTTTGATAAGGTTCTCACAAAGGAAACCACCTTCTAGGATACAGGTCAGAGTTACTGAAGTTTGTTGGGGTTTTTTTTTTGTTGGTTTTGTTTGTTTGTTTTGTGTTTGTTTCTTTTTTTTTTTTTTTTTTTAAAAATCACCCATCCAGTAAAACTATTGATGCCAGTCTTCTTTTCTGCTCATATTAGGCCTACTGTCATCATGGCAAAATTCACACAAACACCACAAAAATTAAAATTTTCACCTTCACCTGTAAGGCACATCATCTGCAAAATGGACTCAACACGACAAAGCTGCACAAAATGGATACATTAAAAACGTACAACTATGACAAAGCTCCACAGGAGCAAGGTAATTTTATTTAGGTGCACAAAACCGATTGACTGGAAAACGCCTGGATGAGAACATCTGAGCTTTAACTATCTGGAGAACTCTTCTGCCACAGAGAGGCAACCGAGAGGGTTAAGTAATTCCCGTTAGAGGAGTCCTCCCAGGTGCCAGGATAAAGGGCACTGTGAAGCACAAACTAGCACAGAAGTGCCAATAGATGTTCCATAATTAAGGCTCTACCAGTATTTTCTTCTTAATGGGTACTTGGCAATTTTCTCATTCTCTTCCACCTTGAATATCCTGTTTCAGCAGTACTCTAAACAGCAAATCTTTGCAGTGTGGGTTTTCTAAGGGTACTTCTGGGTTTTAGAGGCTAAACTAAGCAAGAGAATTTTTGTTCTGGGTTGCAGGCGACAGCACACAGTCCATTTAGCATTTAGGCACAACAAGCCACCTACTTTCTTCATAAGACAAGTTAATATCACAGATCAATATTCAGCAGGGGTTTTGTTTTGTGCTAGTTTTAGGTAACCAAACTGCTTGCTTTTCCTGTCAGAAGACTTCTACCAGAAGCGTGCATTTTCAGTCCAAGAAGCTGTCACATCAACATATTTCAGGGAGATGATAGATGGTAGTTCATACGCCTTCTCATCCTTCACTCAGAACTCAATACAAGAGCCTGCCACCCACCACAGTAACCCGAGAGATAAAACACAGAATCATACTTACAGAATGAGAGGGGCTTGTAAGTAAAGCCAAATTAATAAGACATACACGCTAAGGATATAGCTGGGCATCAAAATGCAGCGTCATAGCAGGTGATAGCTCAGAAAACAACGTCCTGCTAGCACAGCTATACATTTCCTATACCCAGGTTAACCCAGCCTACGTAACACAGTACTGCTCAGACCTGCTGTAGGTGGCCCAGGCTCAAAGACCCCTTTCTGTATATTGAAACTGTCATTAGTAAGTGCACAGCGTTTGCCAACTTAACTGCCTAGGAACCGTGGCCTGAAGAACGCATAAATCTGAGGTAACAAAAGTGCCACACATAGTGCCCTCATGGGAAATAAGAGGTGTCCATTGCATTTGCTCATGTGATCATTGGGGTGGACTAAATGGGATCCACTGAGGATTAAAATGATCAAATAGAAGTGAAACTCGACAGTATGAAATGCAAGGTCATACATTTAATGGCTAATGCCATTCTTGAGTCTACGGGTTTATCACTAGAAAAGGACAAGGAAGAGAAACTGGGAAAGCCAGCCGATCAGTGGATGAAAGTGAGCAACCCGTATCACAGGGCAGCAAGAAGGAAAGGAAATCCTAGGGTGTATTAATGAAAAAAAATAAAATAAAAAAAATCAGTGAGACCTCATCTCAAATGCTAATCTCAACCTTCAGCTTCCAATCTCCAAATTTACCTGTTCGAGAAAGGAGAGCTAAAATAAAAACAACTGCAATAATGGGTTCTAAAAATTTCACTGCAGAAATGGATCGCTACAAGGCGAGACTGCTTTGGGCGAGAGGCCAGAATGCATCGGTAACCACCGCAACAACCTCAAAGAGATGCATCTGGATGAAGTTCAGCTATGAGACCACCAGTGAACTGTCCTGCACTGCATGGACAAGTCTTGCCTTTTAAAGACTTCACTTTCAAGAAATACCAACATAGACACATGTCCCCTAAAACAAGCCTATTAGTACCAGACTTACTGGCTCAGTGTACAAGACGCACACAGTTTCCCTCTGGGCACGAGATTCAGGCATTGCAATACCTACGTATCACAGAGGCTTCCAACCTTCTACAGCACGCTGCACCATGCCTCTATTCCCTCTTGGCAAATCTCTTCCTAGAGCAGGCATAACACATTTCTTCACGTTAGCTTATGCCCACCTTTATCTGTGGAGGTTTGTTTGTGCAGGAAGAGACTTCACGGCAGCTTGTGTGGGAACACACATTTAGGTTTTTCCTTATTGACCAGGTCCATTAAAATTTTCCAAAAGGTGAACATTTTGTTCTACTACTGAAAGATTCTGGGGCCAGGGTTTCGAATTCAGCATTATCACTATGTAAAGAAATTCCAGACAGCTAGCAAGGACATAGTTTCACCAAGTGAGGTTTCTTTTCTTTACAACTGCAAAAGCAGTAGTGGAAAAAAGCTAAATAACCCCAAAGCCAGTCTTCTGTATGTCATGCCGTTCTCTCACTCTTCTTTTCTTACGCTAACAAAAGATGCAATAAATAAATAAAAAGTTGCTTTTAATTACTACAGCATTAAAGAAATATATTTAATTTTGTATGGTTTGAAATTTTGACATCATTCTTGGCTTCAGTATCATCCCCAATTAGAAACCCCTAGAAGAGTAAGAATGACAAGAGCCATTAAATGTGTCACAACACGGGGTGACGGGAAGAAGTGCTGGAAGTGGAGGCTTTTCAAAGAAAGCATAGGAAATTGTGCTGCACAATGAGTGCAGAATATGTTTTTTCTCCCCCCTCCAAGCCTCCACCTCCTGCCCCCCTCCTCGTGACACGCACACACATTTTATGGCCTAAAAGCCAACGCAAAAGGGTGTGTTCTTTCAGGTTTATAGCCTTGACTAATGGAATTGCTCTAAATAACATTTTGATCTTGTAAGGTCACGCAGAGTGCTATACCTTTCCTTTAATGATTCAGGTCTGGACCAAGCATTTCCCAGAATTGAGATGGTAATGAAGTCATTAGTTTCTTCCTACTTGAAGCTCTGGCTAGGAAAGGGAATTCTATGGGTAAAGTCTGAGAGGCTCTTTTTCATAAAGCTCATACCCAGCTGAGCTGTAACACCTGTTACATTTTCCCAGGAGCCTGAGCTGCAGAGCATTTCCAATCTATTTGCTCTTCTTCTCCTACAGCACATTGACAAAAGCTGGGGGAACGGGTTTTCTAAGGGAGTGCTAATTGAAAAAAAAAAAAAAAATAATCTACGGCCAGTGCAAATGTTAACTCACATCCCAGCTAAGGCATTGATGATTATTTCCTTGCCTTCTTTGAAAATACAAGCAATTCCAGACTGCCTTTAAATTAAAAATACACATTTGAAACAGGTTCCTTACTAATTCCTTACCTTCTACGTACGATATAAGGGAAGAACAATGACTCAAAAAAAGCCTATTGAAAACAAGCCTTGAAAACAAGCTAAAAGTTTTTGATATTAAAATACAGTCACTGCTCAGTAGAGAAACACAGCACTAAGCACATGCCAGTAAGGACACAACTAGCAAATATATATAAATTCTTACAAAGGCAAATAACATTTCTTGGAGAAACACTTTTAAAATATGGTTTCTCAAGCAAAGAAAGCAATAAGCCTGGAAGGTCAAGTTTACCTCTGACTATCTGTGGGGAGGGGTGCGTTGTTTTTTCATTTGCAGCAGCAATACATATGATTTAAGGAAATTCTAAAACACTAAAGAACAACATATCCACAAGTTAAACTCAAAACTGAAATACATTTAGCAACCAGCAGAAATCTTGTTTTCCTCCTAGTACCCTCTCAAATCTCCCTCCAAAGCGGACCCACTTATAAACTATGTTTTATAGAGCAAACTCAGGTATTCCAATGCATTTTAGTCTCGCCAGCTAATTAGCACAAAGGCACACACACTGAGTAATAGAGATCATTAGAAAGGAAACTTGTAAGAGGATATTCCCTGACATAGGAATTTGTTCCTCCTACCAGATCAAAATAACCTAAACTTACTGAACCCCAGAATATGCCATAAAAATCAGCTCTTCTTTCTGGTGAAGGTACAAGTCTAAAAGTAGGACACTACTGTACTCTTTGCTGCAGATCTAGCTGGCTGTTGCCATGATCATTAAGGCATCATAATCAGATACAGAATGAGATTCTGAAGAACTGCCTAAATAGAATCCCCAGTGTCTTAAACATAACATTGAAGCTTCAATACACCTATTATTGGAGTGAAAATACTTTGCTGCATTGCACTTTGGTTCCTCACTTTTATCTCTGAAAAGCAATACTGAAAAGCCTCCAACAATGAAAATAACTGGGGTTTTTCAGTTGGTTTGGTTTTTCGGTTGTTTTTATTTTATTTTTTTTTATTTCTACACCATATTGCACAAACATATAGTATAAACAAGTGGAATATGGCGTATTTAGCATCTTTAGGAAGTCCATATGCAAGAAGGGGCATACCACTAAAATACAAAATTAATCTTGCATTTCTAAGAAAACAGAGTGTGCATTCAAGACAGAATATTACAGTCCTCATTTTTATTTCTAGTATGATATTTTAGCATAACAATCATAAGTAAAGCATTCATTGTGACAGGGTAAAGTAAGGGCTTTCTCTCTTACACCTTTCTCCCAGAAACATCAAGCCAAGTTATTATTGTTTTTCTTTTAGTATTACAAATCCTGCTCGTTTAGAAAGGGAATTATTATAGACTAATTTCTGATCATTTTGCTCACAGACCATAGCATACTTACCTTTCTGATTTGCCGAGTGTATTCCACACAGCTGAGAGAAGTTACCTTTCTGCCAGGCAGAACCTTTACTAAAAGGTTTTGTTAGTTTCCCAATAAAATGAAGTATAACTGCTTTCTGTCAGTGTTTATATCCCCCAAATCACCAGATACAATCATACTAATGTAACCCATCAGAAAATGGCCCACACAAGGAAGCATATCTGAAAGTTTATAGTATAAGGGTACTTTTACTTGCCTTTGGTCAACCCCAACCAGGGGGGGTTGCCATATGACACCAATGGAGGAAGGATCTGCAGGCAATCAGGAGATAACACCTCCCAAGCATTTAATCCCAATTCTGATCATCTCAAAACAGCAGCTGAAAATTTTCCCTTGTACGCTTAGCCTAAATTCTTCACTGTAATGTGTGAGTTTGGTATTTAATGTACCTGAAACATACCTACTCCTGTATTTTAGCTGTGTCCCACCAACTACATCCTTCTTGTCCATTGCTTCCGTAATTATTTTCTCGCTTCCTTCGAAACTGCCCCTTCATTCAGAATGCAGTCCTCTCCGTACAAGACTGTTCAACTTCCTTAACCAGTTCAACCAAGGGAGCCGCATGAAGTCCAGTTCATCCCTTTCTAAACACTTCACAAGCATCTTTATATATGCCTGCTTTACACTAGTTACCTCTTCATAATAGTACCCACTTCTGAAAACAAGGAATGGGACCTACTGCTACTCTCTGCAGGGCAAAGTACCCCAGTTGGGCAACATATTCTCTATCCAATGCTAAGCCTTCCCAGAAAGAGCTGGTTCCTGCACCACCATGGTCAAAACCTGCTGATGGTAAGTTTACAGAGCTCCTATTACCTTTCCTTTTGGAGAACAAAGGCAGACCCTGGCAAATAACTGTTCGGAATTGACTGTGTCCCAAAGACTCCAGAACCTTTGAGCTTCTGCTTGCAACTTTCTGTATGTTTATACCTCAGCTGGCCATGGCCTGACGAGAATGGAAACCTAGGATTCATATATTTTTATCTATACACTAGAATTTGAAGGGAAGTAGAAGACAGATGCATTTCACCTTCACGCTTGGCACGAATTACCTTCTACGCTGCACTACATCAAACATCAAGTAACAGTGAATTGTCGAAAGTCAGCATTTCTTGCCTGTCCACAAGAGGAGAGCAGCAGCAGCCCAGCAAAAGCTGCTCTCCCACATGCTCTACCACTCAGACAGGAACACAAATTGAAAGGTATCACTCAATGGGATTAGGGCATCCTGTGGCATAAACAGGCCATAAATCTGACTATATGTTTCAATGATCTCAAGAACTATCACAATAGCAACTGCATATAAACACGGGCATCAAATAAAAATTAACTTGAATTATAACCAAACACAGCCACCCCACCAATAAACTCCGCACGCACATACCTATTGAGGCCTAATAATCTTCCATATTTTTGCCATCTGGAATGACTCACTTTATTGTACTTTTCCACAAAAGTAAGAAGATCAACAGCAGTGCATGACTTCACGTTGCCTCTGGAAGAAAACTTCAGCAAGGCCTATTAAACAGAAAGATATCAGCCCTAACCCAAGACTATCCAGAGCATGAAATCACTGAAGGCTAAGGGAGTATTCTGGGAAGGTATCACTGTGTGCATGCCCTGTTCCCATACCGCTCCGCTGGTCGCTGCTGGAGACCAAGCAATGAGCAAGGTGGATGTTCAGCCACTCATGTCAGAACTCTGCAACAGAGAAGCCACCACTCTTGAATGCTTATAGAGCTGCCAGCACGACAACATCCAAACTTTCCATACTCATGCAAGTTAAAGAAATGCAATTAACCTGGTTTTACAAGTGGGGAGCTGAGACACAGAGCAATTAAGCAAGTTCTCCAAAATGCCAAGGGAATTTTGAGGGCACCATCCGAGACACAGTTCTGAGGTTAGATCATGGTCGTGATTGTTCTAATGGATGAATACAGTCAACAGCTTCATTTCCAGGAGAGGTCATGAGGGACATGATTTTTTCCATTTGTCAAGAATCTTACTAAAACTTTGACCCTTCAAGCTAAATTTAGGTGGATTCAATACAGATGGTAAGCTAGAGAAAAAGTTTTCCCTCAACTGCAAGTAAAACCAGGTGAGCCATTTTGAGTGTGAAGAAAACAGATTTTTTTAAAAGAACATTTCTTTAAGACCATTCTTGAAATAAATATATCTATATAAAATAAGTGCAAAGTTACACATTTTATTTACGTATGTACATGTTTTACACTTCACTTCCACAATAATTTTATACGCAAGTGTATAAAGTCATTCCCTACCACAGACTTGGTTTGAGAAAAAAAAAAATCCCAAACATTTTGCAACCTTGTTTAGTTACTATAAGAATTCTCTTACAGAACAATTCGGCTACAGCCTCTCTTTTCCTAAACAGTAATTCTAACGTTGAACTAACCTGACAAACTGTTATGATCATCAAGTCATGATAAACACCTCAATCTTTTCACAAAGTTACTGACACCTACCAATGAAGTGCAGTATTTCAGAATGAAGAACATATGCAAAAAACCACCCTTAGACATCAAAATCCGTGGAAATTAACATAAAGAATTCCAGGGTTTTTAAATTAATGAAATATTTGAATTACTACAAGTTTTCCCATATTTAAAACTTTAACATTAGTATTTAAAATTTTCCTTTTTATTTTAAAGCAAAAAGCTTGGGCTCTGTCACACCTTTGATGACACTTTCAGAGCAGGGGAAGGAGAGGAAAGGTATCAATTGGTCGCAGATACAACATAAAAATCAAAATAAAATGAAAACCAGAAAACCAACAACACTGAACATGGCAGAGATTTAAAGCTGAAACGGAATAGCCTTTGTATGCTTCAAAAGAAATTTGTTTTGAGTAAGTTAACAGCCTTTGAAATATCAAATACTGAGCAGCACCTTTTCACAATTTTCCCCCTCTCTGCTGTTCAAAGTGCATAGCTAAGGAAGAAGAGAAGAACGGAAAGGAACTCAAGCCTGACTGCTGTTCACACTTTAAGTTGCATGCTATGTACACAGAGTTTTACTGTGAACTGACTTGGAACAGAGCTTGCGTGAAATTTTCTTACTGAGCTCACGTTTTTCATTCAACAAAACGCAGAGAAAACTTGGAAGGTATCACATGTCCAGATGCCATTCCTAGTCAGGGATCTTCCCTCCCACCCCAATCTCATGAGAGCCTAGTGATTAGGAAACTCACCTGGGATGGAGATATCCAAATTCAAGTCCCTTGCCTAGCTGTTTCACAGCCATGAGAAGACCTAACCACCAAGTGTCTCCCCTTTCAAGTGCTCTTGTTGGAGCTGTTACACTTTGTACTAGTAACAATCAATGTACCACAAAAAGGGAAAAAAGTCGTAGGCTTGGTCATGTTTGGTGCCTTCCATAACCCCAGGGAAACAACAAGTGGTACATCTTAAGCCAGTATCCTGACCACGGACTCTTCTATGGTATTGTGCCCCCTCCGTCCTACCCAGTGGAAAGAATTTGATACAAGAGGTCAGCATATTCAGAGCAGTGAGGTGGAGACCTAAAGTTGCAGATAGCAGTCTTGCTGGCTTTACAAGCTAGTCTGAAGTCAAAGGGAATTCAACAACACTTAAACCACTTCAGTGTCCTTGAAAAATCCCCATAAGTGCTTATCCTTATGTGTCTTTCCACACTTGAGAAGCATGCCTGAGTGCCTTGTATAGATTCTATAAACAAGAGAGAGAGAGAGAAGCACCTCACAGGCACTGTAGAGAAGACAGCAAGCAGATTCTCCAAGGCAACCTGTACAGCTTTTACTGACAATAAAGCATCACCACACGTCATTTTCTCAAAGTGGTAGGTGTCTCAGATTCTGGGAATGACATTCCTGGGAGTTCTCCCCATGCCTTCGCCTTTAAACGGTATTAGAAAACTTCATAGATAAGATTTCATGTTAAAATACTGGCATAGCACATTCACTTCTGAAATTCTACTTCATGATCACAGGATTATTCTGCCTCTTAAATAAAGGATGACATAATATGCCCTAAAGAAAATCTACATCACCCAAAAGCCTCCTCAAATCTGTTACTGATGCATTGGCTTAAAAAAAAATAAAATTAAACACATAAGCTGAAACCTAAGTTACCAGAACTAATAGCATGTGTCCCTACCTTCCAGAACAGACTCATGATCTTTAGCTGTGACTGCACGTTACTATTCCACCAATGATAGGTCTGGTTTAAGTTTGTATATCCTTTACTTTTGAGGTTTGTGCTCCTCTTGGCAGCTACTATCCTTCAGTTGTGCTGACTCAAGTCTTTACCCAGCTGTATCCTTGGTAGGATTCTGTTAATATTATTTAAAAAAAAAAAACACACACACACAAAAATTTAACAAGTAATTTAAAAAAAAACCAAACAAAACTAACCACAAATAACTTTGTAAAGTTTAAAAAAAAAATACATTATCTTAACAGATCTTCCTTAAAGTATCACAGTGCAAACACTTGAATTGTGCAACAGAGAGAAAGTAACTTCTGGAATCAAACTAGTGAATACAGCTGAGCAGTAGTACATTGTGTAATCTGTACACTGTGTCTGCTCCTAAAAAAAAAAAACCAAAACCATTAACACAGAACCACAGCCTTGATATTATGAGCCTCTTGCTTTCTCCTCTCCGTCTGTGATCATCACACACTCTTCCTGCCAAACTCCTCCCTATAGGAACTGTGGTACCCTCTCCTGGCTTTAAAACTGGTGTTTGACCATGCTAGTTCTCATATAGCTCTTTAATATATCACTTTTCAAACATTAATTCATATGCAGCTTTACACTAACTCAATTGGAGTACCCAACAACAGAGAAGTAACTACTTCTTTTTGGGGGGGGATTTGGCATATGTTGCCTGAGATCAGTTTGAACTGTCTCCCTAAGTGCCATCATACCTCTCCCAGATGCTGATCACCTGCCCTGTTGATTTGGACTATAAACTCTATTGGGCAGGCACCATTTAGACACAGTGTTCATACATGGTATAAAGCTCCCTGTTCTCGATTGTCTCAAAGGTAAAGAAATAATAAGAATCAACAATATGCTCAATTTCACAACATTTCCAGCTATTTGCAATGATAATCTTCTGGTTTCTTTAGATCACAGAATTTTTCTGCTCAGCTAGCTCTGATACTAAGCACTCCACTCATGAATTTCTGGTTGGAGAAACCAGTTGGAGACAGAGAGTTCAACGCAGACAAACTGTGTCCACATCTGGAACCCTCAGCACATGAAACACTGTTGAAGCAGGTCCAGATCAGAGGGCTGGAGCACCTCTCCTATGAAGAAGGGCTGAGACAGTTTGGGTTGTTCAGCCTGGAGAAAAGAAGGCTCCAGAGAGACCTTATAATGGTCTTCCAGTACTTAAAGGGAGCTTATAATAAAGATGGGGACAAACTTTTTCGCAGGGCCTGTTGCAATAGGACAAGGGGTAATGGCTTTAAACTAAAAGAGGGTAGACTTATACTAGATATAAGGAATAAAATTGGTATGATGAGGGTGGTGAAACACTGGAACAGGTTGCCCAGGGAGGTGGTAGATGCCCCATCCCTGGAAACATTCAAGGTCAGGTTGTACGGGGCTCTGAGCAACCTGATCTCATTGAAGATGTCCCTGCTCATTGCAGAGGGGTTAGACTAGATGACCTTTAAGGGTCCCTTCCAATCCAAATTATTCTATGATGCAGACCAAAAAAAGGTACCTCTGAAAAAAAGATAAGGTTATCATTGTGACAGTGTCATGGTTTAACCCCAGCCAGCAACTACGACCACACAGCTGCTCACTCACTCCCCGCAGCTGGGGTGCGTGAGAGAATTGGAAGAGTAAAAGTGAGAAAAAAAACTTATGGGTTGAGATAAAGATAGTTTAATAGGTAAAGCAAAAGCCACACATACAACCAAAGCAAAACAAGGAATTAATTCACTGCTTCCCATTGGCAGGTAAGTGTCCAGCCATCTCCAGGAAAGCAGGACTCCATCATATGTAACGGTTACTTGGGAAGACAAATGCCATCACTCTGAACATCCCACCCTCCCTTCTTCTTCCCCCAGCTTCATATGCTGAACATGACATCAATCGCATGGAATATCCCTTTGGTCAGTTGGGGTCAGCTGTCCTGGCTGTGTCCCTTCCCAACTTTTTGTGCACCTCCAGCCTACTTGCTGGCAGAGTGGTACGAGCAGCAGAAAAGGCTTTGATTGCTTAGCAACAACCCAAAACATTAGTTCACTACCAACACTATTCTCATCCCAAATCCAAAGCATTGCACTGCAGTAGCTGCTAGCAAGAAAGTCAACCCCATCCCAGCCGAAACCATGACAGATAGCTATATAAATCACCACATATTGCAGCACAAACTACAAAAGACTAAAAAAAAAAAAGGAGAATTAAATTTTACAAGATATTAAATAAATACATCTAAAGTTTCTAGAAAGAAAACAGCCATTCAAGAACAGGAGGTGGTCACAAAGTTAAAGAATGTAGTATCAGATCTAAAATAGCAGGCACAATTCAGGCTAAGTATGCTAACTTAGCAAGCAAAATCCGGATGTCTGTGTTGGGGTTGGTTTTTTTGTTTGTTTGTTAATTTGCTTTTTAAAGCGGACTGTTAAGTGTGAATGGCAACGTGACCTCCCCACACCAGAAGGTAAGCCAGGGTCAGGTGCACCTCAGTTGTCTGCAGAAGTTACTATGCAAATGCTGACTCTGGTTATGGTGACAAGAGTGCTTCACCTGCTGAACATACATACAATGACGCTGAAGATGTTGAGAGCAGAGACAAACAATATCATTGAAACTGATGACGATACTGAGGAAGAGCTGGAGCAGAGATTAAAAGTAGAGAACCGAGATGCAGTATGTTACCATGAAATTACAAGACGAACGTTCTTGTCTGCTGGGACATTGTGTCTCCGTTGTTTGGTGATGGCTGCCTACTTCCTCAGCAATTTCTGGGGAAGAGAGCCTGAACAATGCTTACCAATGTTGAACAAACAAAAAAGAAATAGTGATGAGAGGCAGCTGGCTCTATCTCTAAAGATATCTGAATGAAAAGTTGGGGTGGACAGAACAACATCCCAGCGGCTCATAACCACTTTGAATCAAAACAAAAAAAAGATGCTGTACACCACTACTCTTCTTACCAAATGATATAAGAGGGAAAAATGAGGGAGACTGGCGCATTATAAGGTAAAAGACTCTTGGAATAGGGAAGGCAGGTCAGTATCACCTCAAAAACTACACGAACGCTTTTGGTGGGAGATAAGTGACTGCATCCTGACAGCAAACACACATGCAATCAGACACACTGTGTGGCGGCTTACTTCATGCTATCAGACATCAACTACATTTAACCCCAGTAGTGACAAAGGGCAGGATAACACTTGAAATGGGTACTCTAGACTGGAAATAGGTCACAGATAAGTATCTATGCAGTTTACCAATGGATGAATTACCTGGAAACCATTGAATTGAAATCAGATGTTTCTGAAAGATATTAAGTAGTTGGCCTAAAATTATAGGCTCTGAACTGGAATTACCAGGAGCAATTCAACACCTTTATTGCAGCAGTAGTTGGGCGAAGTGATCAAAATAGTCCATTCTTGCCTAAAAGTCTACTACCTATGATTCCCTGTGGTCCTCCTCATCTCTGGCCACGTAAACAGTATCAGAGGAAAAACAGCATTCTCCTTGCAGGAACAAGCACAAACCCACTCAAGATATTGTGAGGCCCTGCAAAAAAGCACAGAATTGGGAAGCACATGGAATGCACTTGAGGAATAAGGAAGGATTTGACACACCTTGAGTATTGTGTCCAGTTCTGGGCACCTCAATATGAGAGAGATATCAAGGTGCTGGAGTGAGTGCGGAGGAGGGCAATGAAGCTGGTGAAGGGCCTGGAGAATAAATCTTATAAGGAGCGATTGAAGGAGCTGGGACCATTTAGTTTGAGGAAGAGGAGGCTGAGGGGAGACCTCATCACTCTCTACAACTGCTTGAAAGGACATTGTAGAGAGCTTGGTGCTGGTCTCTTCTCACAGGTAATTAGCGATAGAACAAGAGGGAATGGCTTCAAGCTGCAGCAGGGTAGGTTTAGGCTGGACATTAGGAAAAAATTCTTCGCAGAAAGAGTGGTCAGACACTGGAATAGGCTGCCCAGGGAGGTGGTGGAGTCACCATCCCTGAACATGTTTACGAGTCGTTTAGATGTGATGTTAGGGGATATAGTGTAGGGGAGAACTTTGTAGAATGGAGTTGATGGTTGGACTCGATGATCCCAAGGGTCTTTTCCAACCTAAATGATTCTATGATTCAGAGGAGGCAAAAGATGGAGCAAGTGGGGGAGGGGAAGAAAACCAAAATCCTTCCTGTGATACGGCAAACCCTCAGATTACTAGACATGGGGGCAGGGAAGAGTTTAGGCAGCAAGCTGAGAGAACAGCCCTTCCACCCGCTCAAAAGTCTAATTCCCCACAAGGATACTCAGCTTCAGTTTACATTTGTTATCAGGTCAGCTTTATACGCAGCCTAAACAATAAAATACACGCAGGAGAGGGGGAGGAGGGCAGACCGAATGCATTCTAATTTATCACATAAAGCAGAGACAGCCTAATTCATGGACTATTCCTACCCTCATTCACACAGGTAAGAAAGAGGAAGAGGGAGGAAAAACTCCTGAGAGAGAGAAAAAAAAAAGCGCCTTTTTATTTTGCTAAAGGACCCCAGGGAAGGGCCCCTGATGCAGAGGCCCTGCTTTTACAAATGCTTCCCTTTCCTTACACGGTTCCTTTAATACGAGTAAAAATTCCAAATTCCTCATTTGTTTAGCCTGAAATCCCTTGCACATTTCCCACAAACTACTTCCTTTTCTCTCTTTTTAGCTGGACTCCCTCTCTTTTTAATGAAGAGAAGTTCAGAGAGTTTTTCCCATGAATAGATGGCGGGCACCTGGGAGTTATGAATTTTAAAGTGATCATTTTCTTTCAGCCCCGCCGGACAATGGGGATCTCCTTTTGACTCACTTTCACAGCTTTGAGAGGCTCTCAGATCAGCCACATTCCAATCAGACTGGAGTCAGATCAGAGCCGGGCTGGACTGCATCAAGGTCTCTCGCACAGAAAGACAAGGAGCAGATGGCCAACACTGAGCTCTCCTCCCCTTTTCAGAGTGCAATGGAAGGCAATGTGGGAAAGCGTTCCCCCAGCATTGCCTATTGATTTCTGAATAGGACCACCACATGCCACCAGCCTGTAGGTATGAACCTCTGTTAACAGATGGTGAGATCATTATGAGCAATTAATTCCTTTAATGTATCAGTGGGAACATGTTGGAAAGGGTGATGCAAGCACAGAGTGAATAGTGAACTTCTCATTCCTCGGGGAGAGCTGCAGCTACATCTCTGAAGGATGGGAACAGTCTTTCAAGAGACTCTGTACGTACTGAGAACCAGAGTTAGGCCATTTGGTCCACAGAAACAAGGCATGGTTTTTATTAACTAATCATCCCTCCCTCGTTGATATCTGATTAACAACAGATTTCTTTCTAGGTCATTTTTGGAGAGACAAACAATTCAAAACAATGGGAAAAAAATCCCAAACTATCAACACGATAGGAACACAGGGAATTTGGTCCTAAAGATGACAAGGGAATATTGCTACCAAACTTTTTGTTACATAAAATTTAATTTAGACTGACTATAAATTAATAAGGAAACAGACTATTTTGAACGCAACTATGTGTACATAAATAAATGAGAGGAATTCATAATAGCTCTTAGCACTGAAAATAGAAGCATACAAAATAAGCCCTTAGCAGACTTGTCAGAAAGTTACGATCAAAGAATCTTACACAGAAATTATAGATGGTACAATTTAAATATAGATATCATATTGAAATGCAGAGAAAACCACAGAAGAATACTGCATATTTACTGCTATTCATTGTGATCTGGGTAAATTAAAATTCACTGTGCTAATAACAACTGTAAGAGTAGGACATTCCCGCATCATCTGCTTTACATGCATTTATATGACAGGCTTTGTTTTGTGGGGGTTTTTTGGGGGTTTTGCGGTGGTTTTTTTTTCCCCTCTCTTTTAGGGCAGAAGGAAAAAGCGAAAGCACAATATAGATGGCTAGTTAGCTCTTGGTCTTAAAGATGACAGCAGAATGTGAACAGGAAATACAGGCAACTATTCACTTATTCATATTTAAATGACACTTTTTGCTTGTAATTAAGACACTCAAGTCGTGTCTCTGTTCGTGAAATTTACATAACTGTACAATAGCTTGCCTAAGTGAACAGCAAATGGTAGTTAACCTTGAAGTGTATTATCTTAATTGAATAAATCTGGCTATAGTTCAATAAATTTAAACAGAAAGATATCTTTAAACTACTAAAATAATTTTTAAAACCACATTTGCTTTTACATGTTAAGATGGTTCACTGTTTTTCTTCTAGATTTTTATTTCTGCGGTAACATCGGTCCTTTAAAAAAATAGAAATCATTGCAGAACGCTGAAGACATTGATACATGTTTGCTGTTTTCTCCTTATTGTTTGCGGTTTGAGTCAGTGTCACATTCTGGAAAGCCTTGATAAGAATATCAGAGTATTGAACCAAAACGTATAAACTTGCCTGTTTGAGATAGTCCCTTCCCTACTTTCTCTGTCCTTATTGGACTTAGCGTTCTTCCCTTCCCCCACCACGTACCAGCTGAGTATCCCGTCACACAGTGAGAAACCTAGGTGGGAGAATATAGATTTTTGCATAGGTTAAATAGGAAAGCCACATTCCACCACTCTCCCATTTAAATCAGATTTACATGGGGTGTAAATCCCCTCAGAATAGAGCCATTCACAAAGGGCTCAGAATGTTCCCCTCACAACACTGATTACATTAAATCAGTAGCAATCATGTTTCTTGGATTATATAGTTACAGCAAGAGAAAATGTGACTCGTATTTATATTGGTATGAAATAAGTTAATGAGAAGCCACCTGTGCCTTAGATCAGTTTACAAGAAAAAAAAACAGAGGAACACAGGTGTTTCAGCAATATAGCTATGTATTTTTATATGAATTTGCAAACACTAAAAATGAACATATTGTTACTAAATTCAGCCGCACACACACTTTGAAGGACAATATTTTGGATTTTGTTTGGGCTGTCTTCGCCTTAAAAAAAAAGTACAAAAGGCTCATTTCTTGGCCATCAGCAAGAGCTATAATTTGGGCTTTTCTCCCTCTCACAATGTTCACCATTGTACCTTATGCAACATAGATTGTATGTGCGCAGTTCTAACCCACATTGCTGGCGAGAGGCATTCACACTGTGAATTACCATTTTTCCCAGCATCTAGCGCTACTCAAAAGACAGCACAATAATACACTAGAAGTGCCTTTGTCTGTTAAAACATTGTTCTTCATTACTACATGAAAAGCAAATTGTCTTTGTATAGAGCGAGAGTGGCACGCAGTAGCTCTGGGAGTAGGGAGAAGGAATTTGTATCACTAGCTGACCACCTCAGAGATACACATGCCAGTTTCTTCCTCAGTAGCCACCACACTGATGTTTTGGATACAATTTTGGCCATATCTTTTTTAATTATTAGTTGTATTAGAATGACTCCAAGGGGATCATTTGCTTTTGCCCTGAAGGAGAACATACAACCTTTCCCATAAACGGTTTTGGGTTGGGTTTTTTTTTTTTGGTTTGGAGAAGAGCACATTAACAAAAAGCGCTTAATCTCTTGACTTGATGCACCACTTCTAAAATGAAAGCAAATCAGAAAGCCTCCTCCTTTCATTGGGATCAATTCAGAAAGCACATCATCAAATGATGAATTATGCAAATTCAAGAACAACATTTATTTTTGCAATGCAGTTGAAGAACTGCACTCCAAACTGATGTGTTCTAATAAGGATTTTGCAAAATGTATTGCTATATTCTTGAAATCAGGCAAGTCATGGAATAAATATCCTTCAAAGCCTATTCTCAATTCCCCCATGTATTTCCAAATTTTATTTTTTTTTTCAATAAAAAATGAATTTACAAAAAAATATTCTGGTCAACAAGTCTGTAAACAAATACTTAAAGGAGAGAGAGGGACGCAGCCTAATGCGACAGTTACAGATGTTGACGGATTGCGAGAGAAATGGGCATCAGAAAGCGGCCAGGTTCATACGTTCTCCCTAAACAGCACTGCTTTCTGCTGCTGTCGGACACAGAACACTGGATTCAACAGACCATTGATATGACCGATGGACGTTTCCTACGTTCCTATGTTCTCCATGGGAAGGAGTTTCTTCCTTTTGGGAACAATCTACAAACCCCATAGGTTGTTCCTGGTCCACATAAGACCTGGGAAATCTCATGTCATCTACTACCTGGGAACTTAAAATGTGTGATTGACTCTTTACTCTGTTCTCCTGGTCACGGTGCTCCAGTGCTTCCACCCACACCTGCTCTGCAGAGCATCCTTCCATAGTTCAGGGACAGGGATTAAAAGGAGGGGCTGAGATCCAGGCCACCTTGGCTCATCTCCTTTCCATCAGGAGACTCCAAATTCCACAATTTTTCTATGGGATAAAGAAACCTGGGAGCAATACAACAATTACTCATTCTAGAATGAGAATCTACTGACTTCCTTTCTCTCTCTCTCTCTCCAAAAAAACAGGTAATAAAATCTACTCATTTTGCTCCTGACAAAGGTTATAATTGTATTTTGCAACCAAGTCAGCTGAAATCATTAGTCCTCCCCTAGCGAGCTGAAGTGACTCTGCCTGTCTTGGCACAGCCGAATGCGTTTAGTCTAGATAAATCATATTTCAGAGGCTTCTAAGTTTTAGTTAATGGAGAATATCCCTAGCAATCCTACACACTCACTGGGCTGGTTTGCCAGCACAAGCAGAACACTCGAGCAGAGGCCGAGTAGGAGAACCCCACTGGGCATATGCCCACAGAACCTGCACGCCTCTACCTTCAGTGATGGCTTTGGATCTGATTTTTAGGGTTTGAGGTTTTTTTTCCAACTGCTGGTGGCTTACAGTTCAGTACTTACCTACATGGACAGCTTTCCAAAATTAACACGTATGTAGGAGCTCCCCATATAATCACCACTGACCTCCAGGCCACCCTTAAGGTAGGAAGTTCTTGCCCACACATTCCTCATACTAAAAATAATTTCATGATTTAAGAGTCTTTTTTATGTATTTATTTATTTTTAGTGAAGCAAAAAAGTATATCTTGGATCTCTTAAAAATAAGTATTTAATGTATAATTTCCAAAGAGTTTTAATTACCTTCCTTAATAGACAGTTTCTGTTCCCTATTAATACGTAGGCTTTTTTTTAATTATCATGTCTGTAATAGCGCTTTTCCGTTACATGGGCACAGACCTGACATACAATTAGAAATACGAATTACTTTTAATAACGGGGGGAAAAAAAAAAAAAATCAGTTTGAATCTGAAAGCAGAGAACATTCTGGCAGCGGCAGCTGTGCAGATGAGGAGTCACTTCAGCAAGCTCCAGGATGTCTGAGCACTTGATTCCAGAGACAAACCACCTCCATTGCCAAGAGCTAAGCTCTAGTAGGGCACAATGCTACGCCACAGCACCAAAAACTGACACAGAACCACTTACCAATATGCCCCCTCACAATTTAATGTTTTTTAGAAGCACTGGACGCTATAGACAAAACGCAGATGAGTTTTGCTGCAAGGACTCCATTCTCTATCTGCTGTTTGGTTAGAGTAACTGACTTCAGATTACGCATAAGTCCTTCCAGGACAATACTGCATTACTGCTTCCACCAATAATTTCAAATGGAAAATAAATAGGAGAGTGAAGTCATGCTTCAAATTTATATTACTTGCTTTAAAAAAAATAATAAAAAAAAGCTTGCAGGATTGGATAGCTAGTCTAACCAGACCATACCAAGTGATGCTGTTCAACTTGAACAGTCACATATAAATCAAGTCATGACAGCATTCAGCACCAAAATCTTTGGCAACAGAATGATCTATTGCCTGCATACCACACACATTAAGTACTTGCAAGCGTTCTAAGTTTTTGTTCATTTTTAACAGCATGTAAATATCTTGTCTATAGATACTAACGACAGCCAGTTCTCAGCAGTTCTGTTTGACTGGAAGCAGTCTGCAGGAGATGAGGAGGCACAGAAATACTAGGTATAAGCACAAATCAAATTCCTCAAGCACTAAACACAATGTGGGTGTTTGCAGCTTAATTTCTTCTCCAGAATCAGCTGAAACACGCAGGTCATAAACTATAGGAAAGATGAAACTAAAATCTGGGACATCCAGTGTTCAAGAATATTTGTACAGGTATTCTCAGTATGACCATTCCAGAGTTGGACTTTTGAGACAGAATTTTTGTTTAATCTTATCGGTCAAATACAGAGGTGAAAGTGGAAGAGCAGCCTTTTATATCAGAGCTACACAGCTAAGATTCACTTTGGAAAACCTTAGCAAATTCTCTCTGCTTACATATTGACTAAAAAGCACTGCCAATGCTAAAAGGGCTCTGAAAACTTAAGCATTGATTTACTGTTCAAGAGGCCCAGAGGTGTGTGTGCCAGAGCAAAAGCCTCCAAATAATGATGTTCTCCAAAAAAACACAAGCAAAAGCCAAACCACGCACATTTAAGCGAGACTAAGGGGTGGGTCTTCTGGGGAGAGAGGAAGGTTTGGTTTTGGTGGGTTTGTTGTTTTGGTTTTTTTTTTTTTTAATTCTAAAAGTTTGCTTGGTGAGGATACTGACAAACCTGACCCCTTAAAATTAGCTTCTCTTATTGGCATGAATATCAGACCTGGTTGACTTCCCTAAACACAAAATGCTTCCACACAAAAATGCAGGTAATTTGTAGGTTTCCCCTGTATCTCACTACACTCCAATCTCCAGACAGTTATGTTTTCTGGATTCAGATTCTCTTTGTCCCATAATTTTCCCAAGGAAACAGGGCTTCAGGACTCCATCACTGGACCTGTTTTACCTGGCTGATAAACTTCCAACCATTCTATCAGTAGTGCGGATTCACAGCTTGGTTAGCAACCCATTTTGCAAAACCAGTTTGGTCACTTCCTTCAGCATGTGCATTGACCTGTAAATATGTTTTTAGGCCAAGAGTCTCAGTAGTTATCCACTCAATCCTAGCAGGTTTTTTTAAACCACGTACGAGTAATTTAACGGGCTATTTCTGACTTCCAGAAAGTTTCCCTGCAAAGCAGATGGGGTTTCTTATGCTACTGGAATAGCTCCTTCAACACAAAAATAACAAATCCCAGGTAGACAGGGAGAAAAGGAAACCAAAAGCCAAATCACAGCATGCTGCAACCTGCTGCCATGGGCCCATCCAACAGAGTAGCAGTCACAATTCCAAAACATTTTTTTCTCTCCAAGCCTGTCCTGCGAGGATGGCAAACAGCAGGCAAACTTTGTCTTACCTTTCTCACAGAAGCAGCACCCTGCAAGCAGTGCACCTGAACATGCTTTCTTCATTACTTGCTTTCAAGGCACTTCAAGATGTTAATTACATTTTTATCATGTGACACTGTGCATATATGTTGTGGGGCTCTTATTCTCCAGTCTCTTCGATGCTGCCTCTCTGTGCATTTAATGTTTGAAGGCACCAATTCTTTAAAAAAAAATAAATCGGAAAGCTACCCTGTTTACTAAGATTCAAAAATATACAAGCACATTTCTCATAGAGACTCATTAAGGTTCCTGTTAGGCCCAATGAGAGCATTAGTGATCAAAATGTATTTGAAGTTTAAACTGACTTCAGGAACCTCAAAAAAAAAAAAAAAAAGAAGTGCCAACACTGAAAACATGCATCTGCACGTCTTTCTAATCTAGAGTTGCCATTGAAGATACTGAGTCATGTTAGAAACACAGATAGCTACAAAAATAGCTATGCTACGCTGGCAGAGTGCCCTGTGAGATCAGTGCCCAGGTTTCATCAGGGCATTATCTGTCATCCTTGAAAGACAATAAAAGTTTAGAGTTGCTTGGTAGCACCTTCCCTGACTTGCATGAAAAGATGCCAAGCAAGTAGTAATCATAAGAGGTATGTTCTTACAGAAGTTAAATCACAGCAAAAGTTTAAAACAAGGCTCTAATTACCTGAGCCTGTTGCAACTTTTGTCATTTGATAAGTCTTGGAGAAATCATAGCCTCACTTGAACCAACAGATGTTTTAACAGCAACTTCCAAAATTTCACCCTCAAGATATGGGTAGATTTTTAAGGAAAACTACAGCATACAGTTCCCAAAAGAATGCAGGGCATTTAAAGTCACAGATACATAACTAACAAGTCCTTGGAACAGAATCTGCCCATTATCACACTACTTTCATGCCTCAAGCCTGATACAGGTGCAGTATAAAAGGCATAAACTGTATAATTACATGAGGATTCATCTAATAGCTTTGATATTACTAGGAGTTTGACCCTGATGGAAAACAATGAGTTTGATGAAAGTAGTCTTCATCAGAGCTCTTCGATAAAGTGTTGGTCATCTGCCAACTGTTCTTCAGAAGGAAGTCAGTCTCATCCAATTCTACTTCAGCAAAGTAGAAGTAGAATTGTAGATGGTTAGAATAACCTTCTACCAAAGTAGATGGTTAGAATAAAGAAGGGAGATTACGTCTGACCTCTCCTAATTATCAGCACCTCATGCACCTTGTTTCCTATTATAGCAAAAGAAAACATTGCAGAGAAACATCTCTCTGTTCCCATAATTTCAACCCAGTCTGCATTGAACCAGCCTGCTAAGAATCCCACAAGACAGTCTTCTTTTGTCACATGGATAAAGTTCAAAGTAAGGATGCAAGAGAGTTAGGTGTGAGCCTGGAGAAATGGTTCTTGACTGAGTTAAGAGACACATGAATCTGAACTGCTGGCACAATAGTCTGGTCCTCTGTAGAGTATGATTTTTCACAGCATCAATGAGGATTCGAGACCCTGCTGTCTTTTTTTTCTTTTCTCCCCCTCTGTATATTATCCTTGAATTTCTAAGCACCCAACCTATCTGTAGGAATATTGGTAGTCCTTCTGATTCCTGACAGTTTGCACTGAATTTGGAGAAGACATACCCCGTGCTCTGTAATGGTCACAAAATTCTCTACCTCTGAAATAAAATTTTCCAAATGAAAATGTCAGATAGCAAAGGATTCTTTATCTTCATTGGCCACAGAAGTACCTTTTGCACATCTGAATTTGTGTAGTGTCAGCTGTTAGCTAGTTGCTTGTTATGTTTCATCCCATAATTCCATCATCCATTTAATCTGTCATTGCGCAGTGCTGCTGATTAAAGGAGCCAGTCCCATCTTCCTCCTCCATATTATGGCCATTCATTCGCACTGTCTCCATTGCATCAGTACTATTGTTTGTGTGAGGAACCAAACCAAAGAACTGAGCAAGCAGAAAACCAAATAATTTTTTGGTTTCTGCAGGTTAGGAAGTACATCTTGCAACACACTACCTCATTTTTACCCAGGAAGCACAAAAAACAGGGTTGGCACAAGGGAGAGGCAGAAATAAGCAACTAGATGACAGCGGGAATGCCCTTTTCAGCAGTCACATTAAATTATGCCAGATAAAACAGATCAAGGAACTATAGCACTAATCTGCTAAATTAATCAGTGTAACACATCACTTAGGGAAGGATGTAGAGGATTCTCTGTTAATAGACGTCTAAATCAAGACTAGATCTCCAAAACCATATGCTTAGCTTCTTCCAAAGATACCGAAGGCTACTGTAGAAACTATAGTCTCCATGATAGCGACAGGATTCTAATGATCTCTTCCGGCTTTAAAATCTATGCAACTTATGTGAGAACAGCCTTACCCTTCTTCAAATACACTAGCACATCAGAAATTTATCAACCCCCTACAAATTATTTACATTTCTTAAGAAAGAATTTGTGCCTTTTATCCATTGGTCTAACCCTGCCATGAATAATCTCGAGGCCAGTTGTTAGCCCTCCGCGTTTACTGGCAGCCAATCCTCTTCCTTCCGCAGCATATCTACAATTGTAGCATTGCTCTTACTGACACTACCTCAACTGACGCCAACTGAAACGAACTGAAGTTCGTTTTTTCCCCGCTTTAGAACATGATGAACTTTTCATTAAATCAAAAGACTCCCTCAATACATGATGTACGGGTCCTCATAAACATTGATAAGCCTTCCATGCTTGCGCACCCAATCTGATAGTGAAAGCAGGTGTGTGGGCTGTTTTATTCCAAAAAGCACAGACCTTCAGTCAAAAAAGGTGCTTAAATGTCTTTGGAATCTAAGGGGTTTTTTATACTGAACTTCACAGTTCTTCCTGTACTGCATTTTACTAAGATTCTGAAATACACAATTGTGAAAAGTTGATTAAAAGGACAAGATTTACAGACATCTTACCACTGAGGAGAGGGAAAAAATAATTCAAAAAAAAAAAATTAAGAACAATGAAGAGATGTTCTACAGGTTTTCACTGCCTCCTGCTGGCCTTGAAGCCAATGTTTTTGCAGGCATATGGTGCCAGGGTATCTGCCATTGTTTTGCTCACTTTGCCACCAAGGCAGATTCTCACAGTTGAGTCCGTAGAGAAAGATTCACCCAGTGGGCTTCCAGCTCATGGGCTCAGCATTGAGAAATATGCAACAAGTTGTAGTGCTGTTGATCTCATCTCCCAAGTGCGCAGCTGGATGATCAAAGAGATCTTTGATCCAGCTGCTTTTGGCACATCAGGTTTGAAAGAAGGATAAAGGCTGCAGAGCTACTCCACAGCTCAAGACCCATCACCTAGTCGTGTTTCAGGCTTAAAGAACTCCTGTGCCTTCTGCTCTGGTGCAGCCTTCCAGCTTGACATCCCTTGACAGCCACAGTCCCCTCTCCCAACAGGTGGCTTGAAGTACCACCAAGGAACCGGCACAATGGTGACATTATGAGCAGCCTGTTCTCAGCTCAGCTAATTAGCTCGAGCACAACACTGTATTAATGCAGCTCCATTGCTTGCAATGCTCAAGCTCTCTTTTCCGAAGTTAGCCCGGATCTTTACGCAACATCACGTTATCCTGGGCTGACATACAACAAAAATCCATGGCAATGAAGTTTTTAGCACTGTCATACACACACTTCCTTTCAGCAGGTGGCCCACAGGCACTGTTGCTGCACAAGAAGATTCAGGTTCCCAAGTTCCAAAGAATTCACAGCCCATGTTTAGCGCACATCATCATCACAAGCGCTGGTACTCAGCGTCTCATTTCAAAGGCCTTAAACGTTAAATTCTGCTAGAAATCATCCCTTCTGGCAAACTTAAAACATCAGTAAATTCCTCAAAAGCATCTAGTTCAGTTGTGGGCAGAGCAGAAAGTTTTATTCAAACCACAGAGGCCTACAGGAAAAGGAGAATTAAAAAAAAAAAAAAAACAACACACAAACCAACAAACCCACAAACCACGAACAAAAAAACCAACATCAAAACACACAAAAAAACCCAAAACAAAGCCCCAAAAACCAACGAAACCCTTTCATTGATTAGCATTGCCACCTGCACATAAATCCTAAGGAGTTCAGCAGGAATACCCAGTGGTTCCTCACAAAACATATTCAGAATTGTAGTTGCAGTTTGCTTTAGACCCTGCAGCTCTTAATTTGACACTCAAGACACCTTTAACAACCCCTAAAGAATCTGACAGGGAGAAGATATGCGCTGCTCTATCACGCATCCTAAAAAACATGTGGGGTGGTCCCGTGAGGCACGAGGAGATCTGCAAAAACAACATGGGGGTTGTTCCCCATTGTGAAACTTCCCACCAGAACTCAGTCCTCCAGGCAGCTACTTTCTCTTTCACACATGCAAACACCTTCCAGACTCTCCAAGAAAAGCAAGTCCAATCTCCACGTTCTGAAAAGTCAGGAAGAGTGGAGCAGACCCGGTATTTCCCTTCTTGACTCTGTAAGGTAAAATACCTAACCCTGAGGATTTCAATGTTTCTCACAAAAGTGGAACTTCCACTTTCCCCAGCCACAGAGTTCTACCACCCTCCTCCCCATGATGGCAAACCAGGACTTCAGTGAACAGTATCACAGCCAGAAGACCATTGGGTCATTTCTCTTGTCTTGGAAATCCTCTTCTTTTCCAGATCCTCCTTTCTCCAGTTGTAATACGATCAAGAAGTACTCTTCTTTTGGCTTGGGTGTTTAGTTTTAGGGGGTTTTGGTTGGTTTTTGTTTGTTTGGGGTTTTGGTGGGGTTTTTTTGTTTGTTTTGGGGGTTTTGTGCCTTTTTTTTTGTTTGGTTGGGTTTTTTTTAAACTGGAGAAACAAGCCCTAGAGAAATTCCAACACTTTTGCTAAGGCAGTTGTTACTGTAAGTACATTCTGGAGTCCACTCATGAATTAGAAGCCTATGAAACAAAATATTACATTCTCACTTCTCAAACTACCTCATCTGAGGCTGGTGGGACAACATTAAGGTATGCAAATATTTCATATAGAAGCATATATATGCATGTATTTTAATATGTATGTCTGTGCATTACATGATTAATTCTAGGGGGTCTGATTCTACTTGAGTTATTAGAAGTGTAAGACACAGTTTAACAGGTCTCCCTGACATCATAGTCACCTTTTACTCCAGAACATTAAATATAACACATTGCTTTGAATCAGGACAGTTGACTGAAGACAGACAAATAGCAAACATACCAAAACATACTCAAGTCTTGTAATGCTCACACACTATTATATATACAAACGGAAGACTGTAGATGGGCGTTTCTGTACAGAAAAAGAGAGCTTCACGCTGCACTTGGCAAAAGCAACGTTGTGGACTGCATTTGCAGGGCTTCTCAAATTTGTTGATGTTTGATCAGTGTACAATTTATTTTTTAGCTATGGTATTCTAGATAGATAATTTGTTTTCAAACCACTAAGCTGAGTTAAGTTCGGCTCTAATCGTGCTCCTCCCCCAAGGAATCAATGCAGTCCTTTAAATTTAATCTTTTATCATGTCTGATTAACCATAAGGCAAATCCTACCATTTACAAAAGATCAAGTAGAACTCAAAGTTATGCTTGAGACTGTAGCAAGTGCTTGTTTTTCCAAGAGTATCCCAGCAAACAGGACAGATGGAGAGCACAAGAGTTCTTGCACATCAACTAGGGCATATATCCTTCCGATGCGAGTTACTTAAACTCAGTAAACTTAATTGTAGGATCAGAATTTAAATACGTTGTGCCTATTTGTAGATTACAATGTTGCTCTGTTTATACAAGGCCGTTACTCTCTGGGGTATATCCCTACTGGTTCTAAGTGTAAAGAGGCTTCTAAATCTTAATATGGTGCATAATTTTTTTGAAACATTTAGGAAAAAAACTCAAAGTATTAGACAGATTGTGGAGACTTTACCTCAAAAGACTAATTCAACCAGGCATGCTACACATAGGATACCATGCAATCTATTTGCAGTATCTCTAACTATGCAGCTGCAAGCACGTGATCCCTTCCCAAAGGCAAAGATTTGACCACAAAGGCAAAGATTTGCAAACTAAAAATGGAAGCATGCTCTAGAAGAAAGGGTTATATATACAGGATATTTTTTTCTTTTTCCACCTTGATTCTGGGTTTTATCCAAAAGAGAAAGATCAGTCCCTCATTTCTTATTTATCACAATCCTGCAGGAACAAGATCCCCTGTGGCATGTGAGTATACTCTCCAAACACAAAGAGGAAATAGTCCAGAGAATTTCATTCATCTCGGTATCTTTAGCTGTCTAAAAGTCAGGCATCTAATCTAAACTAGACATCTAGGCTGCCTCAACAGAGAGAGAAGCATCTCCAGACAGTGATTCATCTCACCCTAAATATAATACTTCAGTTAGGGGGAGGGGGATCTGCACAGGTACCTGGAGAGTATGATCACTCCCCCCTGACTAGAAAAGGGGCCTTCCTGATGAGCATTCATAAACTTTTAAACAGCTGAAGTCACAGGATTGCCACATCCCCAGGTGGGTCTACATCACAGCGCAAGATGTTTACATCCAAGTAAGCTTAAAACCGGGTAGCTGAGGGGCTGACAACAACAGTCCACCACACACGGGCACTATAAAACCAGTCCCAAGTGCTCATACTGTCAGTCCCTGCAGCGCTCTACCAATAGCTAGATTGATCCTTCTTTGTAAGATAGTTCATGACTTGCCCAGGCCACCATTGTCACTACCATGTCTAACACAGAGGTTACAAAACTTTGTTCACGGAGCTTTGTAAAGCAGCAGAGTTCCATAGTTATTCAATTATTTGGCTTTCGCTCTGCAGAAGATCGTGAATACAATGGACCACTGCTGACTGACAAACTTACTTCTCATCTGCCACCTGGGGGCTGGTCTTCAGAGACACTGAGAACCTGCAACTGCCAGAGCAGCGCGCTCAGGCATCCTCCAACCATCCAGTTGCAAAGGGACCTCCTGTTTAAGGGTGCGCTCTTCTGGTAGGTTCCTTTTCCACTCCGCATTCAGTAACCTGTAGCCTGAACCGACCATTTTTCCTCCAATGAACACATTTCATAATAAAGAACAGTAAGTTTATTTCCTGTCACAGAAAGCGATTATGGGAACATTTTTGTCTCCCACAAAGTAGTATTTGACATGCTTACCCATTTAGCAAAAGAGAGATTATCTCCAAATATCACCTTCCCATCCTGAAACCCTATTACTAAAACCACTGCTGAGATCCGTAAGTAGCAAATGCCTGCATCTGCTGAGGGACCAGTTACACAAACTGTCACAAATACAGACAGTGAACAGAAGGAGTGTTCTGAAGGACTTCAACATAAATCCATGAGCATTGGGTAAACTTGACCTCTCAGAAGAAAAGCAAGGGAATGTAAAGCTTTACACCACAGGTCGCAGTTCAAAATTGGCCACAGCTCAATAGCAACTGGAAGGCATTGCCAAACTGAAGCTTTCATTTTCACCTACAGAAGCGTCCTGATTCCACACTGTAGAATTAGTCTTTTACAATAGCATCTGATAGCTGCTTGACAGTTCAGCCTCTTAAAAACAATCTAAATGCCAAGAATCTCCATCATCTAAGAGGACTTGATGCAACAAAGACGCTGACATCCCTCAAGGAGGGGGATGTTGGTTTTGAGACACATCAGTGGTGAAAAATGAAACTTTCAGCAGCTTGTGCTGCTGCTATTGCTGAAAACTTTGTCTTTCACCTCCCTGAAGGCGAGATGTTTCACGAGCACAGTGATCACACTTAACAAAATATGGGAAATGAAACAAAAAAAAAATAATCAATTTTTAAACATGTAGATAATGTTTCCAAGGGATCCTTGAAGATCAAAGGCAAGAGTCAGATGGACCAGTTGTGCAGCACACTCAGTACAGGCTTCAAAGCTCAGAAAGCCAGAAGTTGCACAACTGGAAGTTAAATTTGATTTATTCAGCAGCATTGGACTGGGAGGGGCACAGCAGCTTCTCAGTATTTCACAATGGGGACTCTTCTTTTTTCATCCTACCTAATTATATACTGACACTGGAAAATTACATTATGAGGGCAGTAACTTCTCTAAATAATTGTCACTCAAAGATGTTCTGCAATGCTTTGTGATGTCTTCCAAAGCAGCCTATTTGAAGACTGGAAACAGAGTTTCATGTCAGAACAATTGGTTCATATACAATTGTCTGAGACATTTTGTTTTCTTCAGCTTGTGTTATAAAAGCAGCTGCAACACCTGTTGGCCGAAGACATCTCATGTGTGTTTCATTTATCTTTTTGGATCAGCCACTAGAAAGCTGTCCCTGACACTGAAACTGAGATTATAAAAACTGGCCAGAGTTAAGAGCGTTTGTGTTTGGCTTGGTTGGAGTTAACAGAATGTTTTCTTTGTCTACGAAACTAGATGAAAGTTGCATTTTAGGTCTTATCTTGCAGTTTAACCCTCAAACAGAACTAATGCAGACTCAAGTACACTGCTGGGAACATTGGGGACTGGGCTTCAAGAGCTGACCACACAATGCTTATGATTCACTGGTCAGAAAGAAGAAGAGCAGGATGTTGGGTGCGTTCAAACATCTCAGAAAACATGGGATTAAGGAATGGACACAGGTAGCCGCCAAGGTCCCAAAGTCTATTAGCAATACAGCAATTAAGTGAATTAACTAAGAAGTTTCAAGCTTTACATATTAGTGAGAGACTCTGACCTAGCTAAATTTTCAAGGTCATCCATCAATAAATATTCCGATCTCTAGTATGAACGGAGGAATGAACACAGAGTGAGGACCTTAAAAATCTCACCTATGAGACATCAGTATGCCTGAATGCTCAGATTTTTCAAGATCAGCCCTTAATATTGGCAAGCATCAGGCAAGAATTTAAAGAATAGAAGAGTCAACAACCCTCAATCTGCCAAAATCAATGAAAAAGACCTTCCACAGAATTACATCTAATAGGCCTTGCCAGGCCTGGTTCTAGTTACACAGTTGCTCGCTCTAATATTTCTGTAGTAGCAAACAGTAGCTTATCTAGGCGTGCACTAGTGTATCGAGCAACTATGTCAAGGATGGTTTGAAACGTGCCTTCAAAGGAAAGGAGAAGTAAAAATGCTGCACTTACCCTTCCTTGAAATACTATCTTTCTGAGATGCTATTCCAGATTTGAAGTTGAAAAAAAGAGTGGATCTGAAAAGTTTTGTGGACAAAACATAAGTGCAGTCATTTAAAAGCAAACAAAGAAGCAGTTGCCTTTTTTTTTCCCTAGGGCTCATTAGCTATTCAGTTATAGACTCCTCCAAAACAATACTGCACAGGTGAATACTGTTAACCTTGCTAACAGAGACAGCAGGATATATTTGTGTCTATATATAAAAATGAAGTTTGTGTATAGGCATGCACACACACACTCTTTTAATAAGCCTTGACTTTTAGAGTAAGATTTCCAGGTCCTAATTATTGCTTCAAATGTTAAAATAAGCAAGCATGTAATGTTCTTACCCAAGTTGATATTCTCATTTTTCCCTTCATGAAATCATCCTTTAAAGAAAACCTTTTCACCACATTCTCCACAGCACACCTGTTCAATGTTTTGGTCCCCATGACACATGATGATGCTCCAGCAATACGCTGGGGATTATATGACAATATATTGGCATAGGCTCTTGAAAGAAAAAACAAAGTGGGCAAGTGTACTTTCTGTTTACTTGAATGGGAAGATTAGCTTGATATTACATCTTCTGGCTGTGCTGACTAATTGTGGTTTGCCTGTCAGTGCAGATTTCCTAAGAAAGTTCCTAGTATGCACTATATATTGGAACTGCTTAACACCAAACATCAACTGAGATTATTCCAGTATGTTTTTTGATCCCATATGATCTCACACAGACTAAACTCCTAGTGACTTCAAATAGAAGTTTACCTCAATTGCACATTTCTGGACAATGCCTCTGCTTGAGCACTACTGTAAACACGGTAAAAATAAAGTTGCGAAGGGCATAGGCTAAAGACGAAGACAATTCTGTCAATCTTCATTTGGTAAATTTTTTTTTTGCAAAAGATAAAAGTAGTTCCACAGATAAGAGACAGAAAGAATAATCCAACCTGCAGACTAAAATATTTTACACACTCACACCTTTTTGAAGACAACTTACTCATAGTCATTTCAGCCATTGCCTTCTCCTTGTACTATTCCCCGGTTTAATTACTGAGAATAGAAAACTTCTGAGCACCCTGCATTAGGGGAATCACACCAAAATGCAGCTGCTTTATGGTCAGTTTTCCATTGCTATCATCTCTCTGAGCATCTGTGCACAATGTAAGTGATTATGGAGTTGTACCACTCATTCCCCAGCAGGAGAAACACTGCCAGAAATTCTGCTATGTGTTTTGCTTGGCAAAAAGTAGAGTCCCTCTGGAAAGAGAAAATGGAAGGAAAGCAGAAAGAAAAGAAGGTACCTGAGCCTGTTACTTTTTTTTGTCCTTGTTCAGAACAAATTTCCAAGTGCTAGCAGGTAAGAACAAGTCCTGTACAGTCCTAACATGAAGGCAGAACAACAGTAGGATTTAACTGTGGCCATACACCGTGTTATGGCATAACTACAACTAGCTGACAGACAACATTTCTAGTTAAGTTTATTTCCCCCCACCCCCAAACTTCAAAATACTTGAACGTTGGAGTAGAAATCAAAGAACACATGTTTTTCTATCAGACTTCTAGTTTTGGAAAGATCTGAAGATTCATTTTAAATTTGCCACAGAATTTCAAACAGAAAACGTTTTTGGACCACAGTGCCTAGCAATAAAACTACCTAGTGACAGATAACAGAAAAAATATCTTCTTTTTTAAAATCAAAGTAAGACAGTGATCATGTAACAGTTACTTATGCTACTTTGCATATTAATTGTCAAGATCTTTCTGTAAAAACAGTGTGTAATTTCTTCTATTTTGTTAAGAGTCCAAATTTTCAGAGGATTTTGTGGAAATAAAATTTTCAGATATATTATACTGTCATTTGTGAGTTTACAAGTACCCTCTACTGCCTTCCCAAAGCCAATCACATTCCTTCAATTTAAAAATGCAGTAAGATCCCTACAGTGACAGGTATAGCATACAACAATAGAACTGATTCTTCCTTTATTTCATACAAAAGAATTTCCTATAGAAATTAAAGCTCTCTGTGTATAGGTCTCCCGTGAAATACCCCACCAACGAACATACTTCTTCCAGCCAGCAACAATTTTAGATTACCTTGAAGTGTATTATCTTCCTTAAAGGTTTTTGTTTGCTTGTTTTTATGTTTCCATTCGGACACACGGCATCAATGGGACAACAGATTTCAAACCTGCACGCCGTGGATAACCTAGTTTGTCCTCATAGGATCTTTGCAGTAAAAAATTAATCTGTTAAGGACTCTGTTCAACCGAGTCCACCTCTACTGCTGTAGAAGGAGAGTAAAGCCACCAGGGAGTGTCAAGCCAGCACAGACAGACAGCAAATCCCATGGCCGCGAGGGTGCATCGGGAACCAGGGCTGCCCTGACTTGTACTTGGATTCAAAGGAGCCTTCACACAGGTTCAAAACAGGGCAACTGGAATGACAGCATAAAGACACAACTGACTTCTGGCCTCCCCAAAGGAAAAGCCTGGCCAGCCTAAAGAATCAGAGGACTCTGTGTTTAGTCTTTTTAATTAGCTGGTTTTCCTCAGTACCCTTTTAATTATTTTTACATGGCACCCGCTAGGGAGGCTGCATGGAATTCATTTTTCTTTAGGGAAGACACATCCTGGGGCCCCTGGCAGCATCCCTCTAGTTTGCTTTCTCTGAAACTGGCCTCTTTACTGGTAGAATGAGGCAGGACCATGGGAGTTAATAAGCAGTTGGCCAGATGGTGCCTGTCCAAAGGTGTTCGCTTTGTAGGCAACTGGAACTTCTCTTTGGGAATAAATCAGTGATACAGGAGATCCAGGCTGCATTTCAATCAAGCACAAGCAGACAGACTATTAGCGGAGATAACTACCTTTGGGGGTTTTTTGTTGGGGATTTTTTTTTTTTGCCCCCTCTTTCTTCCTCTAAACCAGTAGATGCAAGACCCAGGGAGTGAGAAACAAAGAATTCCCCAGGCTAAGAAGAACATTCTTCCAAACACCACAAGCAGAAAGCTAAGTGTTATTTATTCAGATGCTATCAGCACTTACACCCCCACTGCTAAGTTAATACCTATGTAATAATTAAATGGCATGCAACAATAAAAGCTTTTGATATCGTAACTTAAAGACAACATAAAGGCACATGCTATTGGTCTTGTGTTAATGAGGCCACTCTTGGGACCTTGTGACCATTATCATAAGACACTTGAAGTGCTGATGATGTAGCCTTGGACCATGGCAGGAACTATGTCACTTCTGTCCCAACTAACTTCATGTTCGTGTTCCAATATGGAAAACGTTTCAGTGCAGCTCAGGCCTGATGGAGGGATCTACTGACGCATCCAAACATACAATGTCACCGAGTCTAATTTAACATCAGAAAAATATCTATATGGCTACAAAAGAATGTTTCTGCCTACAGAGTATTAAGCAAGAAGGATAAGACTGAAGATTTTTCTCTCAGAGAAAAATGACAGTTCAGATAGCAACTAGGAGTCAGAATTTGTTTTCCTTTTTGACCACAGACATCACGCTACCATGAATTAGTCACTTCTATAACCCCTACTCTACCTCTCTAAAAAGCATAACACAGGTTAACTTAGTGTACTTTCTTTGGTCTACAGACCTTAACGATCCTCAGGAGTAACAATAATTAGAGCTACCAAGAAACTCAACACTAATGTGCTGATGATACAAAGTCAAAATAAGGACTTGTATGAACTTTCTTTACCCATTCCTTGAAAAAATCTGGAACCAATTTGTTATTCCAGAAAGTTCTCTCTGCCTGTAAACACATGCCTTCTTTCAGAAAGCTCCCTTTTTAGGCAACTCTAGGACCTCATCCAGCTATCCCACTGACACCACTCCACAAAAGGTGTTTGCACTTGGAGAGATAATGGGCAAGTTCTCTCAGAGCTGCAGCCATCAAATCCCACAGTACATAAGCCTCTTCCTTCCATCCCATAGCACAACCACATAAGCCTGCTATATATTGCCGTTAAGAAAACAGATCAATTAAATGGTCCAAGGGTAGCATATTTGTTCCTCTTAAGCAATGAGAGGTGATTAACTGCTCTTTACAATCTGAAAGGACTTTTGGAGTCATAGACTTCCGCACGAGAGTGGGTTCTTTGAAAACAGACTGCTCTGACAGTATCGAGGACGACAGAGGAACGCAATGGCTCTGAAGCATTCCAAATTCACATGGCTCCCTGCTGCATCACATATTTAGGTTCCCACACGCAGAGCCTAACTGCACTGCACACATCTTTTCAGGAGAGGAGGAAAAAAAAAAAAAAAAAAAAAAAAGGCACTCTCCTCAAGTAGCTTGGCAAACAGCTTCATTCCACAGAGTCAGTGCAAGGACTGAACTCCAGATTATTTATAAATCCTAATTTAAAAGGAATCTTTTTTTTTTTGCAGGGTACGAGGCTAACATGAATAGCCTTTTCAGAATCTTCACTGAGGAGTGCAAACTGAAAGCTGCTTTGTAGCCCCCACATTTGTACTTCTTTAAAAGCATCTCTCTCATCTAAGAAACTAGAGTGACACTATTTTCAGTCCAAGCTGTCTTCACTCGAGTTTCTCATGCAGGATTCATATTAGGTAAACAATTAAATTATCAACACTGCGTTATGTCCAAATCTGCTATCAGCTAGAATAGATGTACGGAGAATGTTCCTACAGTGAATGCAGAAAACATTTTCTGCAATGTCAAGTAAATCCTCCATGCAGATGACCTATGAATAGCATCATTTGTGAAAAGCACAAAACCAGAAAACCCACTAGCACACTCTTCTGTGCTTTCATGCCCTGACACTTTTCTCATCATATGATCCCCTTTTCCCATCTGTGTAATGACAATCACAGTATAAAAATTCAACTGGAGATAGATCCTTGGAGTCCAAATAACAGAAGTTTTGCATGACTGCATTAATTTATAAGTTACAAATCTGTGATTTGTCTTCCTTCTTCCCAACTCTGACAAATGGACATGTCATATGTTCATTAATACCATTCGCTCCATTTAAAAATCCCATATAGATTTATCCGCTGTCTTTCTGTTTGCAATTATATCCCTAACACACTATGGGCCATGGCCTTTAAATAACAAAATTCAAGCACTGAAGCGGGGGGGGAGCGGGGGGAGTAAATCACACAGGGAAAAATATTAGATAAGAGACCCCCGCAGCAAGACTTGTGTTCCTCAGCTTCTCATCACCTGTGGTTTTCTTTTCCTAACAGCACTTGAGTGAGTCCCCAACTGCAACAGCAGTATGGATGCAGACCATCAGGCTTACATCTTCATGTAATTAAGGTAATGCCTCTGCTCTGTTTATTCACTCTGCCATACCATACATACAAACAGCACAACAGGATTAATCTGCCCACCTTCATCATCTTGTGCATTACAGAATCATTGAATCACAGACTCATTCAGGTGGGAAGGGATCTCAGGAAGCCTCTAGTCCAACCACCTGCTCAAAAGGTCAGACCAGCTTACTGAGGGTTTTATCCAGTCGAGTCTTGAAAACCTCCAGGGATGGAGGCTCCACATCCTTTCCAAGCAACCTGTTCCGCTTCCTGACTGTTCTCACAGGGAAAAAGATTTTCCCCAGAGCCAGTCCATGATGATGGTTCCTAGTCACATCCTTATACATCTGCGCAGAGATGTGCTCCAAGAGGACTCCCTCCATGCTTCTCCCACAGAGCAAAGAGAGGCTGATGAACCTGCAGTTCCCTGTATTGCACTTCTAACCTTTTCTGAAGATTGGTACAACATTTGCCTTTCTCCAGACACTGCTCTTCCCCAATCTCCATGACCATTCAAAGATGACAGAACACAGCCTTGTATAGACACAAACCACCTCTCTCAGCAGCCTTGGATGCAGCCCATTTTGTCCCATTGACTTGCATGGGTCAAGTTCTCTCAAGAAATCCCTGACTCTGTCTCATCTCCTGATGGGACTCCTTGTCCTTCTTGAACACTTTCATTAAGCACTGAGGCCTGTGAGGCCTCATTAGTAAAGACTGAGACACAGGAGGCACAAGTACCTCAGGCTTACGTGTGCCCCTTGCCACCAATTCACCCATGCCACTCAGCAACAAGCCCACAATTTCCTTGTTCAGCCTTTTCCTACTAAGTGAGTGAGCAGATGTGTGGTGCTTAGTTGCCAGCTGGAGTTAAACCATGACACTTTCAGCAGATTTCAGAGAGGTTCAGCCTGTGCGGCAGAGACTTCCTCAAGTTGTCTAAAGACCTTGTATGCTTCCTCATCAGATGATGATGATCTCCCATCATGATGTGCCCTGTACTGTCCTATCCCCTTATCATGGCCCACAAGATCTCGACTTGCCTGTCCTCTGTCCCGCAAAGAGTTTCATATATTCAAACTGATCCTTCGCTTAGAGGGAAACTCCCTCCATCCTCGTCTTCCCACCCTTTCTGAAGAACCTGTATCCGTTCACTGCAGCACTCCTCATGCAAGCTGTCCCAGAGTGAAGTTATTCCAAGAGTGTTGTAGTGCGTGACCACGCACAGAGTTCTAGTTCCTCTTTTCATCCTGCATAACCATTCCCAAGATCACTCATATAACTGTCAATCTGCATCATTTGCTTCTCAGCCCTGTCCACCTCACCGTTTACAGCTCTCTTCACCAGATTTTCCAGCCTGTTGGCAGAGACACTCTTGCCCCACTTAGCTGAGTGGATCTCATCCTTTCCCAGAAGTCTTCAACTCTCAGAGGTTTCCATGACTGCAAAAGCCAAAACCCTCTCAAAGACCCCAGCTGCACATCTCGATGTTGACTCACAGGGTCCATCAACTCCTCAAGTCTTTCACTTTCACAGGCAAAAAAAAAAAAAAAAAAAAAAAACATATGGAGCCCCACACACTCCACCCTTGCCCCAGAGCCTTGTGGCCATTCTTGGTATTCTCAGCGTCTCCCTGGGAGTATCATTGCTGCTCAGGTGGATGAGCAGCAGCAGGTGACAGTAGCCTCAGCAGACTTTCCACAACATCCCAGGTCTAAGCACCTGGCAAGCAGCAAACCCCCTAAGAAGATGGGTGCCTCCATTCCACACACGAAAGATTTCTCCAACAGCTATGACCCTCTTTTTCCTTTTGTGCAGAAAGGTATTTGAAGCTCAGCTGTCTCAGCCACCTCCCCTGAAGGGAGGTCACCTTCCTCCTCTATTTTCCAGGGCACTGCATCCTGTTCTGTAACTGCAGCATAAACATGCTGTAGGTGCAAAGTTTCAGGGCTTTGGGAGAGCAAGGAATGAACTAAATGAAGAACTTTCCCTTAATACAGTTTTTGTTTGAAAAAAACCAACCCAAACTTGATATTTGTGTATAAGGAGCTCAAAGGATAAAAGTATTTACTCAATTAGAAGACAAAACATTTGCAGCTTCCAAGAGCATGCACAAGTCTCACCCAATGCGTGATTTGGCAAGAACAGTAATAGAAAATTCCCCCATCTGAACAAGTTTTAGCAATCACCATTTGAGTTCCAAGCTTTGTAGACCCATTTAGGAAAAGCATTCTCCCCATCTGGCAACAAGTCATAAACAATTGGTTTGTTACACCTCAGAAGCCCCATTATCTTCAAAATATGTGCCGGCTAACACCAGCATAATCATTTTGCCTGTAATAAATTTCCATGGGTAAGAGAGACTGTGACAGAGCAAACACTCCGCTGACGGAAACGGGGACTGAACCCCACAGCTCGCTCCACCGCGGTCACGTTAAGTACTGAAGCTACGGCCAGAACAGCAGTGGATACCTCACATTGCCGCCACCACCATTAACCATGACCAAAGCTACACAGAAACAAATGATTAAAAATATGCCATTTTATACGAGACCACAGATGTTGGAATTTTATACCAGATCTGGTCACGTTATAGACCTAATTTCCAAAAATCTAGGAATGAAACTTTTAACAGAGCTATATATTTACGGCCTTTACTTCAAAGAATAACCACACCTATATTTCCTAGTAATGATATTGCAGTCTTCCTTACACTTTCTGACTAGCCATAGTGATCCGTGAAGACCAGATTTCATTAGAAGTCCCTCCATCGGACTGTACAACTGTTATCAGGCTCAGCTAAACGAGCAATGCAATTTTAGTACACTTCTTGGCTGCATGTTATCCAAGGTATAGATGACATTTTTAGTGCAAAATAATTACATGCAATTGAGGCCTTATTTATACATCTATTCTAACAATCATTTAGTAGACAATGTTAACTCAGATAGCATCACTTTAATAGTTTTATATTCTACTTATGCGGCTAAAAATTACATAGGTCCAAGGCATCTGAAATGGTCAGAGTGCAGGAGCAGAATGCTCTAAAAGGTGAAATATCTGGTCTGAAACTGAAGGCCATATAAAGACAATCATTGGCGTGGCTTTTTGCGGCTAGAGCACAGACTAAAAGCATTCTGCTTATCTGTTTGTATATCAGTTTCAACCTGTACAGGAATATCAATTACTTTCCAAGGATAGCCCTCACCTTGTTGTTTCAAAAGTGAGGAGTGGTAGCAGCATATGTTGATTTTTTTATCCTTCTCAGAAAACCAGTCACAATTTAAAAGTAAAAACTAACCTTGCATCTCACAGAGAAAAGGGCATTTATTTACCAGTCTGTTTTGAAGGCGTGAAATTCAATTTAATAATAACAGGTATATTAAATAACAAAGCTTTAGAAGATGTATGTAATTAGATGACAACATAGTCACTTAAGCAAGTATTTCTATTGAATCTTTGCTAGACTCCATGCTTGTCACCAAATTAAATATTGTCCCATGGTATGCATTATAAATGAGGCGATTCATTTCATGAGGTTTATAACCAGTGACTGGAATTATAATCAACAATATACATTAGTGTCTTCTAACATTTACAATATTTTGAAGCCAATTTTGATCTCATGCTAGTTTCATATGACAGTAACTCCCATCTTTGTACAGACTTCTGGCTGGGGTAGGTTAGAATAGGGCCTCTAATTTTGTGTGAGGCATTATGGGGCTCAAATATGTTTTTAAGGTACATACTAGTGTCAGCCTATTTGCATACTACAAGGCATTCTCAAAAACAGAGAAGTTTGTGGTTTGATTGTTTTGGGTTTTATTGGATACCATCATTAACAAATTGCAATCCTCCCGCCTAGCTAAAGCTGCAAGTCATTTACTTCCTTAGCCCCCTAGAAACAAAAAAGGAATGAGACTACTTCTTTTGCTTTTTGAAGTCAGATGTTGCAATACATACAGCAATCCTGGCTCTCTTCTGTAAGTTTGATTTGAAAAAAAAAAATAGACATATTTTATTACATCTACTATTGAATCCTACCAAGAAGTTTCTCCATTTCTCTCAGCGGAAGTCCCTGCCTCCAGTTATTTAAAATGCATCACAGTAACCTTATCCCATTAGGTACCTAGAGAAGTTTTCTACCATATACATCAGGTGCCTTCTCTGTTTACATGCCAAAGATACAGTAAAACTATATCTAAAGTTCCATAAAAGTAACAAGGAAGAACTCATACAAAGTCCACATCCCCACAGAAACTTGGGGGAAAAAAAAAAATCTCTCACGTGCAACACATTCAGACATTGGGCTGCATACAGAGTAACTGAAAAGCAGGGTTTCTCATTCATGGGAGACTTCAGCATGAGCGAGACTAAAATCTGTAAGTTTTAGCCTCTCTACAAACCAGAAATTAAAGAAAAAAATCAGTCATATTGGCCAGTGAGTGAAGACTTCCTGTACTCTGCAGAGCCACAGTGAAACGACGCCTTGTTAATTTTCCTTCTCCTCCTTAAATATCTGCTGTTATATTACATATCATTCTCAGTTTTTATGATCAGCTACATCGGCTCCCAATATCTACAGTTTTCAATCAGGCCCATTAGGCATACTGTCCCAGAATCACTGACCTTGGGAATACTTCCCAAGTTTGCCAATCTTCGAATCCTGCCTCTGAGACCCCAAGACCTCCAAGATCCCTTCTACAGAGACGAGGCCAAGCCTATGTGAGAACCAATCTCATTTGGTTCCTGGCATGGGAGCAGAAAGTGTGGAAATTCTAGTTGAGCTATCCAGTCTGATATCTTTGCAAAGGTTTGCCATCCCTAAAGAAGTCTGCTTGGCAGGTTTGCTGCACAGCAACAAAATCTGGAGTCCTAACAAGCAGGGTGCCACAAGACCGATGATGCAAGGCTTTCAAGATCCTCAGCTTAAAAGCAGAACTAAGAGGTGGACAATTCTGACCTTAACACGACAAGACTTCACATCAACCCTATCTCAGATCTGCTGAACTGAAATCCCACTGACCTAAAAATGTTGCAAAGAAAACATTCCAGGCTTAACAAGGTGACGTTCTTCTGACCACATCCAGTTTCATCTGTTTATCGCTAAATATTCATCCATACTCAGCAGCATCTTGTCTCAGTGTGTCATTTTCTGCACATTGATCCTCTGATGAATAGAGAGGGAAACCTTTGCAAACTTGGAAAAGTTTCCTAACAAATAATCACAAATTAGCTGAGCTACGTAATGCTCTATTCAACTCAGTTCCAGTCAAAGCTATGAAGTATAGGAGTGATTATTACACACAGCTGGGAGACAAGGAACAAGAAGAACAACATTCAAATGTTATTTGGGGGATTACAATAAGTCCAATGTATGTCATGCATTAAACTAATTGATAGCGAATCCAAGATAGCCAATGCAACGCGTTATTGTGGAAGCTGGAAGCGGAGGGAAGCATTCTAATCTCTGAAGAGTCCTTTGACTCCATGGGATAAAAAAAATAGCTTCACAAGCATGAAAAGGAAGTATAGCAGAACCATATTACTCCAAGAAACCTGAAATGTTCATACTATTACAAGTAGTCATATTGTCTAGGCCACTGAAATATATTTAAACCTTTAGCTAGAGAAAGACATTGGTTACATTTCGTTTCTTGTTACTATAATCGTAAATCTAGAGTATTTCCACTGAAGTCAGAGTTTCTGCTTAGCAGTGCCAAGAGCGCACAAGAGTACCACTACCTTACAAACATTCTCCGACTTTCACAAGTTGAAAGCTATAGTTGAAAAATAAAAAAACCCTAATCGCACAGTAGAAATTCATAATGGTGTCAACATTTTATAATCAGACTATGAAGGGCAAGAATGACTCAGCCCGAAGACATAAGGGTAGAAAAAAAAAAACATACAGTCACCATAAAGGAAGAGATCAACATGACAGAAGAAGCCATAAGCTTCTGATAAGCACATAAGCCAACTCGGAACATCCATTTCATACTCGGGGGCCAAGGCAAAGAAAGAATAAATATTTCTGCTTTTACAGAAGGCTTTGCAGCAAACCCATGAACAGTCTAAAACAGGATGAATATAAAACACACTGAAACTTCATACTTAAAATAAACATAGAAGGTCAGTTGATCAGAAAAACACAGAAGCTGTTAAGCCATAAGCCAAGTAAAACACCTTCTCCTTCATGCCAGAAATTTAGGGGGAAGGGGAAAAAGAAAATATAACTTGGTGTCTAGCCATTGTAAAAAGCGAACAGTAACACAAAACGTTAAGATGTCTTGGCCTTAAAAAGGCGGCTTTACAGCACAGTTACTGGCACTCAGCAAAAGGGAAAAAAAACCCGAACAACAACATTTGACACTGTAGGGTCATAAATAAATTGCTGAGACACCAAGGTGAAGGCCTTTTTGAAGGATATGAGAAAGTCTGAACGCTATAGTGTAGTTACATCAAAACAAGGAAAATGAGTTTCCTAGAATATGGATCAATAAGTGACGCAAAGGCTATGGAGGCACGAGCGGGAATCTTTCACGTTATTTGCAGACTTGGACAGGGATGCCAAAGGACTTAAAGGAAAGAAAAAGGATTCAATTGTTTGCTGACCAATATTATTGGACAACTCCAATGTCTCCTTGTTTGCTTTTTTCTTGAAACCTCACATCTCCAACTTGTATTATTTACCTTAACCCACACTGACATCTGTCAGCTGGGTTCTCAGAGAAATTTAAGTTAACTGGTATATCCACGCTCGGTAGTCGTGCTCAAAAGGACACTGCTGTTTTCCATGTTCCTCAGCTATTTCCTAAGCACAAGCACAGCTCTTCACTTACCACATTTATGTGCAGCTTCTACTGCACTGTGCTTGATTCCCCGCTACAGATTTGCGGGAAGCAATGCCACAACAGAGCAATCCAGGCTCCCAGCGTGATAAAGGGCCGCGCTTTGCTCCCCCTTCAACAGAGAGCGTGTCTTCTCTATAGCACCTAGAGAACAAGCAAAGATGCTCTTTATATAAAATATGTATAGAGGGCTGGACCATCAATGCATGCCCTAAAACCTATATTTCTGAAGCGTCATTAATCGTCCCTTAAAACAGAAACATAAGGGTATTTAAAGGCATCCTAAACACAGAGAGTAGCAGATTATATAAGGTATGCAGAAATCACAGAAATGCAGGTATTCTGCCTCGCACGGCACATAGGTTTGCGCAAAAAGAACTACAGCATGAGTTAGTCTTGAAACATACGTCTAAAACAAGTTTGCTGGTTTCAGTAATTGGTGGACCCTGTAAATAGGATTCTACTGTTGATACCTGGAATTGAAAATACAAGCCACCGTAAGACTTACAGCCGTAAGAACAGAGTATAGGGAAGGGGACTGGCGTTCTGGCAAAGGTGTTTAATATGCAACCTCAAAGATTAGTAAGGGAGTCCAAGTCACGCAGTACAGCAAAATAGCATTCAGAAGCCTCCTGTAAGCAAAACTGTAGATAGTGAATTACTTTGACTGTACAAGAAGAGAGCTTCTCTTTAAACTTCTTTTACAAAATATCTTTTCCTTCTGGCATTCCTTTCAAAATACTCTTGGACTGGTTAAGAATCCTGCTCAAGTCCCAGATGCAGAGAGTTAATATAGGAGACTTTCTCTTCAGCTGTTTTAATACACCATATAAAGGCCCAAGTAATAATTTTGGCCTTTTCATGGAACGTAAGTCTTGATCGGTCTCTATCTATTTCGGTGGGATGATTCTGCAAATAAGCCCATGAATGAGTACCTTCACTCACAGGAATAGTTACAGTGAAGTCCTACAACGCGTTAAGGTATGTCTTTTTAAACCACGCAGGGAAAATAGACTTGCTACAGTCACCATATTTATTTGCCTTGAGTCTTCTGACTAAAAGACATACCTTTTATAACTACATTCAAAGGGCTGCTGCTTTGATCCAAGTCTCTCCTGTACAGTTCCCACTACTTGCATATCTAAGTTCCTTGCACAGCGATGTCCTCGTGATGCACGGGAACAGCACTGTCCCCTTTCCACACAGCAGACTCGGGTGAGCTTTTCAAGGTGGTGGATCACAGCAGCATTCTTCACCAGATATTCATTCTCCTCTGCAAGGAGGCTCTTTTTTTTTTTTCCTTACAGCATCAGGAAAGGGTTTAACACAAACAGCATTTCTTCAGCTGGAATGCCCTCTGCTCTCCCTGCTTCAAACATTCAGGTCACTCATCTCTCAGGTATTTGTGTATCCCCAGAAAAGGGGGGTTTCCTGATTTTATTAGCCCATGTACAGGGTCCAGAGTTCATCAGTGCGTGTAGGGCAAAACCATACATTTTTTTAAATGACGGCCTAAACGCTAATTCTGCTCTCACTAGAGCCAGAGAAAAAAAGTCTTCATTGATTTCACTGTTTTGCTGCCAGATTACGCCCTTCCATTTTATTATCTGCCTCCTGTACCCAGAACTCTGCCAATAACATTTGATAGCATCTCTGCAAAGTTGTAAGGGCTGCAGAGGCTTTTCTGCTGATTTTCAGATAGACGTTTGCAATGAACACAATCAGCCATCCTTAAATTCAGACAACTGAGTTCTCTGATATTACTGAGGTACTGTATTGCTACCACCAGAAGCAGGGCTAGGACCTGCAAAAGAGACTTTAACATTTGATCAGTTTCCAAAAATACTTTCAGAAATATTGTCACACCTTCACATTGTACTACCATAATCTGAATTTGAAATAACCAGAAGTAATGGCATCTACAAAATTACTATATGCTAAATATCATGCTGACATAGTGTCTCCCTCACAAGAAGATCAACTTCCTAGAAACACCTGGCATAACACAAAATCATACACATTTCAAAACCTAATTAAACCACAAATCAGTTATAAAAGACAGATATTTCAATGCTTATCAGCTAATATGAAACAAATATTTGCAGTACTTTGCTTTTTAAGTCTATGTATATGGATTACAGAATTAAGAGGTGGTTTATATATCAAATACTGCCAAACATAAAGGAATAATTTTTAGAAAGACAATTAAAGTAAGTTTAACAGCTTCAAAACTGGAAGAAGCAGGGACCCTTCCCTTAAAAGTTGTCTCTGTTGCAACAGAAAAGGTTGTGCTACGTGACTAAAAAAACAAATTCGGGTTTTGCAAAACAGTATTTAATAAAGATTATTACTTACCACCTTTTTCACGTAATTAAATGCTGGAATATCTAAAATGCCTGCTTTTCTGCTGCTGTAGTACTGAGAACTCCCCTTTGTGCATTTGTCCAAACTCCACAGTGTTTACACAACTACCGCTCAGATAAACCCTTAACCAAAGAGAACTTCTACTGCAGTAAAAAAAACCACAGAATCTATCCCAGGAAGTAATAGAAATTAAAATACAACTAATTTAAGGAGACAACAGAGAGGGGAATCACAAAGGTGCTTAAAACATTGGCTTGCCCTTCACTGTGTTTGGTGAACTGAGTTGCAGAGGTTTTTAATGAGGATTGATGACCAGCTGGGGTTAATGGCCCTCATCTGCACCTCAGGCCATTAACTCCTCCCTATCAGTTATTAATCCCCAGGAAATACCCTGTACCTCTCTCTTTATTGCTTAATCATAACCAGCAAGAGATGATCAACCAGTCAAGATCCTGGCATGGTGTGAATGCTCCTGTTCCTGCCTCTTCACACAGCATGTCTTATGCTGTAGAAGAAACTATTTGGATATTACCACATTGAGGTCACAAAAGGATGAAGAACCACATGTGAACAGAGAGAAAATAAGCATTTTGTCTGGTGACTGCATTTCATATTTCTTCTTTAGAATAAACATAATATTTATAGCTTGTATACTTTGTGGAATTATACAAATGTGTTTGCAATCCCACTGCCATTAGACTACTGGGGGCTCTTTTCTTTGCAGTTCTAGGGCATATAATGGGGCTAGTGTTCTTATTACTGCTAGTTTTCAAGCAAGAAAGTACCAAGCAGGTGTTATAACATACAGCCTGAGAATTAAAAGCACCATGGTCAATCTAAGACACTGCACTGAAAAGGCATGTAGAAGCACAGAATCAAAAGGCCGGAACCCTGGTGTTTTCCCCTTGGAAAGAGCGGAGCTCAAAGGAGAGTCGGTCCACCCCTACCCCTGATTTTCCCCAGCCAGTGAAACAGCTGGTTTGGTCCAGTCTCAAGCCCGTATGTTAGCAGAGGATGAGCAGAGATTTTGTGCATGGAGTTAATGTAAGAGTAAGAACGCAATCTTTATGTTTTAATTTTGTTGCAGAGAAAGACTGTACTGGAAATTCGTTTGGCTGAAGAAGGGAAGTGGCATTTGTATGATACAGCATCCTACAGTCAAAAAAAATATTAAATCTTTCACGAGTATCTCCACTCTGGAATCAAAATTTCTGAGAACATGACTATTGATCAGGACGTATCTAAGTAATATACTTTAATTCATACCTATTGAGTTCACCCACTGAGAAAGATGACATACAAATACACTAACAACCGATCTGAAGATCATCTGTCTTGACTGCATCTTCAGTGAGTAACCCTACATGCTCTTGCAGTGTCATTTTATATCAGTCTCACAGAAATAGCAAAGAAGGGATTACTTTTCCATTTCTTTCTTTCCCTTCCCAGTATATTCGGACTGCCCATGTCATAGGGCTTGTGGGGCACTGACATTTTTTAAATGGATCAATAAATTATGTCCTTATGTCTTTGAAAACTCTTAAAGGTAAAAAAAATCCTAACTTCCATCCCATGAACGATCCCATTTATTTCAATGGGAACATCAGTGTCAATAAACGCTTGAAAAATTCCAGTCTTTAGGGGACAGGCAGTACCTCAATCCACAAAGGCTACAAGACATTGATCACTATTATTCTCTTTAAAGGGAATAAGATCACATTGAGCTTCAGACCAAAATATAGATCCTTTCAGGTCACATTTACCAATGATCCATGGTGATATAAATTAAATCAATTACATCTTTTATTTGTATACAAATCATAAGTTAAATGAATGTTCTGCTGCCCTACTTAAATGTAATTATCTATAAACACACACAACACTTCTTGTGCTCCTTCTTATGACAATGTCATATTTTTCTCAGTTACAGGCAGGACAAATTTTGAACATTCAGCAGAATAACCTCCATTTAGAAAGTCAGATCTGAAAATCAACATTTACTCAATGAAAAGTTCTCGCAAGAGCTGCGTGCTGTCAAAATTATTAGAAGGGTCAGGATAAAGGTTGTAAAAAGAGGTGTATATTTAATTTCAGAACAGCTTGTTTAGGTCCTTACACCACCTCAGCTGCAACAACATTTTCATCAACTTCAATAGGCTTTGGATCAGGCTTTGAGTTGGAATGGCAGTTGATGATAATAGTAGGAGTGCAGACTGATGCCAACGGGCTTTGAATTCGTCCGTTATTATGAAAGCTGTTTACAAAGAACGAATAAGTAATCCACACTGTGCTATATACACTACCTCACTACTCAAAATAATTAGGCTAGTGTGGCTTACTGATTCACTGTTTCTACCATTTGCACAGCCACTTGATGTCTTGGTGAACATTTTAAAACAAATTTTAAAATGTTTTTAAATTTGAAAATCCAAAGATTTTCATGGGGTTTATTTAAAAAAAAAGTAGATACGGTGGGACCTCTCTTCCTCCTACACTAGCTTCTTTTAACCTAACAGCCAAGCTAATCCTGATGAAACATCTTTACATCAACTGCTTATGTTTTACAGAATGTTTTTTTCCCTAATTAATTGAATCATATACATCATAGTCACATTTATTAAGTTTTGTTAATTATTAGGTACATTCTCACACATAAGATTTTAAAGATTTGTTTAATGTCATATCTATATATAGTAGACAATTAAATCATTATATTCATTAAAGTTACTCATTTAATTCCTTTGCTTGGCAGTAGGCGATGGAACTATGAATACATGTTTCAGTTCACTTTAACACTAAAAGCACACATTGCAAGCAGCTACAAATGTACGTTTTTAAGGATCACTTGTGAAATGTGCTGGACTTATAATGTCAGATTCTGAACCCTTCTGTTCCTATAAAAGATTTACAGAATATAAGAGACTCCTGCCCAGCTATTGTGCTTGCCTCTTAGAATGGGGATTAAATAAGCAGTTATATCCACCTTAGCTTTTGCACTACATTTTTTTTGTAAAATACATCCTTCAACTCAACTGATCATCAGAATGGGCTTCTGCAGAGACTGATGACTAAAATTTTTTGGTTTTTGTTATTTAATAGTGGTTCACAATGACCTCTCCTGTCCTTAAAGGATATAAACATATTATGAAAACAGTGCTACTGAATAACAAGTTTGTTTTCATGTCACTATAATGCCCATACGCACTCATGAGCGAATTGTTCATGCAGACATCTATCAAATATATAATAACGGTGATCACAAACCTCTGCGTATGGTCTTTCAGAAACCTCTCTTGAGGGGGGTTTGGTCACCAGCATTCATAATTCACAAACCAGCCAACCTAGTAATTCAAGTCAGCCGCTGAGAGAAAGTTCTAGAAGATAAGTCTGCTTGTAGTTCATGGGAAAAGATATACATAGGGGCAGTTCAGCCCACTGAAGATCTTTGGACAATGGTCCGTATGCTTGGGAATGGTTCCTAACTCCCAATTTCAGACCTTTCTTATCCCATGTTCCAACTCTGTATCGGGTCGAAATCAGGCACGCATGATCTCTTCTCCCATTCTGCCCTGGTTACAAGAAGGGAACCTGACCTTCTTGGCCAGAGAGACACAACAATATGCTCCAACTAGGTCCCTAATTCAGACAAATCAATCTTACGGCTTGGACACGTGCCACATCATATACTCAGAGGTGGGTTAGATGCAGCCTTTCTCCTTAAAAGTACAGCCTCTAGGTAACACACTTCTAAATTAGATCCCGTAGGTAAATGCTTGCAACTCGTTGGGATGAATTCAGTCTTAATAGCTACTTTGTTAATATAGTTGCTTATTAACAGCAAAGATTAAGACATATTCATCACTAATTCTCTGAAATACAAACCCTAACTTTGGTATAGTCTGACGCTTTTCTATCATTCTGCAGATGATTGTGACAAAGCAAAAGAGAACACAACACTAATACAAAGCAGCACTATAAACAAGATGTATTTTCAACTACAAAACTCGCTTGCATTTTTCACACTACAAATATGGATCTATATTCAATTCTTTAGAACTCAGCTTGCATTTTGAACATAAATTTGCTTCGCCGTACTCACGGGGAGAAGGAAGGAATCTAATCAAATTCTACTGAGTGTTTTTCTCTGCTATAATTTAGTGGTAAAACTGGCAGGCTGCCTAACCACGTCAAAAAGGGATACATTCGAAATGCTGTAACTATAAAATAACAAGGAAGCTTTTAGCCACATTCATGTAGTGGAGACTATGAAAATGTTTACTTGTAATGTGGTTAGCATATGAAAAGATTAATCTAACAGGAAAATACATTTTAAAGTTGTGAAATTGTCTTGCTTGATGTATAAATATTTTATGTAAATAAAGGCGGATTTGAGATTCATATAACATTTATATATTTTTAAAACTAAAGGCATAGCAACTGACTGTGCAAAACGTTTTTCAGGGATACTCTCACTCTGCTATCTACACTAACGCCGTTATTTGTTTATATTAGCTTTTACCCTAATGAAGATGGCGCCGGTGGTTCTGTCTGGCTAAGCTGCTGACAGGACACCATCAGCCTCCATGGAAGGCATCACTGAGAGAGAGCAGGCGGTTTTTCAGCTCAGTGACTCTGATTGCAGGCTACGGTGAAAGAAAATTGATGCCAGTGGCAGGAATAAGGAAAGGTGACTTTTCCTCAAGACTGTGACTGGAGAAGTTTGAGAAAATCAGGGTGACATATAGGGATGCTGTTCTAAGTACTTTGAACGTCTGAGCTCATTTCCTCGACTTGTTTTCTTTTTGCCACTTTCTTCATGTCACTGGAACATAGAAGTCATTTTATATTCCTGAAGATTTGGAGATAGCTTCTAAATTACATGCCAGAGGGGGGTAAAGGCATCCAGACATAAATGTAAAGTCAGACATTCTTCTTCAGTTCTGATCCATTGGAGCTTATTTTTATTATTTTTGTTATTTGGGACAATTAACAGTGTCCTCCATTCAAGAAACAAAACAGAATGGCCTAGAAGACTAATGGCCAACTAACAATACCAAGTAATTTTTGTAAGATGTAGAAAGCTGCTACCAGAACCATTACTTCTGCAATAGAAAGGTGGGATTACTTTGTGGAAGAACCAACTCTTTCTACCAAATTTCAAAGCATTTTCAAAAGTTGTGGCAGATAATGAATGTCCGAGTCAAGACTCAAAGCAAAGACCAACAATTTTACTGCTTTGGCGGCTCAAACTCCCAAGTCTGTAGAGAACAGATTAAAGAATCCACAAAATGACACTTATTTTCTTTGGAAGCCAGATAGCATTAAAACCCAACTAAGGAACAAAATAGTTTGTATCTGGGTGTTGGCGGATGTGGTGAGTTACTGTATCTCAAATCATAATTATGGCACTAGAAATTTTTTTATTAACTGTTGTCAAAAAAGGAAAACATTTGTTATCCATATAGCTGTTTGATATACTTGTGGATTTAGAAAAAGATGCATTCTAACTCAGCATCATAGTATAAATTATTTTGCTGCTGTTAAATCTAACTAAAACTTAAAGTGATAAATACAGTGAAGTCTATACAGTCATAAATACAGTGAAGTCTATGGATTTGTGTCACCAAGTTAATAAAATCAAAGGTGTTACATTCAAATTGAAAAATATTTTCCTAGATGGCTGCATAGCCAAGTTTACATAGTGCAAATTTGTGGCTCATTCTGCAATTGTAAATGCTTGTGAACTTTTGGGGCAGGAGAGAGGGCTGGTGGGTTGACACTAATACACACAAAGAACTGGATGATTCAAGCACTTTTACAAACCCAACTTTGGACCATTGGTTTGACCTCTCTCCTAATGCACAATCAGAAGCATTCTGCACCAGGTTCCCAATTTGTTTAAAGGCATACGTGTGAGGAAGTACCGAACTCCAGTGGGATGCCTCTGACAATCAGGCAACGACCTGCCACATGTGACTCTGAAAATCTCTCTTAAGCAGTAAGAAAAGCATGGGCTCCAGCTGGGGTACAGAAAGTGGATCCAGCAAATAGCATCACACAGAAAACTTCGAAATCTCTTGAAGTATCTTGAAGTATCGAATCTCTACAATAATTTTACCAAAAGGCATACTGTACGCAAAATAGACGTTCATGGGGTGGAGCTTAACACACGAAGCAGCAAGAGATTAACACCAACACTTTCATCCGTTATACACAATATGACAGGGAGTGGGGGGAGGGAAACAACCACCTGAACAAATAACCCAGTTCCCAAGTATAGACCTGCATCAGTCAAACCAAAGATTGTTTTGTCATTAATCAGAATAAGAGAATCAAAAATGAAGTAATTTCTTTCTTTTAAATATCAAATGCATTGAAGCAGCAGTAATTTATTTTTATGTCATTATTTCTTTTGATACTATGCAAAATACCATTTCTAAATGCTGGCTTTCTAAAAACATAACCATTAGGATAGTTGTTACATATTTAATTTCATGCTCCACTCAGCATAAAGCAGTTGAGAGACTGCCAGCCAGAGCAAATTAAGTAACCGGTTAGATAATTTCCTGCTTAATTGAAAGCAGGTAGTTTTTAAAAGTAATAATTGATTTTGTTTCTAATGAGTGTGCAGCTATTTCTTCTTTTTTCTATTCCTGTTATTAAACAAGATTGCACTAAACCTTTGTACACCGTTAATGACAGGCACGGGAGGGAAAAAAATGGAGAATACTGTTTATTTAATATTTTAGACTCCAGTTGCAGTAAAAAAACCCACAGTGGAATGGCATCTCAGTATTGGTCCTCCACTTCAAGATCACTGACTCAAGAGCTAATCCAGGTCAAAAGTTCTTACCTTCATGCTCTTCAGGGGCAAGAAATGAGCCAGCAATCTCAGCTTAGTTCAAAGGGAAGAAGCATCAATCATCTTAGCAGACAGTAACTGACTTCAGGAAAAAAATAAAGGTGTTCTGGAACTACTCCTTCCCTTTTACTTTTAGGAATGGTCACTCCAAAAGAAAGCTGTGATGCCTAAAGACAACAGCTAAAGAATCTTTGAGTGACACTGTTATATGATTTGGTAAAAAAGTACTTAATTCTGCACAACTGTTGAAAAAGCACCTGTCACAAGCAGTTAATTCACTTGAAAATTATATTTAAAAACAAAAGAATAATTGTTCTATCAAAATGTTTGAACAAAATATTACATTTTCTGATCTAGAGAAAAAATTAGGATGACTGTGTCCATCTTTTTTTCTTCCACTTCTTTGAAAATTAACAAAAGGGAAAGTACATTCTACATGTGTAGAAAGTATTCCTGCAGGCTTTGAATTAAAATCCAGTGTTTTGACAAGTTAGTATAAGAAATAGTCAAATTCCAGTATGACTCATTTTAGACTCTATCCTCGTAACTGTTGAGCACCTGACTGCTTCCCTTGCACAGGTACAGATATATAAGCAACAATTCCCTGGAGTGAGTGATACAAAAAAAACTTAAGAGTCTAACATCAGTAACAGATCTGTATCCAAATCAGAAGCTATAGCATCACATATACATATACACGTAGTAGATTTATAACCACCACAAAATGCTGAGATGATTCTTCCAATGGAAAATCATTGCCGATTTCAGGCCGGTAGGTACTGCCCATATTGCTATTACTGATTACTGCGCTGAGACAATTAAGACCTGCACCGGGTACAGCAAGCAAGAGCTATGCAGCCTGTCAGGAGCTTGATCCATGTATTACTGAAAGTATTACGTTTGGTTCTAAGTATTTAAATCTGGTATTTATTATACAAATCCTTCTTCTGAATTTACAGTCTTACATGCAAAGACCTAAAGAAAACCGCTCTATCCTCACAGAACATAATAAAGAGGTATGCAAGGGTATCATAAGATTTGGGGTTATCTTCTTTAGCTTGTGCTAAGAAACTACAGTCACTGGCATTTGCTAGTATGCCAACTGACAAGAGTTTTTTTGGTTTATTCACACTGACAAATCTCTAAAGCAGTTAATAATCTTATCAGCAACACTATGACTTTTTTCTGAAAATCACCGTTGCTAACCATAATGAATTCTCCTTTTATTTAAAGGTCATCAATACAGTACTTAGAGTTTGCCTATTCATACACACATGACACTAAATCGTGCCTGTATTCTTGACAACACTCCTGCTTTTTTCTCACGTGAGCACATATGTACAAATAGAGCTTAAACTTATTTACATGTAGACATCTATATATGCACCTCAATCTGTAATATTGTGGCCTAGAATGGTTGGGGAGGGAGGTTAATGAGTTCAAAATGGGTATTTATTCAGAGAAGAAAAAAATATGGATAAGCCATGCAGTTCGTCCCAAGCAAGCGCCTGAAGAACACCGTGCCATCATGTACTGCTTTTGTAACATAATCGTCACAGGGGTAAAACAGCTCTAAAACTTCCAGAGTTTCTCTACTTTGGATCAGGAGTGCTTCTCGTATCTCACCACTTCTGAAGCTAAATGCTATTTTTCCTATCTGTTCAAGTTTTCAATTCTCAGAGTAAAAGAAATTAAACCCAACACACAGAAATCGTGCAAATCCTGACACGAAGTAGTATGTCTCACACAATAAAGCCACACATTTCACGTTTACTGGTACAGTCGTTTTCCGTTCAGCAACAGGATTAGGGCTGATTTACAATCTTCCCTTCCATATTTATAGCATTTCATAATCCTCCTTTTGTCTCCTTAGAGATCAAAGAAAATGACCATTAAAACTGCAAATCGTTAGGCTGTCCATCACAGACCTTAGGCCATGGTCATTGACAGGTTAAACTTGTACAGACAGAAGTTGTGAGAAAGGAAGACAGAAAAAGAGGAAGAAGCAGAAATAAGACGTGGATATATGAAAACTGAAGGTGGGAGAGGGGGACGTGCTTTACTTCGTGATATTGAAATGAATACTTTAGTAATGGTCACAGAATCACAGAATGGTTCGGGTTGGAAGGGACCTTAAAGATCATCTAGTTCTAACCCCCTGCCATGGGCAGGGACACCTCCCACTAGACCAGGCTGCTCAAAGGCCCATCCAGCCTGGCCTTGAACACTTCCAGGGATGGGGCATCCACAGCTTCCCTGGGCAACCTGTTCCAGTGTCTCGCCACCCTCACAGTGAAGAATTTCTTCCTGATATCCAATCTAAATCTACCCTCTTTCAGTTTGAGGCCATTACCCCCGTGTCCTATCATTACATCATTTTTCACTCAGTAAAAAGCTGTGATGCTGAAGGACAGTGGAAAAACTTCAGGCAGATGTTTCCAACACCTCTCCCCTCCACCCCCACCCCCAAGAAAAAAGGACTTCATTCTTTGTACTTATTGAAATATCACTTACTTAGCAGACATCCAAATTCTGCTTGAAGTTATTAAGAATTTATATCAAGTGGTTTCGTCTTGTTGGACAAGTGGACAAAAGCCAGCCGATGCTAAGAAGGATCAAAGATACCTGATAAATACTTTCAGTATTTGACTGCATTTTTACTATACAATATATCCACATGTGCAGTGTAAGTACGCATACATGTAAGTCATACAAATACACTCCACTTATGTGTGGCTTCTGCAGCCTGAAAGAATGCAAATAGAGTACTAAATGCATGCTTGATTTCTGATACCTTCACCAGTCCTTCCACTGTTGAAGACAATGGATGGTTTGCTATTAGGACAGACTTTAGAGCTCTACGTCGAATAACAACCATAAGTCACAACCACATGAGCTGTAGCTCACCACAACAACTACATGAGCTATTTTTAAAATCACCCCTAATTGACCCCAACTTACAGGTTCTCAGTTTTCCACTAAACTTGCGCCAAGAGCTCATGGCCAATTAATCTGTAAATACCATCTTAAGAGTACATCTAATTTCTGAATTACTTTCTGTAAGTACTTAAGTGCAGCTATTTTCCCCCACAAGCTTTAGAGAGAAAAGGAGTCATTAAAGATTACAAACTTATAACTATAGATTAAGATCTAATAAATCATAATGATACTGAATAGGAACTCCTATTCAAAACATTCGTAATTATAAGAAAGGTTAACTGATCTAAAATCCACGGATGAGCACTGTGAAATCTGTTCTGTGGAACAGAGACAATAGTGCATAACCAAACAGGTAAAACATTTTGGGGGAAACTAGAGACAAGTAGCATAAAGTGGTGTCCTTCGGAAGCATACTTCTGCATGTGCAGACACACGCTAATTCCAACTTCTTTGCAGTTTCAGACTGCAGTTAATTTGCTCCTAAGACAACTGGGCTACGAGAGCAACAGTTTCTAGACAAAAGCATAGTTCTAAGCTTGTCTTATCCAAACGACCTCAACCAGAATTTTACCATCAACTGAAGAATTCTGTCAAGTTCTTAGGAAATACAAAGTCATTGCAGCAAAGAACGATGTCTCCCTTATCAAGTAAGATATCTGAAGAGGGGAGCCTGGCCAACAGAAAGTCTTTAACAGATCGAGATTAATCACAACTCCTAGGAAAGAGAATAATCCTCTGTTCTTGCTCGAGTCTTAAGAACTAACTAGCTTGGAGAAGCCTGCACAAAAGCTAGAGTAAAAGTTGAGATGCCTCTTGGTACACACCATGCTTAGTCTTATCTTTTTCTGAGAGTTTACAGTTCTGATCAGGTGACCCTCTGTATTGTCAGTCAACCTGGACTCACAGCTGCCACATGCGAAAGGAAGATAGAGAAGGGTAATACTGCTGATTTTCTATAGAAACTGTGGCCAAATCAAACAAACTTCTTTAAAATGTTACATACAGTTTTTAGTCTAATAGCTGGAAAAATAAAACTTACCAGTTTAACTTAACAGTTAAAAACTTCATGAAAATCCAGAGCAAGTTCCAAAAGAAGGCTCTGATCTCACAAGTTGACTTGTGCGCAAGGTCATATCTAAGGATAAATCAATTTAAAATTAAGCACTATGCATAGGCCTACTTTCTCAATGGCTATTAATCTCAAACCGTCTTCCCTAACCACCCTTATGAATGTGTCCCCCATAGGAAAAGAGATGGGGGGGGGGGAGTGCAGGGAAAAGAATACATTAGAAAAGACGTGAAATCCAGCACACCATTTATCATACAGTAAGGTAACCTGATACATAGTTTTCACTTTAGTATTTTAAATCTGCACTGGAAATGGTGGTTCACAAGAAAAAATGGGTTGGCCAAACAACAAAAAGAAAGTCTGTACATACGTTATTAGATCCCTGAGGGCTTAAATGAAAATATCTTTTATCCCCTAAAGGGAGAACAGAAATGTTTATAAAAACCCAAACAAACAAACCAGAAAAGCCCTACTGAATAAAATATAGCTGTAGTGTGAAAAATTTATCTCTTCACCTTCCTGTCTCAAACAGCAGCACTGCTTGAACTGAACAGTGTCAAGCTTCCTCCGGGACTGACTGACTGGCCAGGTTACAGGGAACAATCTCCTCTCTCCTCAACTTTGGCCAGTACTTTCATATTGTCATTGACTCCTATATCAGCCACCAAGGTAGGAACTTCCAGAGAGTAGTGCTCCAGTTGTTGACAGTCCTGGACAGGAATCCATCACCAGAGGGAACCTTCGGCTGGTTGTGTTCAAATTGTGAACATCCTGGATGGGATTCTGTTGCTGGGGGAACCTCCAGCTGGTTGTGCTCCAGAGGTGAATGTCCCAGGCAGATATACAACGTGCCCATGGTATGGTAACTGGATAGGAAGAATGTCAGGAGTGCTGGAACATCCAAAGACTCAGCAGAAGAAAGCAGCTTGGCTCTCCCTCTAAAGAGCCCTATTAATATTGATAGCCATTTTCCATAATTTGCGAGCCACGTGGACTATTACTAGCTTTGACTATATATAAACGATATCTGCAGGGTTGTTCATGACCTGGGTAAAAGGAAGCCTGTGCAAACCTTGTAGGAAGGACAATAGGTAGGACATGAAAAGGGGACTCTATAGCCATGATGTGTTATCTCAACCCGCTGACATTAACAGACCAGCTTTAGTTAGGTGGACAGGCCACCTTACCTAAAAGGAACATGAAAATTATGTGTGTTTAATAAATAGAGTGGAATTTCAAGATTAGAATGCTTAGTTTCCTGTTGCTGTTCATTCCAGGAAAATGTGCATTATTTAATAATGGGATTTTCCCACAAATTCATTTTAGTTACATTATTAGTAATCAGATTTGGGGAGCTGGATATTTTATGTATCTATACATGCACACAACACACAAAACCCATTTTTTCACACAGATAACACAGTTCATAGACTTAATACGAACCCTCTCATGACCAAGCCCAGGCATTGGGTAACTCTAGGGATGCAATGACACCTAATAAAAATGTGCTATTTTTCATTTCTTATCCCAGTTTAAAGCCTGGAATACAACTCTCAGCCCTGGGCCTCCTTTAATCTCCTTACTCACAATCAACAATAAAGAGAGATGTAAAATCCTGCCCATTTCATAGATTCTCTCACTACCTTCTCTCCAAGACCACCTTCACAAAACAGTGTTAACATAGACTATGTGGAGCCAAACACGAAAGCTCTGTGCTTGGTGCCCTACGTACAACCATCCCAAATTACTACCTGCATATCTGACAAGGAAATTTCTTCTGCATCCTGAAAAATCTGAAGCAAATATATTTTGAGTAACCGCTGGTAAGAGACTCTTAACTGGCACCATTGTGTCTTCCGTGAAAAAGGCAGGTCCTGCGCTACCCTATAGGTGACACGGGTCTCAGACAGAGACGGAAATAGTCAGTTTGTCAGTAGGCCTGCCACTGGGAAGCACAGCCACGTCCTCAACTCATGCATCTTGTGGACAGAGTTATGTTTTCTCTGTGAACACTCTACTGGAGCGTCTTCCTCCATACTATACCTTGTAGCATAGGCTGCCTGAAAATACATCCTTTAGTCCTCTACCTTCTGGAATGGGCATAGAGGGCTCATGTCAATCTAACCCCACAAAACAGGTAAGAACTTTTGACTTACTGGTACCCAGCATCCCTTGGCCTTTAAGCAAAAAAGGAGAGGAAAAACTGGTTCAGAATAAGACAGCATGTTTGAATATATTCCGGTTATCAGAAGGATGAGCCATGAAGCATGAAACCCAGTAATGCAATCAAACTCCAAAGGTGAAAAGAAATTTCTGAGTCTAACTTAGCTGTCATGGATGCACACAGGTAAGCATTTTGCACTACTGACAAAGAAAGTATATCAAAGACTGTTTACAAATCAATAAACGGTTTCTAGCACGTGAAAAGCTTTCAATATAGTGATTTGTTTTATTTTTACACTAAGGGATTCTTTCCTCCTTGGATAAAGCATATTCTGCAGAGGCAACTGAAGTCTATGCTTCCTATATTTCTTTATCGAGATGCTGCCATCATCACAATATACGGCTAGTCCTGTTTTGGAAAATGGGAATTGTTTGTTTGTATTTCAAATGGATGAGAAAAGCACAAAAAGCTTTGAACATGTCTCATAGGCATGTTGGCCCACACTACTTCACCAAAAGAAGTCCTCCAAGTTCAAAACTGACTGCCAAGGCTGCATACATGACATTTGCTATTTCAGTTCCTACGGGAGGGTCCAGATAAGATCCTTATGGGTAAGGAATAACGCTACACAATCTCTAGCCAAAGATTTCAGAGAATTTACTTTTTGGAAGTACTGACAATGGCCCTGATCCAGTAAAGCTCTAAAGAACATAATTTAAACGCTTTGCTAGATCAGAACTGTAGCATGCAATGGAAGAGAACACAAATATCTGAGTATTACAAACACTAAAAGGGGGAACACGCAAGCACAGTTAAAGTTTAGTACTACAGTCAGTTTTTCCTATAGTAAATCCTATGTTCCCGTGGATCTGCTCCCTTACCCATAAGAAAAATTAATGGCAAAGTGTCAGGGTATGGACCTAGTCTTAAACACAATCCCCTTGTGCTACAGAGTCTCTCTCCGTAAACTTTCCTCTTAGTGCTTTTAGCGACATTTTCTGCTCAATCACATTTTAGCTTGTGCATCTACACATACAACACCAGATAAAGCCAATCTGCAGATACACCACAGGTGATGAGCTGCAGATCAAGAATGCTGAAGCAACAGAGGCACCAGCGTGAGCTCCATGCAGAGCCAATTCAGCTCTGATTGAGTTCATTAGCTCCGGCTGCATCCCAGACCACTGCAGATTCACAGCCATACAAGTACTTTCATGCAGCATGGAATATGAATGCGTCTCGTAGAGCTTGCCCAGTTTATCCCTATGCTGTGCTCCCAGGAGAGCTAGGCAGCAAAGTCCAGATGGATTTGAGAGGCTCTGGGATGGGGTTGGTGCTATTAGCGCCAGATTGAACTCAGTCTGAGCCCTTGGTTGGGCACAGCACAAATCCAGCCTGGACCCAGGGCTGTAGCTGTGCTCAACTCTGTGGACGGTGGAGCACAGCACGCAGGCTGACGATGGTGCCGCTGGATTCAGGCTGAATCGGTACCTCCAGCTCAGCACCAACCACGCTGAGGTGCTGGAGCATGTTCAGAGCAGAGCAACGGAGCTGGTGAAGGATCTAAAGCACAAGTCTTATGAGGAGCAGCTGAGGGAAGTGGGGTTGTTTAGCCTGGAGAAAAGGAGGCTGAGGGGAGACCTCATCGCTCTCTACAACTACCCGAAAGAAGGGTGTAGTGAGGTGGGGGTCGGTCTCTTCTCCCAAGTAACAGGTGACAGGACAAGAGGAAATGGCCTCAAGTTGTGCCAGGGGAGCTTTAGATGGGATATTAGGAAAAATTTCTTCACTGAAAGGGCTATCAAGCGTTGGAACAGGCTGCCCAGGGAAGTGGTTGAGTTGCCATCCCTGGAGGGATGTAAAAGACATCTAAAATGATTTTATGATTCTATGCAGGGTCAGGCCTCTGTGTGGACACTGGCTGCGCTGGGTTCCTCAGGAACACAGTGTGCACACACCCAAACAGGCACAGATCTGGTTCAGCAGGACTTAACGCTTCGCTTTGGTTCTATAGGGTAAGAAAGCAGCTGGAATGCATCCAGGCTCATATTCGGTGCTAGATGTTCCGGACTCCCACTAGCTCCTGATGAACTAATCAGACACCATTGCAACATACTCTTTAGCTCACATCAGAGTTTCCACAGGGCTCCCCTCCCCAGCATCCCTTACACTACTTTGCTGGGCCTCCTTCGTACAAGATCCGGCTCTCCCAGCTCTCCTGAGTCTAGGTGCAGCTCCCTGAGAAAACGCATTATAGAAAGGTAAGATGTGAAGACATAAAAGACTGCGCCTGAGACACAAAAGCATCACAATACCGATGCAAAAGAAACTCCCAAATTAGCAATGGTTACTCCAAGTATATCAGGACTGATATGCTGTGATTGCATTATACACAGACCATCTTTATATCAAGATGCCATAATACCAGCCTGGTCCTTTCATATCTAAAGCATTTGGTTAGAATGAGTTATAATTTGCTATAACAATGTTAATAAATTAAAAGCACAAAGGGGCAATTACAATCACATTAAAACATTCCGTAATTTTGGAAAATTAATGTTTCACTAAGTCTTCATTTTTACGGATAAATTGAGTCAGAACTGTGCTGTTTCTACACTGTGCTAACTAGTATCAGTGTAAAGCTTTTTGGAACCATATGGAAAGCTATCAGTTTTTTTCTTAAGGAGGATTCTCATCACTTTGTTTAATATCAATACAAATTACACAGACTAATATTTACAGATGGTTTCATGTAGGAACTGTGAATCAACAAACTGCAAGGCAATAGGTAGTAACTACTCATTCCCAAAGGCAGCGTTGGGAGCTACCTGCCAGAGGGCTGTAGAGAAAACCAGGAAGCTCTCGCTTCCAATCCCCCATTTGACTCAGTGCCCCTTTGGGGCTTTGAGAAGCCACACGGGGCCAAACTGCAGCAATACCACACTGAAGCATGAGAAGTTTCTGAATCACATACCAAAAAAAAAAAAAAAAAAAATCACAGGATTGGCTTCAAAAGTCACAAGATCATTTAATGTTATACTGTAGGTTCATTTTATTTATCTCCTGATGCTTCTACTTCAAGTTTCGGTCAACTCAGACTTCAAAAGTTTTCATTATGGATACTAAATATGGAAACACATCTATTTGATCAATAAAAAGGGATACTCACAAAGTTTGACATCAGCCTTAGGTCTTTCACAGAGACATTGAACATTTTAAGTCTCTCAGATGAGTTTTTGAAAGCTTAAAAGCTGTAGGCTTTCTAACATTCAGCGTACATTTGTGTACTCGACCGCGCTACTAGGGAAAAAATGGTTCACGCTTGGGCAGCTAAAGAGAAAAACAGTTTTCAAGAGTACTCAGTCCAGAGAAGCCTGGTACCCCCATTTCCATGCAATCCCTCTCCCACTGTCTCCAAAAGTGTATCACAGAGAAGATGCACCAGATGCTTCTCTGGTGAAGAGAAGAGCACCAGAAGGATCAGTTAGAATGGATTCTACTGGGAGAATGGTCTAGTAGGAGGTGTCCCTGCCCACGGCAGGGGGTTGGAACTAGATAATCTTTAAGGTCCCTTCCAACCCGAACCATTCTGTGATTCTGTGATTCCACACGGGAGAGATTAAAGGAAGATACTTTCTTCAGCGCACACACACACACACACAAAAGAGCAACTAGGCAGAATGTGGTAGAGATCAGCAAAATCAGCAATAGTGTCAAAAAGGTGAACACGGAAGCTACTCTCTAATAGCACAAGAATTAGGAGGTGCCAGTTATAATTATCGGCTGACAGATTTTTCGAGCAACCGAACTGAATTTTTTGTCCACGTAACACCCAACAAAACGGTGCAACTCATTGCCACAGACGCCACAACACAAAAGAGAACCCAAGCCCTCGCGCAGAAAGGCCCACGGGCCGCCATTAAACCCAGCCCCCGCCACCTTGCGAGCCGGAGAGACCTTTACCGAGCCGACCCACGGATGCTGGGCCAGGGGGAGGGGCCACGCCGAGCTCCTCTCC